>NC_073343.2:18937500-19287500 GCF_027580225.2 Misgurnus anguillicaudatus
CCCTTAATGGGAAATCTTTTACAAGCCATTAAAGCATGTTTAAATTTACTTCACTTTTAAGGTCCCTGCTCTTAATAATGCAAAAAAATTCCCTTTAACAGTTAAAGGCACCCCAAAGGACGTTTAACTCACCGTGAACTGTTATCTCCGGCTCTTTGAAGCGAACTCGCCTCTCAGTTTTTCGCCTGCGCAGTGATGCTGACTCTACATTGCTCACACTGGACCTTTTCAGGATAGAGGTGGGCAGCTTTTCACTTGTGATCTGAAAGAAAGAACATAATTAAAGATTTTGACTTTAAGAATGTGATAAATCCAGCTATGACTATGCCAAAAATGTTAAATGGATGAATCAATATGGCGGGGCATGAAATCTCATTGGTTCTCATTTCTTCTTTTGCACAAACAGAGAAAGAAGATTCAAAATCAAAAACATTTCTGCTTAGAAATTACCACTGTGGTAAATGAAAAAGACTCGGGAGACTTTGGATATTAATTGCATGCTCTTTGATAATGTAATGTTGCGTGAAAGCTCACGTTACACACGCTGTTTCTGCATTTCTGATGTTAATCTGGAGTACCTATAGAGTAGTATTACATCCTTTATATCTCCAAAGAGTCTTTAGTTTAATCAGATTTATTAAAGAAAGATTAGCTTTACAGAATCGTTCCTATAACGTCGAAAAAATGAAGAAGGAGGAGTTACTACCGCGGGTGGAGCGAGTACGAGTCATGCAACACTATACAAAACGTATAACTTATGATTCACTACATGTTTGTGTCATTTATATAATATGCACGCGCCTATTTCCAACATAAGACAGAAGTCTTACTTACCGCATGCAACTCGTGACCCGGTTGGGAAAATCCACCGCATCAAAAACACGCAAAACTCCGCTGCTACCCCGGATAATAAACTATATCCATTGTTTCCATAAGGCTGGCTTTCTTCTCCTTACATCCAAAAACACACTTCTTCTTTCGTGCCATTGTTAGTTTTGACATTAAACTAATCTGTGTCGCGTGATAAGATGTTTGCAAGTTGTAGCGTCTCCCGCTGATTGACGGGTGGGCGGAGTTTTCCGGGGGAAGTGCCCATATAAAGAAGTGATATAGAAAACCCCTGAAACGTCAGTTGGACCTGTAATCGAAAAAAACTTTCCGAAGCTTGTACGAACCCTGGCGAAGTGCATTCGGCACAGAAATACTCTGTAACACGCCCAACTGCTTTTTTGATACTTTGTCTACGTTTAGCATGAGGAAACAACGCTATAAACGTGTTAATAAGTCAGAATGCTTGAAATACCGTTGGACCCCCCTTTAAACTGTTAATGTTCATTTAACAAACTACGGTTGTCATCGAGAAAATTAACTGAAATGATCATCCCTAGCACAAACCTATAGTTTCACTTCAAACTAAACTTATTAACTCACTGGAGTCTTATGAATTACTTTCCAAAGAAGCTCAGGCCACCCGGTCAAGGACGCTTGTCAAAAAGTATGGGGAAGCTTGTCTACGCTTTGGCCGCTCTGAAGTCTATTTTCGCAAAACTAATGTTTTGGTAGGAACGAGTTTACATTATATGTACCTCCGAAATCAGCCAGCGAAGAGCATCTAGGCTATATTCTGATTGGTTGCTGGCGTTTTGCCGCTGCTTGCCGCTGAACCGCGTCAGCTCATTATTATAATGTTGAGCTTCTTTCAACTTTCTGATTGGCGCTCTGGTCCCTCAAGATGCCCAAAACGCGTCACTGATGAATTTGACGCTCCTTGCAGCTGAGAGAAGCCAGCTTCCATTGAAAATTAATTACTTCCGGTAACTTTGGAAGCTCAAGTCTGCGGTGGTGTGATCGTACAGTTAAGCGATTTTCATTTTTGAATAAACTTTGGATTGAAGTGTCATCCAAAATGCATGTCGATGGACACTGTCCAAGTCTTTGCACCCACTCCTAGGTCCAAATCATAACGCAAAACCTGATCTTACAGAACATGAAAAGTATCACCAGTGCAGTACCTACCAGTGATGCACGGGTCAATGTATAAACAACCTGACCAACGTTTTCAACTAACCTGCCTGGCCTGCATTTTTTTAAAGTAGTAATTGTTTAAAATAGTTAATTGGCATCTTTATGACCCGACTGACTGCGACCAGAATATCATTACAAATATTTTGGATAAACCCGCGCATCACTGGTACCTACAGTTCAGAAAACTAACCCTACTAGGAATAAATGGGGTAGTAATGAATGGTCTTAAGAAATGAAATGTTGCTTCAGAAACAACGAAAGATGTTAAAAGCTTTCCAAGAACAAGAATTAAGCTCAAGGCTATTACCTTGTTTGTAGGAGTTTCATGTTGTGTGTATGTTTCTTTTCTGTGCCGCAGCTCGGTGTGTTTTTCCTTATGGCTTTGAGAAATGCCACTTAGAGCGTCGCTAAATGATTCAGTGGCAGAGAACCTCTTCGAAAGAGTCGACACACACTCACCTAATGAATCTGTAAAACAAACATCACTTTACAATCTCCTGAACAACACGGCTTACACAGCAACAAGCTAATTTAGCAACACACATAGACATATCTGTGGTGAATTTACCACATATCTGTGGTCTTTAAAATAGCGCTTTTCCTTCAAAAAGTTAACTAAGCAGCTGCAGTTCGACATTCATGACACATTGTTGCCCGATACGCAACATCTTTCATCGTCCTCTATTATAAAAGAGATTATGTTAAGCAGCATTTCCTTCAGAAAAAAACTAGCGAAGCATTTCTGCTCACTTAAATGCATCAGACTGTGATAACATGAATTATCTAAATATGCAATCATCAGAGGACAGAAAGAGTGTTTAGAATGCATACTCATTCTGCAGTTTACCCCGAGTAGGCATTTTACCTGGTGGGCAATAGTCTGCAAGCATTTTATACAGAACTACATACAGTACAGTTATGCTTAGATGTGAAGCAATAAAAGTGATTTACTGTTGAGAGAGGGAAAAGGCTGTGTACATTTACGGGAAGGGGGAAGCTACTATGAATATATATGCTCGAACTGATTTTGCCAAGTGAGAAACATCCCCAGGGCAAGATATTGTGTTGACTCAACGGCAACATTTTTGTAAATAAAACTTAAACCCATCCCAAACCCCAGCCATAACTGAACCCTAAAATCAGAGGGAAATGATACGTGAAAAACAATGGTCTAGAAGCAGCAAATCCTGAATGTGACCTTAAACTTGAAACAAACTGTAAACTTATCTCTGATATCTGATTGGTTGATTGAAATGTTGTCTCAGGTTCAACATAACGTTGCCCTGAGAACCCCAACCACTTGGCAAAATTGGGAGAGCCATATAAAATGAGGGAACATACATGTATCTGCTGATGAAAAATATATACTGAGATTTCACTGTAAGTTACTTTGAATTTATGTATTTGTCAAGCATGCGTCTTACTAGTATATTCTGTTTTGCCGATCTCAGCATATACGGTGGCAAGCAGCTCCAGACTCCGGGCTGTGATGGGGTGATCATTACCAAAAGCCCGCTGGTTGATTTTTGTGGCCTTTACAAAAGTTATTGGGAAAAAGTAATTAGAAACATATTTTCTTATGCTATATTATTATTATATCATGTTAGTTAAACACTGAAAAGAAATTCACATAATGTACCTTGCCACTGTACTCCAATGCAAGATGGGGTCTGAAACAATAAAAAAAAAACTATTTACTTTCCACTCTTTACTATCTTACAACTGTAAGATAGTAAACTACAGTAGCATTTCAAATATAAAACATTACATGTTTAATCAATGTGTTGGATCCGTTTTTTTTTTTAAATACAAAAGTTCTTGTATTTTGTGCAAAAAAAAAAAACGTCTTTTGACAGTCTGACCAAATAAGATGTAAAAATCACTTGGTTCTGGTCTAGTTTTCACAGTTGAAATGTCTAAAAGTGGTAAAAAATCCACATTCTGGAAAATGTCATTATAGTATATCATACATACAGAAAATAAATACACTGTGCATATAGCTTACATATGGCATACGGGAAAGATTTCATAGTTAGTATGCTACTGTTCTGTTGTGGATAGCCACAATCTCGCCAGCTGATTATTTACTGTACATGTGACATAATAATAAATGTGTGTGGTGTACAGTATATTATTGATCAGCAAATCCATATCATTGATTGTGCCTTGGAGACTCAGTTGACCCATTTCTTTACTCTAGAGCAGGGATGGGCAACTTCGGTCCTGGAGGGCTGGTGTCCTGCAGAGTTTAGCTCCAACTTGCCTTAGCACACCTGCCTAAAAGTTTCTAGTATGCCTAGTAAGACCTTTATTGGCTGCTTCAGGTGTGTTTAATTATGGCTGGAGCTCAACTCTGCAGGACACCGGCCCTCCAGGACCGAAGTTGCCCATCCCTGCTCTATAATGAAACTTTACCAGAGCACATCATGTTTAAGTTATCCTGGACCACTCACTCTGGTTCTTTGTCATTTGGTACTAAATAAAAAGAGCAATCTTTCAGATCTGCAGGTGTTCTAATAATTTTGGCCACCACTGTATATATACAAAACGCGATAAACGCCGTTTTTAGTATTGTAAGTCAAAAAGTACATTCTTAATTTTACGCAATATACAATATCCGCCTTGATATTCTCTCAACTTTACTCCCTTTTTTCCCAAAACGGGATAAACGGCAGTCCTCCTTTTTGCAGAATGCAATAAATCCACTCAGCAAATCACAGCGCACCATTCCACGCATTGTAAATCCTAGTTTTCCTCATCTACTTTGTACTTCATGATCAACAAACGAACAAAAACAAAACAATACTTTTGATGGCATTGATAAACCTGTGGTGGTTTCTGTGGTGTGGAAAAATAATAAGCCATCAAAATCTAATGATTTACATGAGAGGCACTCGGGAGATGGAAAAATGCCGGCTGTTGCTTGTTTTCACACGACAGCATCAAGCTTCGGTCATGCTAACACATTGACCCCAGGGGATCTTAAGCAAAAACTTTCCATTATTTTACTTGAAGTCGACGAAAATTGAGTAGGACCAAAATATTTTACAGCTGATCGCTGTCAAAAACGTTCAGCAATGACGTCCCAAGGATAACAACAGCAATGACAGTATTCTTAATATGACAACGTAAGTGTTTTGATTAATACCAATAATGTTTTTTTATCAGTGTATATCACTAGTCAACTAAATGAACATGGCAAATATGAATGCACATTTATATATTGATTCAATAGATTTATACCTTTTTGAAAAAAGTACTAAGATACTAAGTGAACGTTTGTAACAGAAAATAGTGGTTTTCATCTTGTCACTTTCTGAAAACACATTTATATGTATATTATATATATATAAATATATATATATATATATATTAAAGTTACTGTAGAATCTTCATAAGAATCATAATCTTTGTGTCATACACCCGCTGTATTACCATTCCATCTTTTGGTGGTGGCAACACTGTCTGAATATTATAATATAAAAACTGAGTAGAATATAAGATTGGACTGGGCCCTATACCTGGATGGTTGAACTCCCCCCGGTAAATGTATGAGACATGGGGTCAATTTTATCAAATAAATCAAATTTGTGTAAAAACAAATCTTGTAAAAACGTCATGCTGATTTGCATATATAATGTATAATTAGTTAGTCAGATGTTCTATCCAGATCCAGATGTTGTATGCATCAATAAAACATTTGGCACACAGTATACTGCATACAGCAGAAATAACACGTGTAACATGACAGTGTGCTAATTTGTACAAATCCGTCCCCCCAAGTCTGCCACGTCCTACCAACTTCCACAAAAGCCACGGCTACCTATAAAAGCGAATCCATATTTGAACAAGACTAAAGCAAGTGTGAGTATTCATGTGTCCAAAAATAGCACATTCTTCACCTAAATCCTCTGTGACTCACAGTAAAGTATAAATCATAGTTTATATAGTAAACTTTAATTTGATCTGTTGTAAAGATTTTATTTTTCCTCTACACTGTAGAGCACTTGGATAAAATTACTTTTGATGCCACAGGCCTGGCACCTTCACTTAATTTGAACAAAGAAATAGTTTGTGGAATGACCCAGAAATAGCCCAACTCTGCCTAGAGCAGAAGGCATGCAGATTCATTACATCACCCATCACAACAAATCCAGGCACACGTGTGTTGTAATTCCAACTGAGGTGCCTAATGAAGGTAATGGAAATGCATCACCCATGCCAAAGATATGGCTTTGTGATCTACTCTCTACTGTTTACTGTTTGGCTGAAGCGCCTGGCATGTGGGTAAAAATATTTGGCAGTGCTGTTTGTTTAAAAAGAATTGTCATAGTCATTTCAGATATAATTATAAAGGTATTTATAAATAAATATAGGCTAATGTTTTCCCTCAGAAGGCCTTTATTAACCCCTGGAGCTGTGTGGGTTACTTCTGTGAATGATGGATGGACCTTTTTGGGCTTGAAAGTCATGGACCTTGTTTATTACTGTTATTTTCTAAAATAATGAAATTATTGCTTGAGTAGATCATGGGATAATTTTAATTTTTTTGCTGAACTATCCCTTTAATGCGCACTTTCCTCTTCTCTCTTATTTAATATACTTGTTGTTTTAGTCAAAACATATATTGGTTTAGTTATAATGGTTATGTTTTAATTAATAATGACTAGGTGTTGGTTTGCAGTGTTTAGGACTGTCCTCAGGAGACATCTGATCGGACACAACATGGCAAAGCTCTCAGCTGCAAGCGTACTTCCTGTTCTAACACTGAAAGATTCAAGAGGCAAAACCACGTCTTACAGTGTGGAGCATGTGCTGTTTTATTCCCTGAATATCAGACATCCCAAACTAAATTCATCTCTGAATTCCATCTCAATGATTTAAATCTAAATGGAATACAGAACATTTTTGCTTAAAACAAAAACAAAATTGAGCAAGCACATAAAAACTAGAAAATGGTTATTTTTATCAATTTTCATGTTAGTCCGACTTTGTAAGTAACTCGCAATTTTAGTATGAAATAGAGATGGTGAACTTTATGGATTGCAGCTTTAAGTTTAAAGGCAGGGTGCATGATTTTTGAAAAGCACTTTGGAAAAGGGAATCGGGATGAGTACCAAAACATACTGGCTGTTTCTCAATTCCAAGAACGCAAAGAACGGACTTGCGTTCTCGTGAAGACTGGTCTTGCCAGGTGACCTTGAAAGAATGAACTCAGGTCGCGAGAACACAGAACGCACTTGTGAGAATTGTGTGCAATCTTCCTGTTGGTCACCTGACCTGCCCAGATTTCAGCGCGCAAGTCTGCACTCAATGCGTCCTCGATATCAAGAACATATCTGAGTATTTTCATGTGTCCTCTGTACTTGTGTTCTTGAGAATTGGAATTTGACTTCGACAGTTAATGATGACTTAGAGCGAAATCACAAGGACGCAAGATCGCTGAAGAACGCATATTAAGAAACAGCCACTATAAGCCAATCAGCAGTAAGGGGCATGTCTATAACCGACATCATTGCCTGGGTTGCGTATGTGTGAGGCAGGTCTATCAAAAGAAGGTCCAGATTCTATTGGGGTAGGGGCGTGTTTGTTTAGGTGATTTTAAATGTCAACACTGGCTTTCAGAGATCATGCACCCCGCCTTTAAGTTTCAAATTTTGTGATGTCCATCAAAAATACTAACTCTCTACAAAGATCAAAAAAATAATAATAATATTGACATCAAAAATTATCATGTAAAAGGTGTTTTTGTGGCTTTGTGAGAGCAATGATATTGCTAAAAAGCTGACCACAACAAGTTTAGCATGACCATACTCATACTTGTCTTGAAGAGCTTTCCTCTTCATGTTTCCAGAGTTACCTTACCCAAAGACTTTAAAGGATTACATGCAAATGGTGTGGCTACCATCAAAGTTCATTGTTCTCTGAAACAGAATCTTATTGAGGCAGCAATAAAACAATCTCGTTCTCATTCAAGTTTAATGTCATCCTCATTCCTGTTGCACTAACAAGCTGTCCCCTTCCCTAGGACAATTAGGTTAAATGTGTTTAAGTTCCCAAACAGTGCCAATAGTGGAACATAAATGTCCTGGAGTGTATGTGGTAGTGGCCTAACAAAAGACTGCTTCATCATGTTAAGCCCCTGGAGGAAAGAGGACACCTGAGTCAGAGTGTCCCAGTAACATTTGAAACCTTGAAACTCACATACTGTAACACAAGTCACCTTTCCCTTCCTCGTTCTTTCTATGAGTGTGGGTTTGGCTCAGTATGAGGATTCCTAATTCCATGTTGTTATCGACTTGATTCATTACATAAGATAAAATAATATTACGATATCATTTTATTTTACAGTGCTTTAAGATGAAGGTTTCATGCATGTCATTGTTGTAGAAAAGCTAACATCTGACTGAAACAACACTTTTTTTCAAAGAACATGTATCTGATCATGTCTGTGAAATCAAGATTAAAGTCTCAAAATGTAAATATCAGATTGGGAGCATCAAAGTGGTCTTAGTTTTAAAAATGACTAAAATAGGTAATTTGTTTATTGGTGTAAATTATGGATTTTGAGATATACTCAAATTTTAATTCATAAAACTTAAATTAATGTTTTCATTATGTTAAATTTATTATTTTATTGACACTAGACTTTTTATTTTGCATCAAAAATTGAATAAAAATATTTTAATGATAAATCAATATTTAATATATTAAGATATCAAGATTATATGTGTACAGAATTGTATTTTGCAGGATCATTTTATGTATAAAACAGTAAATCACACAAAAAGCTGTCAGCAAAAATATACCGACCCTGGTGTGTTCTGTGCCAAATCACATAAGACCGATTTTATACCAGACGCCGACTAAATAAATATCCTTTTATTATCTTAACTGTTTCAAGCTAATAAATAATATATGACAGGAATCATGAAACACTCTTGATCAGTATACATGCTTGATGAAAATTAGGGTAGACTTGGGCTAGTTAGAGCCACAGATCTCAATGTTGGTTTAGTTTTAAAAGTGAGTTTCTGTAAAGGCACATACCATTAATGCAAATTACATACAGTACAGTATATACTGTACAGAAACATCAAAACATTGATTTGCTAGCTAAAATTGTACTGTAATGTAAAAATGTGACATGTTGATCCTATCAAACATTAATGGAAAATAGCCTTGTCCTGAGAGCACAGTTCAATATGTAATTATTATGGTGATAATGAAATAATGAGGCTAGAAAAAAAAATAATTTTCCATAATAAAACATGTCTGACAATTTAGGAATATGTAATTGTGCAATTTCTATAAATTTTGACTCAATCGCAATATAGTACTTGTAACAAATTACTTTTGTGACAACAAGTCCCGGTCTCCCTTGTTATTTTTTACCATTGTGCTACTTGATATAACTCTTCAATTTATGTCAAACTGTAACTTTAAAGCTGGTGAGAAACAACTGCACGTGTTTACAGTCATCATGACTCTTACCTTTTGCTCATGATGCAGAGCTGGGCCAGCCGCTCAAGATCCTGGGCCTGTGAAGTCTGTTCTGATAACTCCTCCTGGGACAAACATCCTGACGTTCCCAGAGACCTGTCTTCCTGAGACCCTGATTCAAGCAAAATCTGTCAGAAACCTCGCAGGTGATACAAGCACAGCCAGAGACTCACATACAGAATGTCAACAAGACTATTACTAGACAATAACAAAAAGAGAGCATGAGTGGAAGAGACGACGGGAAAGAGAGAGAGAGAGAGAGAGAGAGAGAGAGAGAGAGAGAGAGAGAGAGAGAGAGAGAGAGAGAGAGAGAGAGAGAGAGAGAGAGAGAGAGAGAAAGTGAGAGAGGGAGGTTCTGTAAGGACAAAGGACAGGTGATCATTGAGGCCACACCCATACATTCAAATACTCAAGATAATGCAAACGTATGAAAAACAAAAGCTAAATCCTTAACCAAAACTAATAAATAACAAACCTTTAACTAGCAATTTAGACTTCAAGCAAAACAATCAACAATGACATTGTGGCGAGCAGGACGGGCGCTCCCACGGCTTTCACCCGTGCTGCTCGCCACAGACATTCAAATAAAATTTCTGACCTGCATTCAAAATAAAAAGGGCTAAATGTTAAGCCTGATATTTGCCATATGCATTGCTGTCCAATAGTGGCAGGATGATGGATTTTGATTTAAAAAAGTTATCTTACAATTACAGTAGGCTGTACAGTTTTAAACAGTAGATAATCTTTTAATTTAATTAAAAAAAATTGGCATTTTTTAGTTGTCACATGAATATGTTAAAGGGGTCATATTATGAGATATTTTTAAGATGTAAAATAAATCTTTGCTGTCCCCAGAGTGTGTATGTGAAGTTTTAGCTCAAAATACCATATAGATAATTTATTATAGCATGTTAAAATCGCTAATTTGTAGGCCTGTGCAAAAGTGTGCCGTTTTTGGGTGGGTCATTTAAAATGCAAATTAGCAGATGAAATGCAAACACTGATCACAATGATGGTGTTTTTTTGTCATTGAAACTCAATTGTGCTGTCAAGTCCTTCTTTTCTCCCTCTTTCTCTCTGAACTAAATGTCAGTGCTGTGGTTGCATAGTGCAGATAAAGGGGGCGGTATTATTGTAATTCGCCTTGCGATCTACCTCACAAAACAGGCGAAATCTGAACGACCTAATTTTTCACATGCTTGCAGAAAAGGGCTTACTCAAATTAAGTTACTGGGTTGATCTTTATCACATTTTCTAGGATGATAGAAGCACTGGGGACACAATTATAGAACTTAAACATGAAAAAAGTCAAATTTTCATGCTATGACCCCTTTATTGGTGAGACATTGATTTAAATTGCATGCACAATGCTCATAATAAATAAGACTTGTGGTTACTCTTTGTATACAAAAATTGCAAAAAAGGTCCCCAGCTGTCACTGCTACAGCACCCTTTAGGTCATAAAATGTACCATTTAGGTACAGATATGTACACTCGTCTAAAGGATTATTAGGAACACCTGTTCAATTTCTCATTAATGCAATTATCTAATCAAGCAATCACATGGCAGTTGCTTCAGTGCATTTAGGAGTGTGGTCCTGGTCAGGACAATCTCCTGAACTCCAAACTGAGTGTCAGAATGGGAAAGAAAGGTGATTCAAGCAATTTTGAGCGTGGCATGGTTGTTGGTGCCAGACAGGCTGGTCTGAGTATTTCACAGTCTCCTCAGTTACTGGGATTTTCACACACAACCATTTCTAGGGTTTACAAAGAATGGTGTGAAAAGGGAAAAACATCCAGTATGCGGCAGTCTTGTGGGCAAAAATGCCTTGTTGATGCTAGAGGTCAGAGGAGAATGGGCCGACTGTTTCAAGCTGATAGAAGAGCAACTTTGACTGAAATAACCCCTCGTTACAACCGAGTTATGCAGCAAAGCATTTGTGAAGCCACAACATGCACAACCTTGAGACGGATGGGCTACAACAGCAGAAGACCCCACCGGGTACCACTCATCTCCACTACAAATAGCAAAACGAGGCTACAATTTGCACAAGCTCATCATAATTGGACAGTTGAAGACTGGTAAAATGTTGCCTGGTCTGATGAGTCTCGATTTCTGTTGAGACATTTAGATAGTAGAGTCAGAATTTTTCGTAAATAGAATGAGAACATGGATCCATCATGCCTTGTTACCACTGTGCAGGCTGTTGGTGGTGGTGTAATGGTGTGGGGAATGCTTTGTTGGCACACTTTAGGCCCTTAGTGCCAAATTGAGCATCGTTTAAATGCCACGGCCTACCTGAGCATTGTTTCTGACCATGTCCATCCCTTTATGACCACCATGTACCCATCCTCTGATGGCTACTTCCAGCAGGATAATGCACCATGTCACAAAGCTCAAATCATTTCAAATTGGTTTCTTGAACATGACAATGAGTTCACTCTACTAAAATGGCCCCCACAGGCACCAGATCAACCCAATAGAGCATCTTTGGGATGTGGTGGAACGGGAGCTTCAAGCCCTGGATGTGCATCCCACAAATCTCCATCAACTGCAAAAAGCTATCCTATCAATATGGGCCAACATTTCTAAAGAATGCTTTCAGCACCTTGTTGAATCAATGCCACGTAGAATTAAGGCAATTCTGAAGGCGAAAGGGGGTCAAACACAGTATAAGTATGGTGTTCCTAATAATCTTTTAGGTGAGTGTATATAATATGAATACTGTATACCTTTGAGGTACTAATATGCAATCTCTAGAAACAAAGTTGTACTTGTTGAAAGAGTACTACCCAAATAGGGACCTGCATAACTTCATTTATCCACTGAAAAGGCCATTTGGTTCAAAGTAATTTCATTTAAGGAGCCTGTAGTTTCAGAGAAAGAGGTTCAGCATCATTTTTTGCTGAGCCAAATAAAAACTACTAAATTATAAAAAGGCTATACTGTAAATTCTCAGCTGAGTATATATAAGCCTTTAGGCTAGAGGGAAGAAATCATGCCAGGACTCAACCAAAGCGCTGAATCAGGCAGCGTTTCCATGGTACTCAACAGCTCTTTATGAGGTAATGTATAGCTTGGTCATTTATCTCCCTGTTCTCTCTGGCCATGCTAAAGCTCTGCGCTGCCTCAGCAGCATGCAGGCAGTTTGAGGAACGGCAGACTACTGCCAGGCAGCAGATTGATGTTTCTTATTCATCCATGAATACTGGTGCATCTCAGGGCAAATGAAGATGAACTTCAGTCACTGTACAATAAATAGACTCCTACTCTCTGACATTATAGCATAGGGACAGATTCTGCCATTGGATCAATAACGTTTCTGTGTGTTGTCTACTGTATGTTAAAGAAATTTTTGTCAAATAAATGGGATATATTAACGATTAAAGATCTTTGCACCTTGTGTCTGGAATACTCGTCCGTTAAAAAATAAATACGACCTCATGTTCAATTACACTTACACAACTTTGGTCCATCATAAAATCAGATCAGGTTTGATTTACTGTGTTTTTCGCATCCATAGCAAGCACTTTGAGAGGTGTTTTGACACCAAAGGCACTGTACAAGCGAACGCCAAAATGAATAATATTGTCGGACAAGTTGATCCACACACCACATCATCTTGCAACACAAAGTATGACAAACAAAGTGAGGAATACAAAGGGACGGAATATAAAGACAGATAGAAAGTGCCCCCACCAGGAACTGAGAAAGCTGCCTTGCTCAAATTAGCTTACACGATACACTCAAAAAAAAAAAAAAAAACTAGTGCTAAATAACACTAAAAGCTCGTCATCATAGTGGAATAATTTTTAGTGCTTTAAAGCACCGATGATGAAGCACCTATAAAGAACCATCTGCGGGTGATACACTCTCAGAAATTAAGGTTCAAAAGTTGTCACTGGGACACTACCCTTTCAAAAAGGTACACCTTTGTACCCAAAGAGTGCATATTGGTACTTCAAAGGTACATTGGCAGTTCAAAGATACATATTTTTATCTAAAGGGGGTCGCACACCGGCCAAGCAGCTCAGCGCCACGCAGCGTCGCTCAAAAAAACCCCGAACACATTGTTTTCTCTGTATATACGCACACCGGCAACGCCATGTGGCGCCTGTCCGCGCCGCCCAGCTTTGACTCAGGAAGTTGCTCAAATCCCTGTCAAGCCACACAGCACCACTCACATAGTTTAACATTAAATAACATCATATTTGTTTCAAATTATTAACGATTAACATTGGCTGCTAACGTATATTTTGCATTTTGAAGTAGACGCTATCTGACAAAGTGCACTATTTAATGTGCACTTCCGGTTTACGATACCTCAGAGTTGTCCTAGACGCGACTCGATGCGGCGCGACGCTGAGCTGCGCAGCAGGTGTGCGATCCCCTTAAATGGTACATATTAGCGCCTTTTTTAAAGGGTACTGCCCCAATGACAGCTTTGTACCTTGCCTATTTTTGACAGTGTAGCACCACTAAAGCACCAGATATGGTTCTATATAGCACAATACGCAGGTGCTACATAGGTGCTATGTGGCACGTACAATTATTCCCCTATGATTACGAGCCAGTGAACCACTTTTAGCACTGTTTGTTTTTAGAGTGTAGCTTGTTGCTATCTATCCATTCACAGCGAATAGTACCAAGCCCCTAAGGTGACATTGGAGTAAAAAATCTAAAGTTTAGTTTCGTGTGCTCATGTAAACTTTCATGTGCTCAGGCAAAACCTTCTTGTGCAGAATTTTTCTTAAGGTTAGTTTCTCGTGCTCACATGAATCTATCACATGACGCGTGCGCACGTGAAAGTAAAAGTTTCACGTGCGCACGCGATAGATTCACGTGAGCATGCAAAAATTGAGCTTAAAAATATTAAGATTTTTAAAGACTTTAGATTTTTTTACTCCAATGTCACCTTAGGGGCTTGATATTATTTACTTGGTACCACTGGCGGCTGGTGACTTCTTTTTTTGAAGCACACGATGTGAAGTTCGTCACAACATGTAGGTAGCTTGTCATGTGTGTGGTTCGTCATTTCAAAATATGTGTTCTGCGCTTTGAGAGATCGTGTGTGCATCACGTGTCATGCAAAAATAAGTGCCTGTTGCCTTGAACTTGAACTTGAAAGGAGACGCTCGCGTGTGCCAGATACTTGCACAATCGCATGCGTAATCAGAGTTTACTGTTAAGGGAGTGTCTTGCAGGTATTTAGGGAACGTGAGCGTTTCTTTTAACATAAACGGTTTTGACGCGACTCCAGCAGGCACTTATTTTGACAAAACACGTGATGCACACAGGATCCCTCCACACGTATGACACACACTTTGGAAAAGGGAACCACCCACGTGACAATCCGAACACTTATGTTGAATTAGCGCATCCTCGGAAGAGCAGTCACGAGTCGCCACTGCTTGGTACTAAACGGTAGTTTCATGTGCGCACGCGCTAGTTTCACGTGCGCACGCGAAACTAAACTTTATTTTATTTTTGCTCCATGTCCCCATAGGGGCTCTGTAGAATTGTGCTAACGTTACAGACTTCGTTTTGTATTGTTTTGCCAATTTTTTTGCAACGGATGAATTAATATGCATTGGATACAGTGTACAAGGTTTGTGTGCGTGACATATTTGTAAGATAACAAATACGAAAAAACGCATACGAAAATTTAAAAAATAGGAGGAAAATTGACTACAGTGTGCAATGCTCTTAAGTGGTGCAAGGCCACTTGGGTGTTCTAAGTGATTTTGCTGTGTGGTTGCTGTACTATTCTTGATCATTGGCACAATGTTGATGCAGTTACTGTAGCTAAGATTGTAGTACAACAATTGAATGAAATTCTACAAAGTTATATAAATTAGCCACAATTCAAGTCTGAATTTTAACAAACACCATAATTACCACAATATGATTACTGTTATGTGTGTGTGTTTTTTACAAAACCTTAACATTGCTTAGTATGCTTAGTATAAGCAATAGGAATCAAGCTTTAGAAAGCACTCATGATAGCTGTTTTTAGACAGTCTAAATTTCTACATAAAATGTACATTCTGTAAAAATATAACCTTGATATCTTTAATATTGTCTGAGTAAGGTCATGTCAACGATTGAAATAAAGGTGAAATCAATAATTAAAATCAATTTTAGAGACTTTTGCATGAATTTCATAGGCAGGGTCACAAACAAGACCTAATATAAAGTGTCCTATAATTTGTAACATGTTTACATATACTGTATATTCAGCATTTGTCTGATGATAAAGTATTTAAAAAAAAAACCTTTGTGTAAGTCTGAAAGTCAACTATCTTTGCTACCCAAGAGTTCAATAAAACTTATATACTTATATATCCACAGACAGCTTTTAAATCTCTTGTACACATTGATCAAAGAGACATGTATCCACTGAATAGCACCATAAAAGAAGCGCTTATGTAAAGCCATAAAAAGTGGACCTGCCTGTGCTTCCCTGCAGCGAGGTGAGCTCGATCAATGCCACTTCGTAGAACATCTTCTCCGCCTGAATGAACTGCAGAGCTTTCCCATCTGATTTTATATGAGTGAAGGATTAGACATGCTTGTCACCAGAAATAGCCTTTTGTTATGATCACACACGGCACCAATAAGTCAGACTCTGTGAAATTCTGATTTGTTCAGCCGCCAAGCATCACCAGATATAACAGAAAAGAAGTTATTGAAAGTGTTCACTGGACACTTAATGTATCGCCTGAATGGAAAACAAGATACTTTTTCAAATTTATATTCTAGCTTGAGGCCTGTGTGCTATTTTGATTCCTCTGTGTTTGTGTCACCCACTATTTATCTCTAAAGACACACAGCTTGTGGTGGTGCTAGAAATAGACAGTGAAGAGTATTTCCAAAGGCCTGGAAAGGGGGGTGGGGTGTTTTGTGCGATAATATTTGCTCATAACATGTGTCATTACAGAGCCTTGGCCAGGAAGGAAATGTTCTTAAAATAGACATGAATGGCTTTTTATTTTTATGTGCAGGGACTCTATTTTGGTATCAAGTTCACCTGGAACCCTTCTTAGAATCTTAAAAGTTGTGATAAATTGAAATGATGTTTAATGTTTTTGGTAAAACATCTTCTTTAAATAAATTTTCTTTAAAATATTTTTTAATTTACAAAGGCCCAACTATGTACCATTTAGGTATATGTTCATCTGGTACCAATATGTACCTTTGAGGTACTAATATGAACTCCTTAGGCGCAATATGAAAGTTACTGTATTGCTTTTAAACAAAAGCAAAACGAAAATTTTGTAACATGAGCAAGATATTTCCAGGTGTCCCAGGCATATTTTTAGATCCCAGCTGGGTGATGAACATGTGAATTTGCTGACTAACAGGATGATTTTGAAAGTGATAAATCTATTTGTGGTGCATGTGATGAGAACGGCTAAATAAATGGTGGCACGAATGTATTCCGCATTGATTTTGTAATAAATTTTGCTTTTTAATTCAGCATTTCCTTCCTCTCTGTACTCAGCTTGATTAAAAGTCTGTGTCCTTGTGCGTCATATTTTTGAAATATTTGTAAATGTATTCATGACACAAGCAATGCTCTCACTGTTGGATGAGATCAGCATTTATAGAGCTTGAAACTGCTATTTTACATGTGTGAATGAGGCGTGGACATAAAAGCATTCTGCACTGACAATGAAATTTATATTAGTTTACAATATAAAATATGACCAAAGAGCTGGCAAGAACTACGCATTGGAATGCTTATGACTAAATAATCCTGTAATGTAGTACATTATTGTATAGTATGTCACTGGTTATGTATCAGTAAGACACTGGACTGCTATTTTTGTGCTATGATTTGTTTTGCTTTGATTTTTTAACACTTGTCACAATAAGTTTTGTGACAACATCAATGCTATCTCTGAGACTTCAGAAGACATGATAAAAGAAGATTTTAAAATGTGTTAGAAGGGTTGGAATGGTTTAAATTAACATTTGAGACGGACCAAAACGTGACATGCATTCGACCTGTCAAAACATGTTACCACCATTATTAGCAGATGATAAATCTATTTAAACATGCACAATTGAGTTAAATCTTCTATCCCTTAAAATAATTTGTCAGGCATAAATAAAAAATAAATGGAATTTAGAATTGAATCTTTAGCATTTTTCCATAGCTTGCTTAATCCACTGCCTCTGATAACTGCTTCTTTGATTAAGCTGTTACTGACTGCTGGTCTGGGATCAGTTTCACCAACCCAAATTCAAATCTCAAATCTAATCTGCCTACTTCATAAAAAGGCTCTCTACTGGATTATACCTAAAAAGTCATGAACATGAAGGAGATTTTATGCACATTTCATTAAGTGTCATTTGTTCAATGATGTCATTTTTAATGCAAATATGACATTGTTTGATATGTCTTTGTTATGAGAACTTGACATAAACCAATACATCATAACTTGTAATAAATCTGTCATAAACATGACATGGCAGAATAAATATCAAACGTAAGAAACTATCTAGCTTTATAGGTTAACATTATATTAAACTGTCATTTAAATATTATTGTTAATACTTTGTTAATTTTTTATTTATGTAATAAATCACCAGAATTAGCAACGATATGGACCAAAGGCTGCTTAACCAATATTGTACTGTTTTTATTAATTTCATGTGAATGGGTTTCCAAATGCAAAAATTAAAATATAATTTTATCAATTTTAATTATTATTATTATTATTGAATCATTGCTTTTATTTCTTAAACACCTGGAGGAACACTGTAAAAAAAATCCGTAGAAATTGCAGCTGGGTTGCCGGTAACTTACAGTAGATTTAAATGTATGCTTTTTACTGGCAACATTTTGTTCAAAGTTAAATTAACATTAAACATTTACAAGTCTTTGTCTTTACAGAGTAAAACTAAAAAAACAGCATCATGCAAAACATTCTGGGAAACAAAATCTGAAGCAAAAAAACAGAAAAGGGTTGATGATGATTTCTGGTTCCCAGAATGCTTTGCATGAGGCTGTTATTATATAGTTTTATTCTGTAAATATAAAGACTTGTTAATATTTAAAATTTATTTAACTTTGAACAAACTCTTGCCAGCAAATAACATAAATTTAAATCTACGGTAAATTACCGGCAACCCAGCTGCAATGACATTGTAATTTCTACTGAATTTTTTTACAGTGAACTTTAAAAAAACATGAACTTGAGAATATTCATGATGCCTAGTACTTTGACGTTAGCTCTGCCCTGTTGCTGCGAAATCGTAATAAACTCGAAAAAGACGAAAAAAATGCTGCCATTTTCATTTGAGATTTAAAAGGGACTAAAGCAATCAAAAATTTGTGTACAGATTATGAAATAAATTAATTTTTTTACAGGACTGGGCACCATAAAAATGCCTAGGGATGCCAATGCTTGGCTGGAAGGGCGGGCTAAGCCCCCAAGGCACCCTCCTTGATGCCGGGCCTGTGCATCACCCACATTCAAATAGCCTACTGTATATTTTAATCACCCCCCTGCATGCATTTTTAAAGCAGACTGTTTTGTATGCACTTACATTACTTATTCAATTAAATGATAAAATCTACACCCATTATTTCTCTTTAATGCAATTACACAGTAATCACATTTTTCGTAAGTCCACCACTATTTACTAGCACACTGTCAGAGCACATATCAGAACAAATATGTTAAAACCGATTCACATGTAATTGGCTTTTAATTGAAAAAGAGATCAACAATGTTCTTGGTTAATGACTCAGGTCAGGCAAATGACCCATTTTAACACAAAACTAAAACACTCTTGAACCCGAACTCTATGCCTTTGTAATTGAGAGGCCTGTGCGTTATGGCAGAATGTATGTCATGTTACACTTGCAGTTAATTGCAGTCTATAGATGAATAATGACAGTGGGGCATGTGCTGGGTTAATTAGATGTGATGCTCTTTCAGTCAACGTGATAAATGCCTACAAATCCTCTTAGCAGAAAGACCACACTTGTAAAGCCGTAAGTCCCTGCTGCAAACCTGCACGATTGTTTGCATGCAAAGTATCAAACCTAGCAAGTGTGTTTTACTTCAGGCATGCAGATAAATAAAAAGTATTACTTTATGTTCATTGCATTATGGGGTAGGGGGGGCTGGCAAGAGTTCACAAGAGTTTCATTGAAAAGGATACAATTCTTCACATCAATGTACAGTTCAGCAATCTGTATGGAGAAAATCAAACAAAAACAAAAATCAGACCAAACCAAACTTGAACTGCTACAAAATATGCCAAATTCAACATAAAATATGGCATATCCACTTTTGGATATGCCATAAAATAAGGTGATAAAAATAAGCTGACACTTTAGTCTTTATGTATATTGTACAAATATACAACCTACACATGCTTATTTGAATTACGAACCTCTGCCTACATTTCTGCATAACCTGAAATATGTTCCTCCTGTTACATACAGTATCATTGCATATTTAGGTTGGAGTGTCCACTAGAGGCACTGGGGCGCTTGTTTTTCTTCGTTTTGATGCGGGTTCATTCAAGGTTACAAAGCAGGCAATACTAAATATTATTCTTTAGTTCATGCTTGTATAACTGTGGTGGATAAACGTATGATGTCATCACTGTCAGAATTGATCGCGTTCGGCCAAGGTTGATATGTGAAGAACTTGTTGTTTACAGAAATCATAGTGGAGACAGTAATAAATGAAGTACATCTGTTTGTTTTGGTCAGCTGTGTTTTATTAAAATTAAACTGCACAGATAAATCTCTGTGTCTGCTTTGTAATTTTTTTAAATCTTGCATCAAAACAGATTAAACAATTCATCAAAAGATGGGCAAAAAAGTAGGCAGAGGTAGGCCTACACACAGTATGGCGAGTAAGCCTGGGCTGCATATAAATATTGTACATTGCAAAGAGAAAACAATCTAAATTAATCTGAAGATCTTTCCAAGGGCACATAGGTTTTCATTGTACAGTATTTTATTTAGGAGTCATGTTAAATGTTTTACCATATGTTTTCTGTGCAACTGTTGTGGACTGTACTATGAATTATTTTATGCTAGTTTGTTATTGTGCCATAAAATATCTGGGCAGAATTAGATTGACTTCCTTGGTAAAACTGCTGTTAGTTCATATTCTTTCTTACACAGCAAAACATTTTTAATATTGGTGTAAAATAAGACACAACATTTTGGGATGCATAACGATTAATCGTGATTAATCTATAGCAAAATAAGTTTTTGTTTACATCATATATGTTTGTAAACTGTGTATAATAATTATGTATATACAGTGAGGAAAATAAGTATTTGAACACCCTGCTATTTTGCAAGTTTTCCCACCCAGAAATCATGGAGGGGTCAGAAACTGCCATCGTAGGTGCATGTCCACTGTGAGAGACATAATCTAAACAAAATGATGTATGATTTAAACTATTTATTTGTATGATACAGCTCCAAATAAGTGTTTGAACACCTGAGAAAATAAATGTTAATATTTGGTACAGTAGCCTTTGTTTGCAATTACAGAGGTCAAACGTTTCCTGTAGTTTTTCACCAGGTTTGCACACATTGTAGGAAGGATTTTGGCCTACTTCTCCACACAGATCTTCTTTAGATCAGTCAGGTTTCTGGCCTGTCACTGAGAAACATGGAGTTTGAGCTCCCTCCAAAGATTCTCTATTAGGTTTAGGTCTGGAGACTGGTTAGGCCATGGCAGAACCTTGACATGCTTCTTAAAGAGCCACTCTTTGGTTATCCTGGCTGTGTGCTTCGGGTCATTGTCATGTTGCAACCCTATATCACGAAATGATGTACCTATAGGCATGTATGGACCAGCGTGACAATGTCACGTTTTGCCGCGTTAGAGCGTGAGCATGTCACGCTTTTCTGTTTGTGTCACTGTCACATATTGGTTACTCAACTTTTTTGTCCTATTTTCAAACCATTGTCGCTTCGGTTTAGGGTTAGATTTGGTGCTTGAGTTAGTATGTCACTTTAAGTATTGGTTTGTAAAAAAAAGAAACATGACTTATTCTTTTATATTTTCTAAACTTTAACCAATTGTCGCCTGACATTGGGGTTAGAGTTGGGTTTTGTCATTTTATGTAAATCTAACCCTAAACCGAAGCGACAATGGTAAGAAATTAGGATAAAAAAGTTGAGTAACCAATACGTGACAGTGACACAAACAGAAAACGGGTGACATGCTCACGCTCAAACGCAGCAAAACGTGACACTGTCACACTGGTCCATATGTGCCTATAGCTACATAATTTCGTGATATTGGGTTGCATGTTGGAAGACCCAGCCTCGACCCATCTTCAATGCTCTAACTAAGGAAAGGAAGTTGTTCCCCAAAATCTCGCAATACATGGCCCTGGTCATCCTCTCCCTAATACAGTGCAGTTGCCCTGTCCCATGTGCAGAAAAACACCTCTAAAGCATGATGCTAGCACCCCCATGCTTCACAGTAGGGATGGTGTTCTTGGGATGGTACTCCTCATTCTTCTTCCTTCAAACACGTTTAGTGGAATTATGACCAAAAAGTTATATTTTTGTCTCATCTGACCACATGACTTTCTCCCATGACTCTTCTGGAACATCAAAATGGTCATTGGCAAACTTAAGACGGGCCTGGACATGTGCTGGTTTAAGCAGGGGAACCTTCCATGCCAGGCATGATTTCAAACCATGACGTCTTAGTAATCTGGTCCCAGCTCTTTTCAGGTAATTTAGGTCAGCTCCTCCCGTGTAGTTCTGGGCTGATTTCCCACCTTTCTTAGGATCATTGAGACCCCACGAGGTGATCTTGCATGGAGCCCCAGTCCAAGGGAGATTGACAGTCATGTTTATCTTCTTCCATTTTCCATTCCAACAGTGGACCTTTTTTCACCAAGCTGCCTGGCAATTTCCCCGTAGCCCTTTCCAGCCTTGTGGAGGTGTCCAATTTTGTCTCTAATGTCTTTGGACAGCTCTTTGGTCTTGGTCATGTTAGTAGTTGAATTCTTACTGATTGTATGGGGTGGACAGGTGTCTTTATGCAGCTAGTGACCTCAAACTAATTTAGGATAATAAATGAAGTGGAGGTGGACATTTTAAAGGCAGACTAACAGGTCTTTGAGGGTCAGAATTCTAGCTGATAGACAGGTGTTCAAATACTTATTTGCAGCTGTATCATAGAAATAAATAGTTAAAAGATCATATATTCGGATTTCTTGATTTTTTTTAGATTATGTCTCTCACAGTGGACATGCACCCACGATGACAACCCCAGACCCCTCCACGATCTCCAAGTGGAAGAACCTGCAAATGTATATACAGTACATATGTAAACATTTCTTAAATATATACATGCATGTGTGTGCATTTATCTAAGGTTATTATACACAGTTCACGCACATATATGATGTAAACAAAAACTTTTATTCTAAATTAATCGCGGTTAATAGTTATGCATCCCTAAACAGGAACATTCGTTTTTCAAACTCATCATTTCAGAATGCTTGTGATATTAATAGCTAATTCCAAATACTATTTTTTGCTACTAATTTCAGAATCAGCTCTGTCTGGTTATTATCATACCACACATTCCAGTAGTCTTGTGTAAGAGCCACTGTTTATGTTCTGGACGTTTCCTGGGACACTCGTGAGTTTCTCAAGAGGGTGTAATAGACAAACCAGAGTGTGTGATCACGGATGAGGGTTTTTATCTGACTCACTTTCAACAAGTTGAACCCATGACTAAAAATATGAAAAGGAAACATTTATAGAACCACTCTAGGATAAATTGACCCATCTGTTTTATGGAAACATACATTGGAAACATGTTGTACAGACTTTTATACAGCAACACAATGCTAAACAAAAGTTTAAATCCACATTAACTTAAACACATCTTGTGCTGTGCCCTGGCAAACAAATGTGCTAATCTGTGTCAACAAACTCTTTGCATACAAGTGAATGTGTGTTTGCTCTGCTCAGGAACCTGCATGCATGTACTGTACACTATAAATGATTGAGAATGCATTTACCAGTGTAAAATATGCATCGACTGATTCAGGCTGGTTTTAGGTTAGTGTGTCATTGCATCATTAAGAATGCACATGCATGTTACAGTAGGTAGGTAGGTATCTTTATTAATACTAACGAGGGTAAATATAGTTGCGGAAACAGGAAATTCACCCATCCATACACACATACATAAAGCATTGCATGTACAAATATAAAAAGTCATGACAATGTGCCTCATAACCTATGCTCATCCTTCCCAAATAGGAACTGTGCCAAGCGTAGCCAAAGGTTTCATCTCTTACTATTTTAATTAATTAACTCAATTGCTGCTGGAACAAAAGTATTCCTGTATCGTCTGATTCTTCACCTTGGGGCCACAATCTGGCAGGCGGAGCAAAGTAGCTGAAATTCAGCATGTTAAGGACGGGAACAATCTCCGATTTATACAGCGACGGATGTCTGTTTTTGCATGACTGAGAGATGCATGCAGATTTGAACTCTGCATTAGATATTTCTACCGGACTGTACTGTATGTGATACACACCAACACAGCGCACATGCAGAGACGTTAGATGTTTTAGCCTGGGTTAAATTTAAAACCCATTTAATCATTTCTATCCCATAATGCATCAATATGAGTACCATCCTACAGACTCGGGGCTCACCTGATGCAGGCAGTTGGGTAGTGATTGGAAGCTCTGCACATGTGTCAGCCCCAGCAATGAGCTCAGGAAGCAATGCAGAGCAGCTTGGGAGTCTCCTTTTTGCTGAAGCTGCCTGCCCAGTTCAAACAAACCCTCACGGCTCCCGTTCAGCATCCCGTGCCTGGGATGGCCCGCCAGAGAGACCTACTGTGCTTGTTCAAGTGCCAGACTACACTTACGTCTCCCATCTGAGCTGCAGCATAGGCATTGAGAAGCAGTCAGTCCAGAGGCATGGAGCACCACAGAGAAGGCAAAAAAGACAACGTGAGTGTGGGGAGAAAGCAAAAATAACGATCCGTCGCTGCACAATCGAAACCGGAAAAGATTGCAGCTTCTCATCTCCCTCCTCTCACGCTCTAAGGGTGAAGGGCAGGAGGCGTGGGTGCGTGGGAGGGAGGAGAGAGGGATTGTGGGGAGGAGGAGACGCCAATGCTCAGTGCCCGCCTACACAGCATCACAAAGAGCAGAGGAGGAAATCAGGACGTGGGGATTTGCCGTTTGAGTGACACTGATCACAGCCAATTGTATAAGTAAGAACTTACTGTATTAGCTCAGTTTTACAGGAAATGAAATTTGAATTTCATTTTTTGAAGGGTTTGTTTGTAACACCTGCAAGAAAATTTTGTTTAGACAAAAATAATTCAATAAAAGGTGGATGTTGTTTAGATAGATATCCACAAATTTATTCATCCACGATCCTTCAATTGACCATCCTTATGCATAAATTCATATAAATTTATTTTTTTCAAAAGGGCTGCACAACTAATACAAAAAATCATAATTGTTAGTTATCTCCCCTTATATTGGATTAACATTTATCATTTTGATTAATAGTATCTACATTGTTTTTATTTTATTATCATTGTATCCACCTGTTTCTTGACGTAAATGTGGGCGCCACCATCTTTGAGCTTTCCTGTTTATGACTTCCGGTGAGCCACTAAAGCTATTGGTAGTCTATTGCTAAGGACACAATGTGCCATTTTGACTGGCTGTTTAATGTTTATGATGAAATCCAGGAAGACCAGCATAATTTGTGCAGTTAGGGGTTGTCATAATAGCTAATACATATGCAGTAAATCTCTACAAAACATTTGTTTTAACCATAATCCATGCACAAGAACTGAATGTGTGTGTGGCGCACATGCACTCATGATCTGTATTTACAAATCCATCCAGTGAAACCTTTCATAGAAACTGCCAGTAAACAATAAATACAATAATTGTTTAAAAACAACTAATATTATGCTGATAAAAATGTGCTGATTTATTTATTCTGCCTCTATATATTATTACAAAAATGCGATTGCACTACAGAATATATACGACATAATCTGCTTAGTTAATGTTTATAATATTTTGTAATGTGTTTGCGCGTACTTTTGTTAAATTTTAAATTTTAAATGTCTCCAGCTAGTGCGTAAGAAGCGATGTAATCATATTTTCATAAAACGAAAACAATACTCAATACATGTAGTAGTTTAATATGTTTATTATGGTTTGTTCAAATAACTTACAATGTGTTGAATGAGAAAGATACTGCTGACTGTGTCGGACCGTGTGAAGTGCGACGTGTCGCCATAAAAAAGGCTATTAAAAATTGCCATCTAAAAAAACCTCACACCAGAGGGACAGTTGTGACATTTTAAACCAGCCCCTGAAAAGTTAAAAACACGAAGTCTTAGTAAATTCCATGAAAAAACACTCGACTGACTGACCCATTGTACAGATACTGGTATGTCTCTGTGCTTTTATATTTGGGCATTGAAGACCTGTCACCTCCGATCATAACATAAAATGATTGAATATATCTTCATATATCAAGCCACTTCTTAATTTCGTCCTCACACTGGTTTATACATGACAGGTGTAGTAAATATTAACTGTTTAAATCATGTTTTATGCGTGCTCCCACTACACTGTTTTCTACTGGCTGGCTACTGAACCGGAAGTCTCGCACCGGAAAGGAAATACGTCACATCACTTACTTCCGCGTTCGAGAAAAAGGTAACTGTGTTAGTAGTGTTACATTTAACCCCGCTGTATAACATGTTTTCATACTAAAAGTTGCTGACATGTTTCAAAATGGTGTCAATGTTGTTCAATATCTTAATGAAAACACATCAAAACGTTTTTACAAAATTTACATAAGATCATCTTTTGAAAGTAAGAGAAAAATACCAAAAGCACAGATTGCTCGGTCCTGTATAAATATGTAGTAGCCGTGTAACAATTAACCCTGCATTAAATTGTGCCCACTCACCCCAACTAATATAACGAAGGCCTTGTCCTGGCTTAATCTGAATGGACCTCTTAAGGTATAGGCATATTTTCTGCACATATTAAAACTTATCATCTCCCCTTTGCACGTATATAGCATCATAACATAAATGTGTAAATATGTAGATAGGCCTAAGTATATTTTGTACAGTTATTGCGTTCTTAGTTATGATACTGACTCTGTGTACTAATAGATGCTTATTAGAAAATTAATAAAAAATGGTAATAAATAAAAACAAATATTAGTACTGTATATCTATTAAAATGAACAATTATTACAAAGAGACGGTATTCTGTAGCCTACATGGGCTCTTTATGGTCTAAACAAAGACATCAAATATTTATTTGCAGGGTGCGGTGACTTCACATGTTTACCGTTCTCTCATACTCTAAATATGAATGCTATCCTCGAGGCTTATGTCCCTCAAACTAAAGCAGCTTGGAAGTCCAAAAACTTTAATTATGTTCTTTGTATCAATTAGATAAAAACCAGTGTGACCTCATGACCGCATAACTTCACCTGGACCCTGTAACTAAATCAAAAGGTTTCCTCTCTATTTTACCGTGTGAATAATTCAGCTGTGTATTTTCTCAAATAATGGATTGAAAACATAAAACAATTAAAGAATAAAAACTGTACTTTAAAGTTCCGTTTAAATGTGTCATTTTTTTTGGAGAAATTTAGCGACTTACCCGTCATGCCAATCTTTAACTTATATGTAAAATGCCTCGACCACAGTCAATACTTTTAAAGTTGCTATTTCCCTTAACCCTGGCACCCTCTGGTGGAATGATTTAAAATCTCTTTTAAATTAGCATGAACTGATCTAATCACGAGGTTCTACCCTCTGGTTAGTGTGCTACTTTCACCGGATGTGCTTAAAAAGAACTTTTTTAAGGAGAACGTAATACTAAAATGATAAAAAGCCAACATATTAAATGCAATAAATGAATACAGCAAACACTGTTGGGTGTATAGTACTCCATCTTACAGAGTGTTAAAAATAATACTGAAGCAGAGCTGCAATCTTTCACTTTAACCTCCCTATCATCATTTCTGTTATTTTCTAAATAGATAAGATTAACTTCTAAACTGCTGTCAGAAAAAGATACAAGTGCTTAACTATTCCAGCATCCATACACGTGATTTAGTAGACAAATCTTCTTTCTGACGTGATGTAATCACAAGTCAAATGAACATTTCTCACAATATTTATCACATTAAATCTCCAGTTTGTGTTTGTTTTGGATTCATTTGAAGTCGCCATTATGGTGATTAATGTTTCTTTTAGTTAGGCATTTGTCCCTTGACCTTCACTGAACTAACGCTCCTCTTGTTGCATTTGCAACAGTGTTTTATTAAGTGCACTTGTTTATTACTTGATACAGAGGGAAAACCTTTCAGAGAATAAGAGGTTGTTTGTTCATAAGATATACTACCAATTATTAAAACGAGATCATAAATAAATGATAAAGAAATAAAGCGTAATGCTCTATGCATATGACAATGTTCTGAATAAGACTGCTGTAATGCTTTAGGTTTTTTTTTTTTGCTCAAGAGAGACATCAACACTTCGGATACAAATCTCAACAATGGTCACCGTAAATGGTAAGAAAGTCGCACAATTTTGTCATGTAGCATGACGCTTTGTTGTTGAACATGGCTGTGTTTTATACGCTGATTGTTGATGTCTCAGTGTGTCTGTTTAATACCGTAAATTAGATTTTTGTTCTAAATTTAACTCCTAAGGCTATATTGATTTTTACAGCACTGTTGGGTTTCAAAGCTGTATCACAGTGATGAAAAAACATAAAATTATACACCTTTAATCAGCAATTATTTTTTTCTATGAGATCATTGAATCACAATACTTATGCTTTTATAACAATTAGCTTAGCAAAAGACTTCATCTGCCTCTGCTCCAACAGATGTGTTTTATGAACACACTATCACGGCGAACAAAAGAAAACTCTAAACTTCAAGACCCAGGTGCCCAACTAAAGGAAACTCTAATTGGCACAATGGTGACTTCCTTTATTAACCAGATTTACAGCAGTTTTTTAAAAGTTAAACTTATCATCCATGTAAACTTTAGCTGCAAGCAAGTTGTAATTTTACATTTCAAACAGGTTTGCAGCCATCAGTGTTCATTTAACTGGATTTCATCTGTTGCATGTGATATTGTTTTTCTTCATTATGATTCTGCTCATTATCACCAAGTGTCTTCAACAATCAAATAATCATTACTCAAAATATAACTTATTAACTTTAAAGGTGCAGTGTGTAAATTTTAGCGGCATCTAGTGGTGAGGTTGCGAATTGCAACCAACGGCTCAGTCCACTGCTCACCTCTTGCTTTTGAAACACATAGAGAAACTATGGTAGCTGCCACCGGACAAACATGTCATCGTTGGAGTTAACTTAGTAAAAAAGTTTGTCCGTTAAGGGCTTCTGTAGAAACATGGCTGCACAAAATGGCGACTTCCATTTAAGGGGACCCTCTGTGTATGGAGATAAAACATCTCGTTCTAAGGCAATAAACACATAACGGTTCATTATGAAAGGTCTTTATACACCCCTGATAATTTAGTTTAGTATATTATTTTGCATTTCTGTCAAAAGAGATCCTTCTAAAAATTACACACTGCACCTTTAACACTGCTTCAGAGTTACTTTTAACACCCTAGTCCCACACAGAAACCTTGGATAACTAAAACTGGGTTCTTTGAAACACCACTGGTGATATACAGTAGATGAATGCTGTATGTGTGGGATAGGTGGGGATACATATTTTCTGGAATTGTCTCAAAACTTTTTGACAAGGGGTTTAGGATGAAATGATGAAATTTCTATTTGTGGATTTGCATTGTACTACCTTTCACTTTCTGTTTGAAGGGATATGCCATGAAATACTGTGCAAAAGTCCACCATTAGATGTGTTGTTTTTCCAATGGCAATGACCAAATATTATTTCTGAGCTTCTTAATTAAAACACTATCAGAAAATACAGGACAAAAAAAATCAGTTTTTTATTTACCTTTCTGTTTTGCAAATAGTTCTTTGGGGTGAAAAAGGTTCTTCTTAGAACCTTTGACTAAATGATTTTTAAGAAAACCAAATAATGGTTATTTTATGCCATCACTGTTCTGAGCCTTTTAAACACCTTTATTTTTAGAAATAATGTATTGAGATGTTAATAGATTATATTAATTGGAATTATATATACAATACTATACAATAATCAGGCATGTAAAACGTTGTTGAAGTAAACTTATAACGCCACATTCAGACAGCCAGTGATGTTATCGCTTTGTGTCGCCTGTCTCTTTCAATGAGGCGTTTCTAAATCTGCTTGTCATAAAAAAATGAGTACCATCCACGCCAGTAACTGACGAGAGAAAGATGATGTGAACTCCACTGCTTCGTTCTCATTGGTAGTCGCTCCCGAAATTCCCTCGACATTTGCATAAAGTTAAAAATTTTTTAACTTTCTCGCTTGACACGCCCATATGGTCGCCAACGTGCCGCTGGAAGTCGCCCGGTTTCCATTGAAATGAATGAGATTGCATCGCTCTGCTACTGCTGGTCGCTGGCTGTCTGAATGGGGGGTAAGAAATCGTGAATACATATAGTTGACACACATGACCAAAAATCTGATGATATGGCTTTGAGAATACTTTCATGTAGATCATGACAGAAATTTGAGATTCCAAATTTGCTTTCTCATTTGACTACTTCAGATGCAGGGAATTTAACACCTGGTCCTTTTGTTAAAGCTGTCTTTTTCAAAGGCAGCCCAAAGTGCATGAAATCATTAGACCGATTATGTAAACTACACGCATGGATTGCTATGGAAAGTAATCCGATTAACACAATGTTAAGATGTTAAAGAGACTCTGCAAGTTTTTGGCACAATTTCACTCAACTAGATTAACAACATAATTTGCAATTTTCACCGTTAAAGGTCTCCTAACAACAACAACAACTTCCACAGGTTGATTTTGTTATTAAGGGTGATAGTCCAACCAAATATATGTTAGATCCAATATGTTTGTGACATTTCCTGTATATCCTTCCTATGTTTGTATATCGCTGGCATTGTCTCAAATGGCGCACTTTATGTGGACTTTTGGTCTTGTGGCCTTAAATTGCGCGTGCTCGCTTAGTCTACGAGTCCGTAGAGTGTCCCATCTGTAATTTTTACACTTTTAAGTGTGCTCATCAGCTCCTCCTTTGCCCCCTTGATGCGGTCTTCAGCGAATGGTGGGGATTACTTTTTGTATTGGATATATCTGCTCTTAAAGTGGAAACCACTTACTTGCATTATATGAATCACAGAGCACTGCAATTTATGCATTATTGTTCGACTGAAGAAATAATGTCACCAACATACCGGGTGACCTGAGGGTAAGTTAATAAAAAGCAAAATTTAATTCTTCGGGGAACTATACCTTTAAGAGCATGGTACAATGGGAGTTCTGGTAGTCTTCACCTTAAAGGCGGGGTGCATGATCCCTGAAAGCCAATGTTGACATTTGAAATCACTTTAGTTAATAGACACGCCCATTACTGCTGATTGCCTACAAGTGTTTTTTTGGTAGTTGGCCTGACACCTTTTCCAAAGTGTTTTTCAAAAATCATGCACCCCGCCTTTAAGTGTTAAAAAATAAATCAGGACTCACAATTCATGTTCATGTGGATGATGTATTGAAATTAAGTTTGATAACCATTATATTATAATGTAAGTGAAGCCACAACAAAGCGATGTGCGCTAGATGTTACTACTTCTGCATTTCTACTATGACATAAATATTGCGAAAGTAATTAAAAAGAAATAAAAGTTTGTTATAGTTATTGTTGAATACATTTGGGATAATGTAAGTAGTACTCATGTGGGGTGAAAAGTAGTTTTTGTTCAGTACCTTTTGAATATTTTAATACTTACATATTGGGGTGGTTTCCCGGGCAGGGATTAGCTTCAGAACTAGGCCTTAGTTAACCCCATTGTGTCTTTAGTTAAAGACACAAAAATAATAGCATGACTAAATTGATTTTTGTTATCAAGCTTTTAACAGAGCAGACTACAACTCTAAAACTGTTAGAATATAATGCATTCAAAACAAATGTAAAGCAAATTTAATTTATTAAAAAAATGTTTTGCTTTGACAGATTAGATCATTAAAGGTCAACTACTGTATTTTGGAGAACTATTACCCCTCATCTGATGTGACCTTAATTATCAGTCGTTTCATGAGCTTTAACAAAGAAACACCTGCATTTTTATTCATGTTCTTTTTTTAAATGATCCCCACCTCACTCATTTATTTGCATCATTTTGCAGATGGCCTAACACAGTGTTTCAGATTCTGTCTTGTAAAACTGACCAAGTGGAAAAATAATGATGTTGGATATAAAAGGCTGGATTTGTACAGCAATTTGTGGATCTACAGAAAGGGCCTCTGTAATGAATCTAAAGAGGAAGAGTATGCCAGGATATACAGGTGCATGAGAGCTATAAAAAACATGCAACAAAATCCAAACAGCTAAGCGTCTCTTTCCTTTTATAACAGAGAAATGAATTGTTCTCATTCTCAATGCCTTGATCACATTTTCTCATGCACTGTAACAGCAAACAGTAAATGGATTCATTTAAGTTATACAAATTGATGCATCTCTTACAAAATAAATGTGGTTGATTGTCCTGATATTGGTACTGACAGGGTTTTGGTATGCGATGTAAAAATGTTAAACACGCATCATTATTTATATGAATTGTTTGACAAACTAATCTATGTGCAGTACTTATTTCATGTTCTCAGCAATATAGTGAATACATAAGGAGTTAGGTATTGGCAGTGATTAACAGATCAAAAGCACTGCTTTATTTCAAAACATTTAGGAATCTTTTGTAACCAGAATCCAGCGGAGGTTACACTTGATTGCCACTAATGAATACCTTTCATGCTATCCATCTTATTTTTAAAGTAAATGTGGGCGCCTTTGTGTAAGACCTCCGGTGCAATAATAGCTGATATAAATGCAGTAAATCTCTAAAAAAATTTGGTTTTGACCACAATCCACGCACCCAAGCTGAATGTGGATGTAGTGTACGCGCACCCATGATCTGTATCCATTCATACAAAATATGCATGTCAACACCATACCTCAGAGAGGTATCATGGATTGTTTTTTGCCCCAATAACACACATTAAGTTGTTAAATTGTGAAAATAGATTTTATTTAACATACAATTTTATTTAATTGTTTTAAAATATATATTCATTTTGTAATATATAAGAAAAAAGTGTACCCCAAATTCATGTCTGTGGTGTTACAACAATGGATTTAGCCCCTTTAATAAAAGGGGGAAATCTATTTGGACTACTTCCTTTGTGTAAAGGTCATTGCAGGTGCTGGTTGTCCCAAATGGCGCACTTCATGTGGACTTTCGGTCTCGTGGCCTTAAATTGCGTGTGATCGCTTAGTCTACGAGTCCGTAGGGTGTCCCATCTGTCATTTTTATGCTTTGAATTGTGCACATTAGCGCCCCCTTTGCACCCTTCATGCGGTCAGACCAATCAGACGATGGAAGGGAGGAGTTCACACTGATGGGCAACTTCTCTTCCTATGTCCGATGTGACACTCAAGTCTGTCCCAAAACATGACTCCGGTGCTCCCTTGTGGACTCGCGTCAAGGGTCCCTAAGGTCTGCACTACATGATGTCATCAAAGTGTGGACTCTGGGGAGGTCCACAAGTCCGGAGTGTGCCATTTGGGACAGGGCCTGAGGGGTGCATGGTGAGTGCATTCTTTCTTATTAATTTTCTTAACCCCTTAGGTGGCGCAAACACCTTTACAGTGGGGGGGTGAAATTGTGATATACATCTTCAAATTAATATAACTCTGGCATTTTTTGGTCTAGAAGCCTAATCTTGGTCTTGTTTTAAAGAAGACACTTTGGGGGTTTTCACAGACATGAAAGGAGATGAACATATTAAATAATTAAATTGTTATAGCCGTTTACATTTATTTTAATAAATAAAAATTAAAAAAAATTATAAAAAATGTAAATGTTTCACAAAAGTAATAATGCAAACATGAAGCCATAAGTCTCAAGTAGTTTTGATCCAAATTTCAAGTTAAAATCACAAAAAATGAGGTGTGTCTCACTTTTAGTGGTTTTGCCAACAATGGCCACTAGGTGTCAACGGTTTGCAGCATACACTTGTCACAAATTATTCAATTACTATCACTGCATTATTATTACTGCAAAAAGGTTTTTAATATGAAAACTACATTCTTAGAGCTTTTCAACAATATATAGTTTGTCAACATTTTTGAAAATGTATAATAGGATATAGTTTTATGAATATATAATAATTAATATGCATTCTATGGGGGGGGCATGTAACAAAAAAACTGTCACTACATTATTTCTATCAACAGATGACCCTGGTATATGAAAACTACATTCTGAGCACTTTCCAGTGATATATAGTTTGTCATGATTTTTTAGGTTTAGAGTAGGGTTTTAGTCTTATAAATATGTAAAAACAAATTGGGCCTACCTGTGGCCCCGTGACATTTTAGAAACTGACTCTCATTACGTCATAATTCTCCCAAAATGGCAATGAAATATGAAAACTACACACCTAGAGCTTTCCAACAATATATAGTTTGTCAAGATTGTTTAGGTTTAGAAAAGGGTATTACTGGTATACATATGCAAAAACAAATTGAGTCCAACTGTGGCAGTGTGACATTTTAGAAACTGACTCTCACTACATCGTTACTTTCCCAAAATGGTGATGTAATATGAAAACTACACTCTTAGGGGGCGTGCACACCAACGCTTTTACGCCCGCGGCCGGCGCATGTTTTCAATTGTTTTCAATGGAAGCTCAGCGTTTTTCAAATAAGCCAGCAGCTAGCGGTTTTTTTCGCACTGAAAACCGGCGCAGAGAGTTGAGAAATGTTCAACTTTGGAAGAAAAGCTCCGCTCGTCAATGTCAGTTCTCACGCGGCCGTCCAATCACAGTGTAGGTGGGGTGGGACAAGTATCACAGCAACCAACCGTCTCACAGCTGACGTATCAGAGCTACCAAAGCGCTTAGCTGAAGAAAGCGGCACTCAGCTGAAAAACAGCTGGCATTCGGCTTCCTCAAGGCGTTTTCAGCCGCGTTTAAAAGTTTTGGTGTGTCCAGCCCCTTAGAGCTTTCCAATGATATATAGTTTGTCATGATTGTTTACGCTTGGAACAGGGTATTAGTGTTACAAATACATAACAACAACGTGGGCCCACCTGTATACCCGTGGCATTTTAGAAAATAGCTCTTACTATGTCATTCCTTTAACAAAATAGTGATAATAAATGAAATCTACACTCTTAGAGCTTTCAAATGATATATATTACTATCTGTACGTAACGTTTCTACTTAAACTAATCCATTTTCAATTGCCTTTGTGCGAATGTGTTGTAATCTCACACTAAAATGATCCACTTTGCGGGTTTTGCTATTACCTCTGAAAAAAAATATTATTATTTTTATGTGAAAGGACCGGGCCGGATTTGGCGCGAAATCCAGTGACGTCACCTGCATGCGCGCTCCCGAGCCACTCGCCTCTCGCCTCGTCTACTGACTTTGCGCTCAACAGCGACGACACTGTCTGATAACAGACTGAAACAACCTGCTCCCAGCACAACACAGACTCCAACACAAACTCCACATATTGTGAAGAAAAGTTATCTGCTGAAGTTCGGCCAAACGTGAATCGGATCAACCAAGGACAAAAACACGGATTAACATTGGCAGGGAATATGAATTATGGAGAAACCTCTGCTTTGTTTTGGGTATAAAAACGGATCCGGAGTTTGCTTTCATCCTTTTGGACAGGTAAGCTAACCTTACTATAAAGCATGTCAAATATATTTTAATTATCTGCTTTAGTTTTTTAGACGTTATTTCGGTTTGCTAGCCTTCGCTTTAACGTGTTTGCCCAGCCGTCGTCGATCGATGACGTAAAACTGCGGACGCGTTTGTTTGCATGCGTCCGCTTTTTAAAAGTCTTTAAACTCGTACAGTCTGTCATTGATGGAAACTGAGATTATACAGTGTGACATGGACTAAACTACGATATTGATCGCACAGTGTGGCAAGCAACAACCCTAAAGGACTATTTTAAATAGCACAGTATACCGGGCTTTACTGTTAATACTGAAATTGTTCAGTGTAGTTCACTAATCGTTTTCGTTATCTTACCGTAAATGTAAGTAACACCACATAACAGGCTAAATGCAGTCAATTAGACGTTGCAGTGGGAGTTTACCTGAGTTTCCAGCATGTTGTGTGATGCTTTCTCAGGTGTGTTAAATGTCAGTCTGGCCGTCGCTCATGAGTTCGAGGACGCGCTTGTAAACTTATTGGTTGCAATCTGAAACATCACCGCTTGAGGCCGCTGTAAACTACATACAGCACCTTTAATGTAATTAAACATTTTAGTAAGCTTACATTTTAATGGATATATGGCTGGTTTCCCTGACATGGTTTAGATTAATCCAGGACTAGGCCTTAGATTAGGACATCAAGTAGTTTCTACAAATAAACCTAAAAAAAATACTGGTTTGCATCTTAAGACCATTTAATGGCACTGATGTATGTTGAGATGTACAGTACAATGTGCTTTTAAATGAAGGCAGCTCAAACATGCATTTTAGTCTGAGACTATGATAAACCCTGTCCGGGAAACCGCCCCATTACATATTAAACGCATAACAATACATATTATTAAAAGAAAACAAACAAGCATTTTTACAATTTCTGCCTCTCATTTGCCACCCTAATTGAAGAATGGCCCAGTTATGATTATTGGTATTTTTTCATAACTTTAGTAAAATTTATTTAGTTAATTTTTCATTGATCAAGCACCAAATGCGGCAGGGATGCTATTAGAAATCACACCAGTCCTATGTGGAGAGGCATAAACTTCAAAGCTGTGTGATACTGTACAGTATAGTATTGCTGTCAACTGGGAAATCTTTTACCAGTAAAAACCCTTTTTCAAAGTGCTAAATCAAATAAACGAAATTACTCTAGCCCGTATATACTAGTTTTAGTTTGATCAGTGAATCCTAAATGGAGAACAAATTAGATGGCACTCAAACAACTTATTTTCTCTAAAGAGCCTCATCCAAAAGCATTTCAATTGCTGCGGGATTTAACTCTCACCGCAATTGGGTTGTAATCATAGTTCTTTAGCTTGAGGGAAATTTCCTAATCATATTGGATGACATTCAAGAGCATCCGAGTTTAATCAAAACGAACCACCTGCCTACTCTATTACGTTAATTCGAATCAATAAAATTATATTTCTGAATATATTCCATGTTACCTTCCACGGAAGAAAGTCCTGTGATCAGTTGAGTTAAAAAGACTGTAGCATTTGAGATGAAATATCATACTGTAAATTTTCACGAATTGTCATCTTTTGCTTCTCTTTTTGTCTTTTTTTACCAAGTCCCAACCTTTTTTTCAATCGTGGAAGAATGGGTGGATGTTATATTTAATTAAGCAGAAAATTTGGTCAGTGCTTTCTCTATCAGAAATGGTGCTTCTGTATTTAACAACCTAGAAAAAGTCTTGATCATTATACATGTGAGCAGTTCAGCACTGTGGCCAGCTCAACATGACAGCTCTCCACGGTTGAGTGAACAGTGTCAAGCAATGTGTTTATTGATCCTGCAGGGTTTGCCATTTAATTTCCTTCAATCTTTTATGGTTTAGAACACAAGAGATGGGAACTTTATAGTTTCGCTTTATAAAAAAAAATCATCAGGTCTATACATTTATCTGATAAAGTTATATACAGTGTGCATAATATTTTAAATTACTTGAGGTAAAAGAAATTGTGCTTGCTATTTTGTTGGTGTAGATTATTTTGAGTGTGTTCATCTTTTATCTTTATTTCAGAATTCCTATTCAAATCATAAAACGTTTTACTTAAATTGTAAAATTGTTTTTCGTTCTTTTGCTCTTTACTGACCTTTCTAAAACAGCATACAATTATCAATAAAACAAGTCATTTGGAAAGAAAGGGTAGCATGACTATGATACCTTTCATCTTTTATGTCCATTCTGTTATTTAGTTTAATATGAAAAAGCTGCCAGAGCTCCTAACAGCTGCCCGGCTTCCTTCTGTTTTCTTGTTTAAACCTAATCCAGTATCTAATGGGCAGCTTATGTGGCAGGTCTGTTAATTGTAGGTTATGATAAGGTCCACTGATCAGGGATAATTTAATTAGAAAATGTTTAGGGAAAACCCTTGGGGAAATGGTTATTTGAATTAATATACAATACATGGGTCTTTAAAATTACACAGTAGGGTTCACTAAACTGTATTATACAAATGATATTAAGTAAATACAGGTTACCAAGAAGTAAGCTTCAATACATAGTGGACTGTGGAAAAAAAACTAACATTAAGACAAAATGTCAAATGCAAGAAATTCATTCATCACTTGTTCATGATGTTATCTAAAACTCTTACTGCTTCTTATCCAGATGACATAGTTCTCTTCATGGAAGCTAATGAACCTGTCGCTGCAAATCGTAAACTGACCTAATTTATAGTTGTTCGGCAAAATTATTCTCACCAGTTTGTCAATCTCCCTCTAGTATTTTCTCAGAAATGTTGCCTTTTATGGTAATGCTGTACAGGTCCCCCTGGGAAATATAATGCTCTGGGTGGTGAGGGAACAGCATCTCAGAGGGGGAGATGTAATTCCGAGGACATATTTCCTGTTGGATAAGCTACTACTTCATGATACATATCTCACATTATTAATAATAGATAAATGTTTGTGTTTCCACTAAAACCTATGAAACACATTTTCTCACTCAGATAACAGATAACCAATACCTCACCACAAGAGCCTAAACAATATCATTTCCAACATATCAGATTTCAACCCTTTATCTGTTAACTTTAGCATTTATTTTTGTTTTTAGCAACCATTGAGCTTTTCAAGGCAATTGCCTGGCAACTGTCAAACTACCTAACAACTAGAACCACAACACCTAACCAACACCCTAGTAACCACTCAAAAGACCGTTGCAATTGCATAGCAACTACTTGACTTGGCGAATTCATAATGGGGCTTTCACACAGGATGCGGTGTGCGCTGCACTATGAAACCCATTCATTTCAATGGCTTGCGCCGCACGAGGGCGTTTTTTTGTTGCGTCGGGCAAAGCTTGCGCTCACGCCGCAGTCAAAGTTCAAAATAGTTTAACTTTTGCGCTGCACTCTGTGATGATTACCCGCACGGCCAATAGAAACAGGGCATACAAACAAACAAATTAAAATGAACGAAAATACTGTTTGTTTCGGAATTCCCGGAGCTTTATAATACAAGTTTATGATCCTAGAGAGTATGGATGTAACGATTAACCGTGCAAATGCGCGTTTTCTAAATGAATGAATTTGAACGAATTACGGTGAAATCCCGGCACATCCGAACGCCAGGGGGCGCTCTCATGCAGAAACGCTATTCCAGGAAATGTCTACAGGAATATTTATATCGCTGTTCTTCAAATTGTTTCAGGTATTTTCATGATCATAAAGAATATTTTGAATGCTTTTGTTTAACAAGTGTTGCTTTTTTAAATGCACGTTATGAATTGATAAGGACTTCCTACCGACCAAATGCCGTATAACACACACAAGCTGTGCATGAAACACATAATCGCAGCCTTGCGATTCAGATTCGGTTTCAGACAGGCATTTTTAATGGGACACACGATTAATCGTTACATCCCTACTAGAGACATCGGAAGGAAAGCCGTGTCATGGAAACAAGTAGCAATTCAAGTTGGCATGTCAGGTGTGTTTTAAGTCAAGTAGATTGTTGTAGGTAGGCAGCTTAAAGTTACGTGAAATGGAGACGGGCAACATCAGTCTCTGTATTACTCATCCGCTATTTAACCCAAATATAAATACTGTAGTCATTTATTGAAAACCCGCATACTTTGGTCTGGCCATCAGAGCACAAATCGCTTGGCTGCGCTGAACCCAGCGGCGAGCGCAGCACACACCGCATTCTAAGCCGCATTAGATAGTAATGGCCTCGTAACCACTCAGAACATTGTATCAGGACATTAGCAATTCAGTTATTATTACCCAGATATTCCCAGCCACCCTTAGAGCACCCTAGCATAGCAAATATAATATAAAAACTAATATCTTTCTACAGAGCACATAAGAATTAAAATTATATTCAAGCAAGGCTTGTCTGGTCAAAACCTCAAAAGCTTGTCTTGGCAATCTCCTCTTGTTAAGAAACAATAAGTCGTTTCAGATATGTGATGGTGTTTATGCCCAGATATGCCATTTCTTTACAAACCTAACAATCTCTTTATTCTTTTTAATCATGCTTGTTTTGTTGTGTCCCTTGGCCAAATGTTTCTATACAAAACTGATAAGACTAATGTGATAGACAATGTTGTAAAAAAGCCATAATTAGAGATCATGCCATTGCAGAAACAACTGGCAAAAGAATTATGCTCTTTGCTGCATCTATCGTCCTCGCACATCTGGTGCCATAAATCTGTTATTCAAATTGAATTTGCAGTGCATGTGATCTGAGAAATGAATTGGACCATCTTTTGCCATTTACCAAATGCCATCTGTACGATTCAAAATTGGCAACCTTTAGAGTTGTAAATTTTCTTCCAGAGCCAAGGTAAATAATTTTTCTGTCATTCTGCAACAAAGGATTTTTTAACACTGGAAACACCTAAACCATTTTTAAGAAAATAACAGTACATTTCATCTATGAATTCTGTATCTACTTTCCTGTCCATCTCTGTATCTCTGCTCATGCATTCATTTTAAATGACCTATTTCTCTGACTATAAAACTGGATGATTGTTTTAATCTTCCTGTTGTAAAGGACAATTTTACTGAGAGCTAATAAAATACAAATTCCATCTGCAGAAATGCTGACAGATTCCCCTTTAGGACAAATGTGCTCAGCATGCTGTAAAAATTCATGATAATTATCCTGCAATATTAGTTTTAGCACTGGAGGACACTCCAGGAAGCTCATACTTTTTGGTGTTCCAATTTCAGGGCCACACATATCTGTGGTCTTCAGGGAGCAAATACATATGGCAACAGGAAAGAAAGCACACAAAATAGCAAAGTAGACTTTTCTCTTGATGGCCTTAAATAAACCGTTAACCAAAACCAATTTAACTAAAATGAACCGTTTCCTCCAAGCAACCCTCATTTGAATTCCATCAATAAAATTCTCACTTACATTGATGTAAATCGCTTCTCTTTTCTCACTTCTGGCACAGTTAAGAGGACTTGTGGAAGCTGAACCTTCATTCATTTCTCCAGCATCATACTCATTCACACAAATAATGTTTGTCATAATGTTTCCCTGTAAATCTCAAATAATCCATTAAGAGATTGTGGTGAGCCAGGAAGCGATAAATATACATCTTTTCAGTTCTTTTAAAGAGCCACACAGATCCAAAATCGAAACTGACCTGTATTGCAGTGTGTCATGTAACTGTCCATCAATGTAAACAATGTGCAAAGTAGTTGAACCAAAAAGTGTACGATTAATTAAGTTATTGGCTTCTAAAGTAGGGAGTCAACTTTGAATCGCTGAAACGAGTCGTTATATGGATTGGATCTCCTGCCTGACATTTTCCACGTCACACAAACGCTTCCACGTCACACGAGATACTAATCTCCGCCTACAGCCTCGCCCGCAGGAGAAACGAAAACTATGACCCGCCCACAGCTAGGATGGTGTGTAAACATATCATCACGCTGTGTTTTCAGTTTGTGTTGTTTTCACTACCAAACGAGACTTTATCAAGGAGGGATATACTACACTTGTCTGGCTGTGAAGAATTATTTTTTAACGAAGGGATTTAGACGTTTGGCAATGAAAGATGGTTCAGTACCCACTTTTTTTGGAACAACATGCATCTCCTAAACACAACCTGTAAGTATGATTATAGCTACATAATTGCTTAAATGAGTGTAAAATGTTAGTTTCTATCATCATTTATACTGCTTGGATTAATGATGAATGATGTCGTTGTTTAAACTCTATATACTGTCAGGGTCACGATAGCAAGCGGCTTATGCTGCATTTTCGGGTTTGCTATGACCCGGTTAGTTTACATAAATGCTTAAATGGGTGTAAAATTGTTAGTTTCTATCGTCGTTTTAATTGCTTGGATTAATGATGAATGTGTCACGACAGGGTTGTAATGACAAGACGCAAACGCAAGGTTCCAAATAAATAACATTTAACTCTTTCACCGCCAGCATTTTTTAAAAAAGTTGCCAGCCAGCGCCAGTCAAAGTTTAATGCCTTCCAGAAAATGTTCATCTTCAGATATATAAACATACAATATACCAAATGAAAGAACAGACCCTCTGCTTTCAAACAAAAAAAACCGTTTCATCCTACCTTTTGTAGTTCTTTTGTTATAAGCTTTTGAAAATGGGTAGGTTTCTGCAAAAACGCCACAATTTGAGCAAAAAGCAGAGATAATTCCATTATTGTGACGGACTTTTCATAGAGATCCCATTCAGAGCGATCTTTAAAACAGACACCGACATGCAGCAGCTTGCCATAGGGCAATACTTCCGGGTTTAAAAAGTTGCGGAAGGGCGCCACCTGGTGGATAATAGCGGTATTGCGGAAAGACGGAATATCTCGTCATTGGCGGGGAAGCGTTTTCTCTTAATTGACGAGATATCTCGTCAATGGCGGGGAAAGAGTTAATAACAAAAACACGAGGGCTGACATGGTGAATACAGAAACTCAGGAACATTAACACAGGAAACAGACAGGTATCAATGACAATAATCCGGCATCCGGTGTGACAGAACAAAGGCATATAAATACAAAGAAAATTAAACATATGACAGGTGTGGTGTATTGGCGTAATGAGTCAATGAGAGTCCAGGTGAGACGGATCAGTGCAATACACAAAACATGTCACGGACTAGCCGTGACATAAACCCTCCCTCTACGAGTGGCTACCAGACACTCACATAAACACAAAACAAAAACAAAGTCTGGTAGCGAGAGTCCAAGGGAGGGGTGGAGGGCTTGGGGACCCTGGCGAAGCCGGCAGCCGCCGGGATGAGACCAACAGGACGGTTAGCCGGACAGCGCCAGGAGAACCGGAGCGATCGCTCCGAGAACCGAGGCAGACGAATTACCCCCCTCCTGGGAATCGTCGACGATCAGATGCCCCCGGAAGTCATCTCCCATCCCCTCGCGAAAACGGAGACCCTCCCTCGGTAGCCACCCCGGGGAAATGATCGGGCGTGGTCCATTCCGGATCCCCCTGCGAGCAGGATGGTGGTCCTCCGAGGGACTGTCGACGACGACTCAACCGTTGGGGGGACCGCCTGGGCCGATCCTCCTCCAGCAGGCCCGCAGGAGCGAGCGATCGCTCACGGTGGTCCCCAAGAGACATCGGGGCTGATGGGGAATGAACCCCGATGTCACTACTCCCCCTCGACGAAACTCCTGGGGGAGCCGCCCTCTGTGAACCTGCTGCGTCCAGTTTGGCCGGATTATTCTGTCACGACAGGGTTGTAATGACAGGACGCAAACGCAAGGTTCCAAATAAATAACATTTAATAACAAAAACACGAGGGCTGACATGGTGAATACAGAAACTCAGGAACATTAACACAGGAAACAGACAGGTATCAATGACAATAATCCGGCAACCGGTGTGACAGAACAAAGGCATATAAATACAAAGACAATTAAACATATGACAGGTGTGGTGTATTGGCCTAATGAGTCAATGAGAGTCCAGGTGAGACGGATCAGTGCAATACACAAAACATGTCACGGACTAGCCGTGACAGAATGCTGTCGTTGTTTAAACTCTTAATTTACTGTCAGAGAGTCACATTAGCAAACAGCTAGCACATGCTCACTTACGGTTTTGCTATAACCCGGTTAGCTAACATAAATGCTTAAATGAGTGTAAAATGTTAGTTTCTATCGTCGTTTTTATTGCTTGGAGTAATGATGAATGATGTGTATTAATGTTGACAATGTCTTCAAAGTAAATCATGTTAGCACTAGGTCAATACATGTTGCACTATTGTTGGTCGTGCCACTGATCTGTGGTCTGTGCAGAGACTCATTCAGTTGACCAATCAGAGCAGAGTAGGCTACTGAAAGGTGGGGTTTAGGGAGACTGAGTCATTGAACGGCTTTACACAAATCGTTTGGGGATCTCTGAGAAACAGTGTTTTTTGACCTTGCATGCATTTAAACCTGTTATCCGTGATAGGATCCTTAAAATTGTCATCTTACTGGCTCTTTAAATGTTATTTTAAATTTCATGTTGTTTGGATGGTGGCTGGTGTGGTTGATTCTGTGACAGTACTCCTCTATCCTGAAAGATTCCTAAGAGTGCCAAAGCATGAACAGAGTAAATATTTGAAGGGGGGGCAGGAAGCCTCCAGGATGGTGTGTTCTCCAACGGGAGCCAGGGTGGTGCAGCCCGCACTAGGAGACACAGAGGTGAAGCCCACACCAGGAGCCAGGGAGGACAGATGGCCACCGTGGATGTTATGCACGTCCTAATGCAATAACCTCTGAAGTCACTGAAAGATGCACTGAGATGGAAGTAGGCTTGTGACTGAGTTCAGGAGTTAAAACAGGCTTGTTGCTGTGTACAGGAGGGAGAGCAGGCTCATGGCTGAGTTTGGGAAGGTGAAGTGGGTTCATGGCTAAGTTTGGAAAGGAGAGTGGCGGAATTCGGCGAGCTTAGCGGGCCTGTGTCTAAGTTCGGGGAGGAGAGTGGGGTTGTGGCTGAGTTCGAGGAGGAGAGAGGGCTCGTGGCTGAGTTTGTGGAGGAGAGTGCTCAGGGAGATGAGCGGATTCAGGCGCAGACTCTGTGATGAGCTCTAAAGCAGACTCTGTGATGAGCTTTGCAGCGGACGCCATGATACACTCTGGAGTGGAAGTTGTGATGAACTCGGGAACGGACGTTGTGATCAACTCTGGAGCAGAGTCTGTGATGAACTCTGGAGCAGACTACATGATGAACCCTGGTATGGACTCCATGATGAACTCTGGAGCAGACTCCGTGATTAACTCTGGAGCAGACTCTGTGATGAACTCTGGCATGGACTCCCAGATGAACTCTGGCACTGACTTTGTGATTAACTTTTCCACTGACTCCATGGTGAACTCTGGAATGGACTCCATGATTAACTCTGGCATTGACTCCATAATGAACTCTGGGATGGACCCTGTGATGAACTCTTAAGCAGACTCCGTGATGAACTCTGTCATGGATTCCGTGATGAATTCTGCCACAGACTCTCATGGATTCTGGCATTGACTCTGTGATGAACTCTGGTGTGGACTCTGTGATGAACTTTAGAGCCAAGTGTACCGAGGGACCAAGAGGGTTGGATCGCTAATGGGGAGGAATTCTGCTGTAGAGATGGCTTCTGTGTTGACGACCCCTTGGGCCATTGGAGTGTATTGGAGTGGACTGAGAGTAGGGTATGGAGTCAGTGTCGTCATCAGCTTTGGACATTGTGAAGGGTGAGCCACAACACACTGTCCAGGCCAAGTAAAAATGTAGTAGTGCTCGCTGGTACCTGCCAGAACAGTGGCATCCCCTGACACCAATGGGCAGAGCACAAGGAAGGTTATTGATCATGCGGCCATTTTGAAGCCGGGCCACTAAAGAGTTTTAAACACCAAGCTGGTAAATAACTTGGCAAGCAGATGAAAAGTCTTAGATGACTTAGCTTAGGATAACAGTCTTTGTATTTCTAGGTATGGATCGTTCAGCGGAGTTAGAAACCAAGGTGGATGAAAATGATCCTGAGCTGCAGAAGAGTGCACAGGTGGGTAAACTGGGGGAGTCCATCGTGCAGGTAAGTGATGATGATGTTAGATTGAAGGGTGCTTATAGGGTGATGGTGATGAGGGCGTGCAGGTGATGGGGAGTAAGACTTGTGTGAGAGAGATCGGGTCGATTGGGTGGTGGTTTATGTGACCTACTCTATGGGTGGGTTACAACAACAAGGATTAAATTAAACAGAATTTGTTGATCACAGCTTAATTTTAATTCAAGTTGTGTTGCACCACTTACATATAAACATTGATTAACAAATCTGAAGTTAAAACTTTAACCTGTATTAAAGCCTTTATCTACAATTTATGTTGTCTGCCATGATGAATTTGCCTGTGTAATTAAATGGAAACAATGTTGATGATGTCATTCAAAAAGGAAATAAACAATTTATGCAAACAAAGGAAATGCAATTTTTTATTATAAATCACTACCTAAATACATCGGTAATCTAACAGGCTGATTCAAAATAAAAACATTTGACGATTTGTTAAAAAATATATTGTATTGATTAAATGGAGAAGTGTGGCAGAATATATTGCAAAGCTCAGATATTGTGAAACAATGTACTGTGAAGTGTCTACGCATTTGTCATAAAAAGCTGCTGTCTCTGTCCATTAACTGCTCTATAGTTCCTGACAGGGGTGCACATGACACAGAAGAAGCACAGTATATGAGCACCGGTAGCTGTCACTGGTCTTGTTAATATTTTTTTGAGCAATTGGCCTCTATTCTGTGTATTCAAAAACATTGTCTTTGTATGTGTATAAGGAGGGTATACTGGACTTCCTGCTTCAAACCTGACAATTCTACTCGGCCACCAAACTCAATTTGTTGAGACGTTAAAATAAACACATCTTTGAATCATGCCAAAATGTGCACAGTGTCTGTTTCTGATCATTTAGCCACACATTTAAGTGTAGAAATTTTTATTTAAAACTGCTCAGATCTCAAATGTGATAATCTAGGTTTACTGTGAAATTTAAAACTGAATCAAATTGACAGTTAAAATGTACATCCTGATTGTTTTTAAACAAGATTTAAAGTTGGTGCAACATAATTATTAAATAAGCCTTGATTTAAACCAGATTTAAGTTTAGATTAATTATTGAATTATTTGTGATGTTCTTTTCTGATTTTTAATATATTTACAATAAACAAGCTTTATCATTTTTTGAAAACATGCCACGCACAGTTTGTGCTATAGAGACTTTAAAATTAACTGTGCTATTGTGCTATTACTTTTCTTAGTGATTGAATAAACTAAAGCTTAGACTTCAAAGGGGTGCGCTATTTGGACGTGTCAATTACATAGCAACCACCCAGAACAGATTAGCGTGCGCACACACACACACACACACACACACACACACACACACACACACACACACACACACACACACACACACACACACACACACACACACACACACACACACAGGTTTCCATGTTTTGTGGGGACATTCCATAGACGTAATGCATTTTATACTGCACAAACTGTATATTCTATTTCCCTTACCTAACCCATTCCCTAACCCCAACCATCACAAAAACCCTTCTTATACTTCACATTTTCAAGAAACATCATTCTGTTTGATTTATAAGCTTGTTTCCTCATGGGGACATCAAAATGTCCCCACAAGGTCACAAAAACACTGGTAGGCCTATTCCTATCTTTGTGGGGACAATTGGTCCCCACAATGTGATAATTACCAGGTACACACACACACACACATACACACACACACACACACACACACACACACACACACACAGAGTTATTTAATGTTTAAATAACATTAACATGTTACATGTTATTTTATATTTTGCATTTTGAAGTAGATGTTATCTGACGAAGCCCGCACTATTTAATGTGCACTTCCGGTTTACAATACCTCCGAGTTGTCCTAGACGCGACGCGGCGCTGCGCGGCCGGTGTGCGATCCCCTTTATACTCTACAAACTGTAGATTCTATCCCCAAACCTAACCCTATCCCTCATGTTTTGCATAAACAATTCGTTTAGTATCATTTATAAGCTGTCTTGTCATATAAGCTTCCAAAAAATATCCCGACATGGTCAAAAATTACCAGAATTACTTTATCTGTCTGGATATTTGGTCCAAAAACTGTAAGGATTACCAGGACCACACACACAAGGTTTTAGCGCAGCTAAACACTTCCTCCTCTCTATAATTGCATTCCTTATATAAGGTCAACGAGGCCTATCATCGGCTGCCTGAAATGTGCATTATAGCCAAAACCTATAAAACATTAATGCTGTTCATAGAAAAAAATGAACTTTCAACTGAGATTCATGCTAGAAACCATATCATTTGTGATGTTTGGTTGGTGGTGAAAAGCTTTTTCAGCCAAGTGTGATTGTAATGGCATGGTTGAAAACATGTCATTTGGCTCAGGTCCCTTGTGAACCCAACACCTCTTTGGTTGAAATAACAGGAGTGGTACCATTCTTGTGATAGCGAATGCAGAGGATGACAAGAACTCAGTCTCCTTAACAGAGGGGTAATGACCTGGTGTCTGAGTGACAGAATGCCATTTGGGATGAAGGTAATAAATAAAAACCATCTAATTGCTAATATGTGGCAGGGGAGATGGAAATTGAAACTTGGTGGAAATGTGGCAAAGTTTCAGATAAATCAAGCTCTGAAATGTTTCTGGACATGTACTCCTCTCATTTCCAACTTAATGGAATGTAACAGCCTGGCACCTTTTCCTGAAATTGATTTCCTTTGAGCTGCTCTAATATAGCCATCAGTCCTGAAGAGGGCAGGAGAGTCTTTATTTGAAGGCATGAACTTTTCAGTGCGTTGATGCAGTCTGAACCTTGAGCTATACAGTATTACAAAATGTGAACAGTGAACTAAACTTCAGTTTCAAATAATTCATACTATCAAGGTCGGCATTTGAAAATGGTCGAAGCCCTCAAAGGGAACATTAAGCAGAACAACTTTGAACTACACCTATGCATTATACGATAATGTAGCCTATTTTGAAAGAAACTTAAGTGAAAGTTTGACATTTTACCAAGTATGGTAACGCATACTTGAAATCTCAGTGAGTAGTGAACACAAACAATGCAAGAGCAGTGGGCAGCTAACCCTGCAGAACCCGGGAGCTGCTGGGGTTAAGGTGCCTTGCTCAGTTGCAAACTGCTGGCCATGATACTTAAAATGGCGACCTTTGGTTTAAGTCTAACCCTCTAACCATTAGGCTACAAGTGCTCAATGCCTTCAAGATCTAAAGCACCCTGAAAGGAAGTATGTCCCACATTATGGGGCAGTTGTAGCCTAGTGGTTGCAGTGCGTGTGTTCACTACTCACTGGGATGGGTTAAATGGAAAGGTCACATTTTGAGTATGTGTTGCATACTTGTCACTTTTTTATTTTAAAAATAAATATCGTATTGATATCAGTGCATGACAGATATGTGAAAACATTGAGAACAAATTAACTCCCATATAAACTATTTTTAGATGATTAATTTGCGCTTGTTGGTTTTGGGGGGCTTTCTTTCATGCCCTAATACAGCTTTAACAAGCAAGACATTTTATGTTCATGCTTTATATTTATTACATATACCATTTGTCATTTGCATGCCTGAGAGTCATTGAAAGCCACTATAGTCTAAAAAGCATTCCCAGCGGGCAGCAATAATGAAACGGAATAGGACTGTATGTCAAAATGACATGGGGTATAAAAGTGCTCCAATCATTCATGTTTAGTTTTGAACTGAATGTAATCAAGCACAAGCTCATTTTGAATAGAGAGTTGTGCAGTATAAATAGCGAACCTGCTTATCTTTATGATGGAGGCCCAGTTAGGCAGCCACATACAGACAATGTTTCCTTTTAGGACTGTCAATCGATTTAACTATTTAATCTAGTTAACTCGTGATTAATTGCAACTTAATTGCACATTTTTATCTGTTCTATATTTACCTCATTTTAACAATTTTTAAGTTTTTAATACTCTTATCAACATGCTTTATGCAAATGTATGTTTATTGTTAGTGAAAGAGTCAGCAAGAATAATAAAAAAAAATCCAGTTAAGGATTTTTAAAGGTTGAAAAACAAAATCACAGCATCCACACCTTAAAATCACCGGTAAAACTAATAGATTTGGCACACACAGTGTGTGTCAAAAACAATATCAATATACGTACACTATGTTAAACTTTTTTCTTTTATTGATTGATTGACTATGAGACACAGACTCTACTGTAATGCAAGAATCAAATATACAGTAATGTTGCACATTTTACAGTTAACAAACATTTACTTAAGACGTAACAGATTATATCTGCGTGAATTCTTGGCAAAACTGATATTTTTAAAACTGTAATTTGTACTCACGATCTTCCTTGCGCTGACTGACACATCTGAGGCATGCACACAGGTGCGCAACCCCGATATAGACAGATATGTGTGCATATATATCGGGGTTGCGCCTGTGTGCATGTATCAGCCCAAGGAAGATTGTTTTCAAGCCTTGTCACTCTTAATAACTCTTTAAACATCAACCATGTCCCGAACTTTATCTCTCTTAATAACTATTTTAACACCAAGCATGTCTTGCACTTTATTTTCTAATTTTTTAAGATGGTATTGGTATCTCCGGAGTACGTATGTGAATTTCTAGCTCAAAATATCATATAGATATATATTTTTTAGAGATAATTTATTATAGCATGTAAAAATTGCCACTTTGTAGGTGTGAGCAAAAATGTGCCATTTAAAAAATGTGTCCTTTTGTCTGCACTACAGTAAATGGCAGTGCCGTGGTTGGATTAAGGGAAGATTAGGGGGCAGTATTATCCCCTTCTGACATTATAAGGGGAGCTGAATTTCAATAACCTATTTTCTTTCACAAGCATGCAGAGAATGGTTTACCAAAACTGAGTTACTGGGTTGTTGTTTTTCACATTTTCTAGGGTGATAGTAGCATTGAGGACCCAATTATACTTAAATGTGAAAAAATATAGATTTTCATGATATATCCCCTTTAAAAATTAAACCAAAATCTCAGACGCACAAGTGGATGGAAACGCATCATTTGTATTAGATTAAGCATTTAGGATGGTACACCTCTCAGAAAACATACAAATGACTATTTACGCCATGTTTATGCCAGTTTCTATGCAAAGGTGAGGATGATTCATGTACGCACACTTGCAAGTGATCTGTGATTTATAAAGGGAACATTGCTTTGTTTTATAAGTCTTAATATTTTTTGGCATATGCCATTTTTGTGCATACGTATAGACTTTAGTAGGGATCCTACACACAGTTTTATAAATGAGACCCCTGTTTTTTTTTCTTTATGTCAGGAACCAGTAGACAACATGATTTACAGTAAAAAAGGTTGCAAATTCAACACTTGCCATAGATTTCCTTTAAGTAGCAATGCATGATTATTTTTGAGTGAAAGGTTTTAGGTGGACTGATCTGGTTATGTCAATTTATTTACAAAGCCAATCCCATGAAACTAAACTGATCTGTAAACTGATTACAGTTCTCTGTAACTCACAAAGCCATAGTGGGCTGAAAACATTATAGAATAGATGATGTGAATTATACTCAAAATACACTTTGATTATAATGACCATGATGCTGTTTGTTCTCAAAATCTGTCCACGACGGACATTTTCTTGGAAAGTGCTCACATACTGTATTTAGGCTTTACACACAAATGAAAAATACACACAGTGCCACTGACATAGTGCTAACCTTGAACTGTGCAGAAAGAGAGATTTGTTGCAATTTTTGAAACATTTATGTGCGTGCACTCCTTTTTCATTTTGAAGCGCTATCATATCCTCACATTTTCCTTGAGGAATAAATATGATGACTCCTTACATGGGCTTCCATTTTTTGATTAATTTTCTTTCCCTCAACCAGCATGAACATAACAGTAAAGCGCCAACACCGATATCAGTGCTATCACAGTCATACTCATTGTGGGCCAAGAATCCATTACATAAAAAAAAACGTTTTATGTTCCTAAAGCCATCCTTAAGGTTAACTGCTCGAATTCTGACCACCAACAAATGGGATTGAATAAAATGAGGAACATTAAAGGACGGCGGGACTATTTTAGATTATGGGTCTCTCTGAGCTAAAGTGGCTGGTAAGACTGCCCCGTCTGTAAATGTGCAAAATAACCATTTACCAACATAGTACAACACTCCCGTTTTTGCACACAAGGACATCTTGCTGCTTTTCGTGATGTCTTGCTGTGTGTAATGCTGTACTTGTAGTAGATGATTTCGTTATGTTTGAGATAAGCAGATGAAATTTCATCACAGGGATGAGAAAATTGAAAGTCAGTTGGAAGTCAGTTGGAAGTCAACTACTGAACTGTCAATGAGTAGGCCCCACCAATACTGTAAAAAAGTTGAAACAACTTAATTGTGCCAATTAAGTCAATTCAACCTACTTTTTTACATTTTGACTTGTGGTACAGTAAGTTGACATAACTTAAAAAAACAAGTTGAATTTTTTTAACTTATATTTTATGCTACTTTAATTTAACAAATTATGTTGATATGATATCATTTTTACAGTGACTAAAAATGCATAAAATTAATTTATACAGTTTTATGTGAAACTCGCACATGTGTGTGTAATGGGATGATGGGCAGAAGTGTGATAGGAACTGACTTTTATTTCATTATAGCTGTGGCACCATGAACTGGAGTCAGGCTGATCAGATTAGGAAAAGGACACCAGTAAACTTTAGAAAGTGTATGAGTTCATCTCTCTGTGGAAAAGAAATCTTTACTTACTGCGGGTAGGTCAATGCTTCTCAAATAGTGTTACAGACTAAAAAACAATGTTAATAAAGTTATTCTTTGTTGATCGATATTTCTTTTTTGTGTTTTCTTTAATGTTAATAAGGATACAATGTTTTGCAGATGTGTAATTTTATAGATAGACAAATTATTATTATTTACAGTCGTGGCGGAGAGTTGGGGGGCGCGAAATGTTTACTTCTTCCAAGGGGGGCCTGACAGAAAAGAATTGAGAAGCACTGGGGTAGGTAAAGTTACATGATCCAATACTTTTCCCTTTTACTTTTATATTTGCTGTTTTTATTTATTTAAGTTTTACTTTGTAGATCTCTTCACTAGTCAAACATCCACACTAGGGATGTCAATTTATGCAAGTTTTATTAACAATCAATCAATCAATCGAATAATCGTCAAAGTGCCCATATTATGGAAAACTCACTTTTTCTGGGTTTTGGGGTGTTATTTTGTGTCTCTGGTGCTTCCACACGCATACACACTTGGAAAAAAAACATCCATGCTGTTTTGAGTGAGATACGGGTTTCTGAATGTCCTCTGCCTTAAGTCTTAGATTGCACCGTTTCAAAATCAGCTCCGTTGTGATGTAACTAGTCTTGTCGTCACATTTAGTTCGAATTTTCCCGCCCACCACCCTACTCGCAGTTCTCCACCCCACCAGCTAGAGAGCACTCAGCTATCAGCTCACTTCGCTGATATCCTTTATACTGTTATCATGTCTCATGGAAATAACAGCGCTATTTGGATATTATGGATTATACTCCCGCCTACTTTTAAAAACAAAAGTTTTAACGCGTGTTTATTGGAACCTAAAGTGTAATCTCATATACAGTGTGTTACGACGTAAATAGTCCTCAGATTGTAGGCGATATTATGTTCTATTACAAGACGTTCATGCGAAATCTGATATAAACAACAGACTATGTATCCATATTTCACGAATTATACGCATTTGTGGACAAAAATGGTCATTGAATGTATTTTATTGGACGGTTCTCATGGATTATTCACACATCTGAAACAGACTGGATTCGAATCGCTATCGTTATAGCAACACAAATGTAAGATGTCACGTTTATATTCTGCATATTGTCATCTGGACTTCTGTCACAAAGAACAACATTTATGATGCTAGATATATTAGAGACCATACACTGATGCTAAACCCGTAAGTTATACCTTTTAAACGATGTATAATAAAATTATTAATGTTTGTAGATAGTAGGCTATATAGATATTGTTAGAAGCGTTAAAAAACTGACATCATCCCACCCACGAATTGGTTCACCCACTCGAGTTTAGCAGTCATTTGCCATTGAGAATGACGAGGTGGCTAACCGCTATGCTAGTTAGTTTGCAGCGTGGTTTCTCCTGCAAAGCCAGTGACCAGCTACCGTACTTCTCGAAAGTTAAAATAAATATTTAACTGCTTTGTTTTACAATTCTACATGAACTTACTAAGTGATAGTGTTTTGGCAAACTAACCAAGACCGGGCCTTACCGACGATGCTAATGACTCTATCACTCTCTATTACTTTCCCAAGGTAAGGCGGACCTCCCGCTAGCTTCTAGCAATTAGCATGCTGTCCACAAGCAGTATACATCCCCCGCTGGGTCTTAATTTCTGTAATTTGCGAAAATAATGCGTTTGAAAATGTTTTATAACGGGAATATGTTAGCGTTGTCCAGGGCAAACGAGTGTATTGTTGAGACTGCTACATCACCATTTACTCTGGAATCATTGTGCTTCATGAGTTTCTTCTCCTGGAATGTACTTATTAGTGATACTTTTTTGCTTGATTGTCTGTTGGCAATACATAAACCGTTAATAATAATATATAATATATAAAATAATAATACAGTCTGCTGTCTGCACTGCTAACATTGTGCATGCACACATGACGTTAGTAGTGGGGCGTGATCAAAGGAGCAGCAGCTCATAAATATGTAATGACCATCTCAAAACGGGACAATCTGAAATGCACTGAAACAGAGGCTATTAGAGATGGGTAACAATCTTTTCCTACAAGCTATTTCGAGCAAACAACTTTTGAAACATGTTTTATGGAACTCATACACCTGCAGTCATAAGATGGGCACTTTAACATTAATAGTGCAATAAGCCTTTACTGATGTGGCATATAGCCAATGACATAAAAGTGTGCGTAAAAACGACAGCTTCCTTGCACAAATTTAAAGATTTATTTGTCTAAATAACACGCTAGTGGAATTATAAAACAAGTTAATGTAGTTAGTGTTAGTTGATAAAATCATCAGTTAATCTCCTAATGAAACACAACAAGTTCAGTTTCCAATGTCTTTTTATACAGTACAGTACATTCCATCTTTAATAGATTTAAGCATTTAGTGAACACTTTTTTTTAAGCAACCTACATCATTGGAAGTGAATAAAACAGCAAAGGGTCTCATGCCAAATGTATGATAATAATAAAATAAAAACAAGATAAGTTCCGAGATACAAATATTCAACAATTGTTAACCGTAGTTTGCACACTGATCTCATAATGCATTATGATATTCTTCTAGGTTTGTAAGGAAACATTAGTAGACATTATAGGAAACACCTACACAAATACTCTGACAGATTTTTCCTTCACATTACCATCGTATAAATGATACCAGATTTAAATTACTTAGCACTAGTCTGATTTGGGAAAAACTCTCTCACCATTTTATCTTTTATACCTCCAAGGACACTTTCAGGCAAGTTTTATCAAAATGATTTCATATAAAATGGAATTGCTCAAGTCAGACCGCTTTTACTGATAGTTTCAGACATTGTTACACACGGGTTTCATGGCTCTTGTATTTTTTATTGCTTTTGTATTCAGGAGAAAATATGATAGAAAATGTATCAGCATCGGGGCGAGACAGTGTACTTGTGTCTTGAAGATTCCTCTGCAATTTGAAACGGTACCAAAAGATATCTGTAATTGGTCGATACAGAGGATAAGGCTTTTGATACGGCGCCAGGCCTGGAATAATAACATTTTCACCCTTGTGACCATTGTCTCTACATCTCAGTCTCTGTCTCACCATCAGTCCGTCTCTCTCTCCCTCCATGTCGTAGTCCATTAATGCCAAGTCACTCTCCCCTAATCTAGCGTTTGCCTGGCCAGCAGAAAGAGCTGATTACAGAACAGAGGAAAGGTTAATTGAAAGACATTGTTGTAATGGCATTGTGTCCAAGCAAAGCAGTGAGAATGTTGATATGGCTCTCCCCCACAGGGATCCTGTAATGAGTGACATTAAAAATAATTATATATGACACAAGCAATCCCTTCTGTAAATTAGTAGTTAGCTTGTCCTTTTCTCTCAGGGCTTCTGGGCTTCTTTTGTTTAGGACCATTAGAAAACTAGTTAGTGGTCCACTTACAAGACTGAATTAAACCGATGCATGATCAAATAACATAGCTGATAATAGTTGAATAATCAATGAGCTTTTGTGAATTACAAAAAAAAAAGAAATAAAATTTCTTTTTATAGTATAACGTCGCTGTCCGATGAAAACCACGTATGTCCGTTTTGCCGATTTTGAGATTTTTCGACGAATTGAATGTCCAGGTTCATTTCCGTATACAGTATGCTTCACATATCTAAATGGCCAATGAAAAGTTGTGAAATCATGTCATCTGATTTTCACGTATATTCATTTGGTGTCAAAGCTGTCAATCACGACGCGTATCTCCAGCCCGGTGGAAGCATCTCGGCGGTCTCATCGAAGCTCAGCACTGGATAGCCGAATAAACATAGCCTGGTGAGACAATGACTTTCCTTCATCGAGGTAAACGTTTCCCCCCTGACGCCAGACGTACAAAGTATCTGTCTAGCATTGCCATGTCAGTGTATTGATTCATTGTCCCTTCATAGTTTGCAAGAGACATTTAATTAATTTATAATTAATATTAAATAAACTAAGCGTATTTATTAAACTAAGATGTAGGCTATTTAATAAACTGAGCGTATTCATCTGTCAATATGAAACGCGACTTGGGCATTCTAATTAATGATCGGAAGAACGCGTGTCGACCACCGTTACTGGAAAATATGCACGTATGTCCATTTAAACTCAATTTTGGTCAAATGTGAATTATATCATTACACTGGTAAGTATATGGTTACATGTAAAGATGCCGTATGACAACGCTACATTCAACTGCTTTTTAAATACGGTGTTTTTTCACTTCCTGAAAAGTAACCATTTTGGACATACGTGATTTTCTTTGGGCAGCGACGATAATCTAAATATCATTTATATATTTTTTTGGACCCAGCATAATTTTTAACCTTAGGTTTATCCTATTTTAAGAAGCATTGTATATTTGTGAATAGGTCAATGCTCTTATTTACATAATTACAAGGTTGATAACAGTAAATGGACAAATACTGCACACATAACAAGCATGCAACCTGTTTTCAACCCCACTTATACAGAAACACATGCTCTACTAAACTAAACATGTTCCTGCAATTACACAAAAATAATGAATATTTAATGAGTCAAACATTGTGGCAGTTATTTGTTGCCTTGCTAAACAACACTGTGATGTTCTATTATCTCAGTGTTTCAGACTATACGGCATTGCTCTTCCAATTAAGTCAAGATGCAAAAATAACATTATAAGCTACATAAAATAGCTCAAATGACTAATGTGCTATATTTCAATGGCAAGTAAATAATGAGAATTTTTTTTTCCGGTTGATCTAACCCTATTGTGTCCTACATGAATACTGTATGCAACAGCTGTGCTCTCTAATAGGCTATACAGCTCGTTTGGTTCTAATTTACCACATTAATCAACGATAACAATGGCATTAATTGTTTTTGAGGCATTCATTTACATTGGTCATTTTATTCCGTCCATGCTCCTTATTACTCCATGCATTGAGATTCCAATTATGAGAGAAAAAAGTATGTGACATGGGAAATTAAGGCCTGATATTGATTTAAAAAGCAAGGCAGGAGAAAGAACATGAAAACCATCTGCCTTGGATTGGCTCTGACTGTGAGATCACCCCCAGAATTCATTACTGAAATTACATTAATGAAGGCACGCCGATCATTCTGGCCAGAAATGACAGGACTTGGGTCATGAAACACAAACTGTCATGCAGTATTCCCATAAAGCAGAACACAAATGATATAAAGGAAACCGAAATGGACATCAGAATAAATGAAAATTAAAACATAGTACCAGCAGGAAACAGGAAAGTAGTGCCGAGCGAGACAAATTATGTTTTTATCTGCCTAATTCCACATGCAGATACACAGTATCTGCTGATGTAATGGCTCCTTAATCTTAACTCTGTACTGTTTTGACTTTGGAGATGGTCTTATAATTACAAGGATATTTGATCGGGAGTGACAGAAGGAAGAGACAGGCTTTATTTTACATCTTTCTTTAGAACAGCCATCATGATTTCGATCCTCCTTATTTTATAATGCAAATCTCATTATCGAGATTTAATGGCCTTGACGGGCCTCAGTGGCCATAAACTAGCCCCTAAATGCAAATTGCATTTCAATTGCACGATAAATCATTACTTTAATTTAAAAGTTCATAAACCTTGCCACTTGTTGAAATGGGATTCCCTCCTCATTAGGCCTTAAATCTCAGTGGCACAAAAATGAAATTTGAAACTGTAATTTATAAACATGTTTGAACTTGAGGAACAGACATTTATTTAATCAAATACTAAACCCACTTTTACTGTTTTTAAAAATAGAGAAATTTTGATCAGCCTCATTCAATAGCTGTCAATAGCAATCAATAGATATAAAAAGCTAATATCACATTGAATTCTATAATAATATTCCAAGTTCTTAAGTGGCCTCGAAACTGTTAACAGTTTTAATGTATTACTTGACTGAAGATTATTATTATATAAACTTCTGTATTATTTAATCCCTGCTGCATTAGTGCCAATCTCTGAACTGGGGTAAATTACTGTAACATTAGTGGTGGCTGGTCAATAGGGGGTGCTGGGGCGTCGCCCCCTTAAAGTCATTTAGAGACGAAAGCTACTTTTAACATGTTAACAAAAAGTTAAATATAGTTTAAACATTAAAAAAAAAGATATCTTTATTGGTAGGTTTTTGACATTTTGGTTTCAGTTATAAAACATGCAGGAATTAGAAAATAAAGTGCATGACTTGCTTAATGTAAAAATAGTTATTAAGAGAGATAAAACTTGGCTGACTGACAGATCAGACGCGTACACACTGAGGGGCACCTTCTGATCTCTCTGATGAAGCCAATATGGAAGTAACTAAAGCTGGCTCCAAAAGAGAGTCAATTCTCATATACCCCCATGTTAAAATGCCAAACTTTACAGCAGGAAATAATATGTTTACAGCCTGGTATAAAAATATATCTCCATTATATATAGCTAAGTTTGCCATTCATGACAACTGTGGGGTGGGGGAATTTTTGTAACTCATCCGTTTAAATTATATTAAGCCTTAAAGTTCTGCATACTTAAGGGTGTGGCCACTTGAATGACAGGTGAACTGCCACTGTCACTACAGTCGAGCTTGGCGGGCATGGTTTCAGCAACCAGTCACCTCAGTTTCACCCACTCCCCGCCCCTTACTATTTTTTTCGATTAATCCGGTGGCCAAGATGGCCTACTATTGGCTTTAAAAAAGCACTTCACAAACCTACGGTGACGTCACGGACACTACCATATTTGTTACAGTCTATGGTGCACACACACAGACGTGGTGGCCGATTACTTCTTTTTTTAAAGGGTACACGATGCGAAGCTTGTCAAAAGATGTATTTAGCTCGTCATGTGTGTGGGTCATCATGTCAAAATATGTGTTTGGTGCATCATGTAATCCTATGTGCATCACGTGTCATGTCAAAATATGTGTCTTCTGCAGATGCTTTGAAGGGGTTTATGATAAAAGAGACGCTTGCGTTTTTCTACAATTGCATAATTAATGGCGATATCCAGATAAATGTCAATAAATACTGTTGAGTCATCTCGTCAATAAAGAGAAAACGTTCTCTGAGGAGTTTATACTTCAAATCCATATTTCCGCTATTATCCACTAGATGGCGATCTTACCCAAATTAAACACTGATGCATTCACTTGACAATAAAAACACTGTGTACGTTTTGATCATGGCTCTGAATCTGATCTTATACAAAAGTTCTTCACAAAAAAGGAATTACATCCTCTTTTACCTGAAAATTTCAGATGTGATAAGAGAACAAATGAAGGTAGGATGAAACAAGGATTTTTTTTTGTTTGAAAGCGGAGGGTCTGTTCTTTCATTTGATATATTGTATGTGGTAACACTTTATTTTACGGTGTCTTAGACATGTTACATGTAATTATTATAGTAATAACAGTTAATTATGCATAATTACATGCAACTAATCCTAATCCAAACCCTATCCCTAACCCCAACCCTACAGTAAGTACATGTTGTTGATGATTATTACTTGGTACTTAAATATATAATTACAATGTAACAGTGACGCCTCAAAATAAAGTGTAACCTTGTATGTTTATTTAAAGAAGATAATTTTTCTGAAAGGCATTCAACTAAACTGGATGGCAACTTTAAAAAAAAACGCTCACAGGGAAAGAATTAAGCATGCTTCCAAGCATATTTGCTTATCACTTCAATAGTTGCACGATATAAATGTTAATGTATAAATTAGCTGAATGTTGATTTATGAAAATAAACACCAAAGTCTTTAATCATATTTTCATTGTGTTTTTGCTGCGTCTGTGTTGCTTGGGAACTGCGCTCTGTTTCAGCCACACTTGATTCTGAGGAACTACTTTGTTTGGGGGAAGAGTAATATTTGTACTAATATAATTACAACTTATTTACTGTGTTTTATTTTATGAAATCCTGCTATGCATATGAAGTAACCATCTTATTTTTAAAAGCAATAAGCCCTGCGAAGCAGTGGTGTTACAGTGCATTTTATAACAGCAAAGGGGGTTTTAGGCACTCCACTTCGCATTGTGCCTACAATGCCCCTTAGCTGTTATAAAATGCACTGGTAACCCACTGCTTTTTGGAGCTTATTGCTTTATTAAAATTTAGATTTTTGAAAATGTGCTCATTCTGACTCAATTTGCCAGCACGAGTAACAAAAGTTCTTTACAAAATTGCAATTATCTCAGCCTTTTGTTCAAAATTTTGTGTTTTTGAAGAAATATACACATATTTGAGAGGTGATGAAATGAGAATAAATGAAGATAGAATGAAACCGTTTTTTGTTTGAAAGCAGAGCGTCTGTTCTTTCATTTGATGTATGTTTATATACTTAAAGAAGAACATTTCTGGAAGGCATTAAACTTTTGTAAATATCATAAAAAATGCTGGCTGGCAACGTTTTTTAAAAACGCTGTCGGGAAAAGAGTTAAGATGACTTTGTGTGGACATGTTGAGAGTGAGAGCTCAGGTAATCCTGGTATATTCCCTGGCTTGGTTAATTTTGTCTCTCTTAATGGAGTTTTAAAAGAGCCCCCCGAAAATGCCACTGTGTTTAAGGGAACTTTGAGAACCATACAGAATGAGCTGTTGGACTGTATGTTGTCTGTTTTGAGGAAACGCATAATCCAAGAAGCACAGAGCAGCGTGTTTCTCTCAATCCCAATTTTATTATCACCAGCCACCATTGTGTAACAGCATAGTTTACCAACACAATACTGCTTACAGAAAAGGGCTCCAAAAAATAAAATTTGATCTCAAAATCTTTATATACAGAAGGGCTGAAAATGATCCATGTTAGTTTAGCGAAACATCCACTATAATAAATGTCTCCCATGACACAAGTTAAAGTTTCATATTCACTTGAAACCAACCTCATTTATTTTTTTTTTGGGGGGGGGCATCTCAGGTCTGCACAGACATATGAATTACAAATACATCAGTCAAGCTTGGCTTTATGGGCACCAGAACAGCTTCTGCCCAGTTGTAATCATCCCAAGGGGAAGCTCAAGGGAGGCTGTGTAACCAGATATCATTTCAACCCTTTTTAATACTCCCAACAGCTGGCCAACACCCGGGTGCCCTGTAACATAATTAAGAAAACTCAGAATGTGGCCAATGATCAAACGGGATCAGTTTCTTCAATGTTTCTGAATGGTCATAAATCTACCTGTATGTTGAGTGTGAGGATAACAAAAGCAAACCCACCCGAGATGAAGCCAGACAGTAATATGAGCATCAGTGTCTCAAAACTCATGAATACTAAATCAGTATTTCTCAACTGCTTTTATGTCATGTGCCAGATTTTACACAGAAGAGTAAGAGACCACCCAACATATAATCCAAACTGGTTATACTGTAGTAAACAAGTAGGCCTATGGAAACATATTTAAAATGAAACAATGAAATTTGAAATTATGAACTGGTTTTTGATTATTGGCAGTTGACGGAAATAATAAAATACCATCTTAAATCTTAAAGAAGTAAATCAAGTTAATTTGTGTTTATTTCATAATATATTTTGAATTTGAATATGATTTGTGGTAATGAAATATTATGTATACTTGAATTACTTTTCTAAAAATGTACCTATTTGGTAATCATCTTATAGGTTAACTGTAATCAATAGTATATATAGGATTTATATTACAGTTCACTTTCTAAACCAGAAAGCTGCGATGTGGCAGTCTGAATAGACGTAGAGGCGATGATGCAGTCTGTTGGGAATATATATCGATTTAGGAGAAAAATATCATTCATGAAAGGTGGCAGACTCATGAATAGTTTTTATTGATCCACTTAGAAAACAGTGTGCACAGAGCAACAGACTAAAAGAGGAGAGAAAAACAGAGATGTAAATCTAAGGAGGGCATTATTTTGTTCATGTCCACATATATGTATACAGTACAGTTCTTTACAACCCTCATATACACAATGTTTTCACCCACCTTTAATGCCTTCTCTAAACAATCCAGCTAAACCTTTGCACGGCTTAGCAGCCGTCCCTTACTGCAAAATTACATCCTGTGTGTCAATATCACAGAAATAGACTATAAATCTGGTTTTATTCACTTCAAGGTTTGTAGTGTACACTGTACTGTGAGCTTCTCCTGACCCATCAGTTCTAGAATAAAGCCATGGAGTCAAGGACAATAACCTAAGGTCAAGCTCCGTGGTCACCCCAAGCAGCCATGCTAAGCTATAAAACACAAAGCTGATACCCATAAGCCTTTGGGATTTAGAGGGAGTTTAAGATTTGTAACTGAAGTGCTATGGAGAATGCCCAATGACAGTTAGGTGAACAGCTATTGAGGCGCCTTGCAATAAACCGATTTATTCCAGCATATTGTGCAGCATCTGGAGATATGAAGTGGTGGAAGGATTACCCATGTGTCAAAATGAATGGTGTTGCCACAGGCTGGATGTCAAGCATCTTTAACTGGATCAAAGCAAGACCTGTTTTTGACAGTTTTATAGCTTTTAAAGAGCTTTACATTTTGGTGAAAATTGAATGGTTGTGTCAATGTGGAATTCAGCAAGAAGATGTTTTCTTTGTGTTTCTGTTGGTCTGCTTGGATGGCTTTGAATTGTAAACATAATAGAGCAGTCAGGACACTTGGTCATTTAAAGGGGCCATGGCATGAAAATCTGACTTTTTCCATGTTTAAGTGCTATGATTGGGTCCCCAGTGCTTCTATCAACCTAGAAAATGTGAAAAAGATCAACCCAGTAACTTACTTTTGGTAAACCATTCTCTACAAGCACATGAAAAAAATAGGTCGTTGAAATTTGGCTCTTCTTATGATGTCATAAGGAGCTCTTATTATAATAATACCACCCCTTAATCTGCACTATCCAACTACAGCACTGCCATTTAGTGCAGAGAAAAGCACAATTGAGTTTTAATTGCAACAAACCACCATCATTGTGATCAGTGTTTGAATATCATCAGCTCATTTGCATTTTAAAGGACACACCCAAAACGACAAATTTTTGCACACACCTACAAAGTGGCAATTTTAACATGCTACAATAAATTATTTATATGGTATTTTGAGCTAAAACTTCACATATGTGCTCCGGGGACACCAAATATTTATTTGACATCTTAAAAAAGTCTTGTGCCATGGCCCCTTTAAGGAATAGTCCATCCAAAAATTTACATTTTTGTACTCATTTGTGCTTTTGCATTTATAAACTGTCATTTGTTTGACTTTTTCTGACACACAGAAAATGATCCATAGCTTTTACTGGACAAATCCTTTCAAAAAGTACACCTTTGTACCTAAAGAGTTCATAATAGTATCTAAGAGGTACATATTCATACCGAATGTTCACGTATCTGAACCTAAATGGTACATACTGGATCTTTTTAAAGGGTACAGTCCAGTAACAGCTAGGGACCATTTTAGGACAATTTCTTCTGACAGTCCACCAACTTAACAGGAAACCCAGAGCTGATGAAGAAAAAATTTATTGAAAACATATTTCATGGCTTGTTGGAACACTTGATTTTGATTGGTCGTTCACAACTTTTGCAGGTTTGTTATTTCCAGATAATGCTGCAAATTATTTTGGCAGGTACAGTTTAATATTACACAAAATTAAATATAAATATGTATTTTAAAGGTGCATTGTGTAACTTTTAAAAGGATCTTTTGACAGAAATGCAATATTTCGTCCCTACGTTGTCTCAGACGACGACATGTTTGTCCTCTGGTGGCTACCATATGTGTTTTGAAATTGAGGAGTGAGCTGTTGGTTGGAATCTCACAACTAGTTGGTGCTAAAATTTACACAGACCACGTTTAATAACATATATGAAATTATATTTACAAATGATCAAACCAAATAGCATGGACGTCTTATCTTAAAACCAAAAATAAATGGGTTTTCCTTACTGAAGATCTGCATTTGTTAAAAATTAGTAAGCGTTTTGATTAATACCATTAATGTTTTTTTTATCAATGTATATCACTAGTCAACTAAATGAACACAACATGGCAAAAATGAATGCACATTTATATATTGATTCAATAGATTTATAGCTTTTTGTAATGGATTTATTGCATTTTGCAGATTTTTTAAAATAAATGTTATAATAAATCTTTGAATTTTTTATGTTATTATAACCTAAAGATGCTATGTGAAAGTTTGTAACAGAAAATAGTGGTTTTCATCTTGTCACTTTCTTGGTATAGAAAACACATTTCTTACCGAAATTTGTCAAAATGGATTTATTGCGTTTTGGAATCAAACTCTTCATATCTTCCTTACCTTACTTATGAGATAAATAGCCATAAAATAAGCATACATAACAACTTTGTCATGCTCCTCAATTAAAGCTATCATATGACTTCACAAGATTACAAACGTGGTACTTTAAATTCTATAGTAATTTTATGTTTTTTATATGGTCCATTTCACTGTACCTTTATTTCGGATGAAGACTTTTATCAAATCTTTTTCTTTATTTGTGTTTTACAGAAAAAAAGAAAGTGATATGGGTCAAATAAGATAAAGGGAAAACATGACAGAACTTTCATGTTTGGGTGAACTATTTATAAATCCTTGGTAATGATAGTCTAACCTAACCTTACCGTATAAGTTAATAAAATAACACTCGGCAAAGCCCATCTCCATCCACCAATACAAGCTTTTCACCTTTAGATGTGCTCCTTAAAGTAGCATTCTATACTTTATACCCACACATCATTTTACAAAAGTGCTGTCATAGCCTCGAAAAGGAAAGCAGTGTACATAACTGCAATATCTTTTCCTCCAAGTATGAGTCTGTATTTCTTTGAATCCCCCGTAAGATCAATGGAGTTCAGAGCTGCCCATTTAAATCATCTGAGCTTGTGTTCTTGAGTAAACATGTGTGTTGAGAGACAAAGGCTAAGAGATTTTATAGCCAGTGTTTTTCTGGATGAGGCCTCCATTCTAAACAATAATGACTTTTTAATGCAGAGCTGTGATTACGTTGTCATGGTGAAATATGGGGCCCTTGGGTCGCTTGGCGACGAGGGGCCACACGTGAAATACTACAACGCATAGATTACACCACCGACCTAGGTGAAGCAATCTTCATAAATTCAAATCTAATCTTTGCAGACCCTGACCATGTCAAACTATAGGATTCAGTTGTTCTAGAGGGGGAGGGTCGTCAACAGATGATACGCTGAATTTTGGAACAGTGATGCTCATTCAAATATATGCAGCCCAGTCTCACGAAATTTCGTTATATAGTCACGTATTTTTTTGATTCTTTTTTCGTGCTATTATCACGAAATTTCGTGTTTTTTCGTAGTCGTATAACGAATTCCTGTTTTCGTGTGATTATCACGTATTGGTTACTCGACTGTTTTGTCCTATTTTCTTACCATTGTCACTTCGGTTTAGGGTTAGATTTACATAAAATGACATCCCTAACCAAACCCAACTCTAACCCTAACGCCAGGCGACATATAAAAAAATAAATCAGGAAAAATAGTATAGATCAATATATTAAGTGACATTCTAATGCAAGCACCAAATCTAACCCTAAACCGAAGCGACAATGGTTTAAAAATAGGAAAAAACTGTCAAGTAACCAATACGTGATAATCACACGAAAACAGGAACTCGCCACACGACCACGAAAAAACACGAAACTCTGCGATAACAGCACGAAAAAAGAACCAAAAAAACACGCGACCATACCACGAAACCTTGTGAGACTGGGTAGAATATATGGCATAATGTGTAGACAGAAAAAGTGACTGAACTGTTGCTAACATACAGTGGAAGATCATATTTAAGAGTAATAGCATAAGGATCTGAGGAGGACCTAACTAGACTGATATAGTGAAGAAATATATAAATGAGTGAGTCCGAAAGAAAATGTTGGTGTGTGTGAATATCATCATAATATATTTGTGAGTGGCTGCATTTGCATTATGAGTGTTACTGGATGGTTACAAAAACAACGACCCTCAACACAAAGTTGTGCAAAGTACATTCCAAACATTTACCCCTATCAGTTTGCACAAGAAAGCACCACTAATAAAAGGGGTCGAAAAATATTCTACACCTAGATATTTTTATATTTATTTATAAATAATTTATATTTTTATTCTTTTTTATTTCATTGATGAAATATTATGGTTCGTGTCACCACCCTCATGACCAAGTGTTCTCATTGGAGAAACAAGATGCAGTCTGTTTGGGGGCTAAAGATGTCAATTGCTCAGTGAGGTACTGACACCTTACAATCTACCCTCTGTCCATAAATAGGAGTGATTGCCATTTGATGGGTGAAAACGGCAAGCCAGCCATGTCTTATTCATGTCACCTGCTTGTCACGCAGGGTCTTCCATCTTTGCAAACTCTACGGGAGAAACACATCGCTGGCAGGCTGACAGAAGAAATATATGGTGACGCTATAGCCATAAAATATTCTACTGCTATGGTGATAGTTCATATAGTGATGATATATAAAATTCACAATTGTAACAGTGATGTACTCACTGTGCAAAGAATAAGAAAATATTTATATAAACATGACATGCACATTTAATTTTTGGATATGGGAACATTTGACTTACATCTTTATGGTAAATAGTGACATGCAATTTGTTGCAGTCAACATCTTGTCCCTCAAAGAAAATATTCAGATCATACATTAACCTTTTTACCAACAAATGCATCACATTAACCTTTAAAAAGTCAAAATGTCAATATGCCAATTTAGAGGCACAAAACAAAAGCACAACAACAGCATCATGACACATGCTTACAATTGTAGATTATATGTTAAAGTCAAAGTTACAAATGATTACAAATGTTTACATCAAAATGATAAAAGCAATTTAGTACAGAAAGCCCTATGAGGACTACAAGCTCCATTACATATTAAATCATAATACAAAATACATAATGATAACAAATGGACACAAAAAAATTAACTAAAAAAGATTACACACAAAAAAAACTTTAAAAATGGTTTACATACTGCACCTTTAATGTGAAGAAACACACACACGCACACACACGCACATCCAGACTTTACAGATTTTCTGTCCAGTGCAAACATCATGAATTAAATAAACGTATAGTCAGCCCACTGGAAACTAGGGAGAGGAAAATACACAAGCGACAACATCAGGGAATGTTATTTTGCAACACCAGCTCATAAAACATTACTATCTCAAACATGTCAGCTTAGTCGTAATTGAAACATAACTGAAATTGATTTTACTCACAGCCACGTAATGCTGGTTAACATTTACTCTAAAACTGAATTAACCACCAAGAAATGTCTCACTGAAATCAAAACGAATTCCCAGTTTATTACATTCATAAAAATTAACAGCAGTGTGTTAATTACTAAGCGAGCATCTTTAATAAACAAACTGCAATAAAATGACTTGTTCTCTAATCATTTAACCTTTAGCCATGGCCATTAGATCACCCCAGAGTGATACGCAGATGCTGAGTGGGTTCCAAAGCCTGAATAAAGTAGTCAGCTCATTAAAAAATCATAGCAGCTTTATCTTTAATAAAATAGCAAATCACCTCAGAGACAGTGTAAGAATATTACAATCTTCAGGCAGATTATGAAAAGGTATTTTGTTTTCATTTGAAAGCACATTGTCTGTTGTAGGTACCGTTTAATTTAGGGCTCACAAAGGTACTGTACAGAAGTCTACCTGAGAAAATGAAACCTTCATTTTATTGAAGACTTAAACAGCATGATTTTATTACAAATACTTGATTGTATGGCTGGGGAATGAAAAGAAAATGATTTTATAGGCTTTGGAGAATTTCATGAAAAACTTATTAAGTGTGTTTGAATCATACAGAAAAATCACAAACTGTACAATCTGCATAAAAACATGAACTTAATTGGACATTTATGAGTGAAACAGGCTATTTACTGAGACAAAATCTAGAAATCTGTCAAAGCAGGTGTTACTTCCAAGACTAAGAAGAAAAGTAATACGCTTTGTGTTGTCAAGTCAAACACATTTTTAGGTCTAACATATTGCTTCATTTTGAAAAGCAACCAAAGTTACAGTTTTTTCAACCCCATATTAATAGGTTCAGTAAGTGTCATTCACCAGCTTTGGGTGATCAACCAATTAATACATTGTTATTATATAATCAATGTTCGTAAATGATTTATTAAGCGTCATCAAGATGATTTACAGGAGAATCTTAGGGGGCATGCACACTACAACTTTTAAAAGCAGCTGAAAACGCCTGGACGCCGAATGCCGGATTTTTTTTCCAGCTGAGCGCCAGCTTTCTTCAGGTGAGTGCTTTGTAATGATAGGAAGTTTCGATAATTTTTCTGATTCGGATCTTTAAATCTCGTTCATCAAAATGAACAAATCTTTTTTTCGAGTCATTTCATTGTTTTGAATATGATTATTTCACAAATTCCCCAGAACGAGCACTTATGCAAACAATTATGACATTTCTAACAAGTTATTAAAAATAAAAATGCTTATTTCATTATCTCTTGGCATAAGCTCTGAAAAATTCTCACATGTAAAGTCATAGAAGATACCGATATCCTAGAATATAAAGTATCAAAGCATAGAAGTCTTCATACTTGGGGTACCTTTTAACATTTAATGCTCAGCTGAACAAAGATGTTGAGGGTCCTGTCGGAGTTAGTCATGTGTGACAGAAGGAAAGAGAGAGAGATCCCAAAATGGGGCAATCTAGAGAAGGCAGGGGAACCCTGAGCTATTACCAGTCAAGTGAAAATAATCAGGACAGACACGGTAACCTCAAAAACCGACAGGGGAATTACATGTTAAAGTGGCTTTCCTTTGAACTACTTTTCAAATGACCATGGCCTCATCCAATGTCAGTGACCAACAGATAATTTCAAGTAAAGCACTTTGGGTTGAACAGTAATGGTCAAAAAAGCTGTTTCCCAGTAATGGAGTTTCAATCAATCAGAGTAGCAAATAAGATCCTCAACTATTGAAACGTTCTCAAGAAACAAAACCTGTGAGTTGTGCTGAATGCTTCAGATAGACCAAAACAAAGCATGTCTTCATGGACAGATGTACAGTATGTTGTCTGTGGGCATCTTTTTATGTTCCTTTATTCAAGTTAAGGTCAATTGAGATGATGTCATCTTAACCCAGTGTCCCAGAACATGTGCCAGAATAGCCCTGAGAAGTCATTCCTTTTGTCTCTCAGCAGATCTAAAGGCAAACATGCCTGAATAAGTTACCAAGTGTTGCACTGTCAGCTTGCTTCAGAATCTTGATGAATGTTTACTTACTGATCCTCTGTGATATAGAGGTGTGCAAAATAAGTGCATTGGTGTGTATTCTTTAAAGGGATCGAACCATAGTACCGGGGGGTTACAGTGTTAAGGGTAAAGCATGACTAATACAAAATGTAGGCTAACAAGGTAAAAGAAGAGGATATTGAAAAATACTTCAGGTGCCACTCATAAATTGTTTTTTGCTAGTTTTAGCCCAATGCAGTTATCACTTTCACGTCCTGCGCTACATTGTTTAACAGAGTTAACTCGACAATTAAGAGAAAACGCTTCCCTGCCAATGATGAGTTTTTCCGGCAATCCATATTTCCGCTATTATCCACCAGGTATGTATAAACCAAACGTATAAAACCCGGAAGCAACCCCTTAGGTCAAACCGTTCAAGCTCTGCGTATGTTTTAATCATCGCTCTGAATGATTTTGTGTTTTTGAAGAAACTATATTTGAGAGATGATAAAAAGAAAACAAATTGAGGTAGGATGAAGCTGTTTTTTTAAAGCAGAGGTTCTGTTCTTTCATGTGATATATTGTATGTTTATATATTTAAAGAAGAACATTTTCTGGAAGGCGTCTATAAATGGCATGACAATGTGCGTTTGCTTATTACATGGATGCGCAGCAGCACACAAACATTTTTAAATATGAAATTTTTATGAATTAAAACGTAAAAAAGTATTATTGAGTCTCTTGGGCATAAATGAGGACAGTCTTTTAAATGCTACGCCATGGATTTATTGTATATGATAATGACTTCCTCCGGGTGTGGTGCAACCCAGTATCATCAAATTACATACCTATAGTCACGTAATTAAAAAAAGTATTTTCCGTGACACTGACACGTTTTTCAACCTTTTTGCGTGAACATGTCACGCATTTCTGTTTATGTATCACTGTCACGTATTTGTAACTCAACTGTTTTGTCCAATTTTCTTACCATCGTTGCTTCGGTTTAGGGTTAGATTTACAATGGTTTAAAATTCATAAAATATAAAAAATAAATCATGAAAAAATACTTAAAGGGACTTCCTAACGCAAACACCAAATCTAACCATAAACCGAAGCGTCAATGGTTTGAAAATAGGAAAAACAGTTGAGTAACAAATACGTGACAGTGACACATAAAGATAAATGCGTGACATGTTCACGCAAAAAGGCGAAAGTGTCACGGAAAATAAATTTACATGACTATAGGTACATAATTTTGTAATACAGAGATGAAAACTATTTATTATTATTATTTTTCAAAACACTCAGGGCGCTGTCCCAGTGCTGAAACAGGGAAAAAAAGGATTTTCCCTTTTTTACGTTTTTTTTTCATATTTGTAAATTATTCTTATAAAAAACGTTTGAGATATAGTGATATTGCATTATACTTTTGTCATCTTATTTTACTTATTACTTATGACTGAATTAACAACTTTTTAAGAGAACCAAATGTTCAATTACAAAAACACAACCCTTTTTTACATCAATCTTAAACTGGTGATTTTCTTTCTCTCAGTTTTTCCACTTACAAACTCCACCATGTAAATAGGAAATCCGCCATGCCGCCAGCGCAACGGGTTTTTAAGGGGACGGGAGATGAGACCATCATTTGTTTATTGCATGTTACGCCCAAAACACACCCAATACTCGTTATGAAAATAGAAACAACCCTTTTAGACCATGCACCAGGCGCACAGACCATTTTTCACATTGTTAAACTAGCAAAGGTATATTTGGACATGCCCTAAGTGCACTTGCGCCGTGCACTTCAGACCATGTGCGAATCCACCGTGGTGGACAAATTGAATAGCAGGTTTTAATATGTTAACAGCTTTCTTAATCGTATTAATAGTGCAACACAACAACAAACTACAGATCAGTTTTAAACTCCACTTAATTTCTTCCCTCAAGGTACAACCCACCCATAGAGTTATATTATATTACATGCTAACTGTAACCAACATCATCTCATGGCAATTTGTACTTATTGTTTGGTGTTTACTTTCTATGAATTATTTTTATACGATTTGCTTTGTTTAATGGTGGGGTTAGGGGAAGTTTTTTTATTTATGCTCATAATAATCATATTTTTTATTTATTTATATGAATTCTTGTGAGATCAGAAGCTAATTTTAATTTAAATCATTAGTCATTTATATTAATTTTTTTATATATTTTACTTCATTTAATGGCAACCCTTGAACTCAGTGGTGTGTAGGGTTAGTTTTTGACTTAACTGCTTTGAGCCTCTTTTTAAAATCAAATGAATGTGCCAAAACCTGATACCCCATGTCAAATCTCGTACAAAAGAGGTTTACAGTCTATTGTCCTTATCGTGCTAATGCTATCACTATTCTTCACCAGTGGCCGATGCCCTCTGAGCATCCATGACAAGTACAAAGTGAGTGAAATGGCACAGTGCCACCCGTCTGCCTGCCTTTGATAAAGAAAAGACATTATTAGAAGCAGTCATTTATCTAATGTGGCAAACTCCATCTCAGAGTGTCCCGGTGGCATTACCTATCACCCTGAGCATAATCAGTCATCTCTGCTACACAATGCATTGTCATACTTAATTTTAGATAACATTGTATAGTGTAACTTTTAATTCAGTATTTTACCTCCTAGAAGTATTTCCATTCCTAGGTCAGTGTAAAGCTTATGATAGCGATAATGATGCTATGCTCATGTGCTCATGCAATGGCTGTGTGTGTGAGGTTGCATATTGTGCGACAACATTGTGTAGCAGGTTAAAGGGGATGACATAATCTATTTTGGCCTGCTGTTTGCTCGCATCCACTGTGTATTTGTGTATGAAAACATTCCTGTTAAATTATTCAGCGTGACTTTGCCCAGTGGTACTGATTTCTATAATGGTTTTATTTAAATGGTTAAAGTTGCAATGATTGGGGGAGGGGGCCTTAGAGGCGTGGAGCATAGCAGCATTTTAAGTCTGAGAGAGAAGTCCTACTGTGCTGTGATATGCAATATAAAATCACTTACTATTACAAATTGTTATTTTTCAATGTGTCTCATAAATCAAGACTGCTTCTAAATCAGCGGGTGCATTTCTGCTTTGTTAAAGTCTTTAGTTTTATCAATCATCTCAACATTTTATCATTTTGTTAAGTGGTTTGTATGATTTCAGACTGATTTTTACACAATTCGGGTGGACACTAATTTTAAGTGCTCTGAAGGATCCTGAAATTCAATAGCCAAGAAATGGCAAAAACTCTTGCAAAGCCAGTTGCCTTGTGCAATATCTGCCAGTTTGATCTCACTGAAATTTTTGTAAAAAAAAGTATTTTAAGGTGGCCAATTTATTTTCTAATAGGAATATTAGAAAAAAATCAGTAATAAATGTGTTTAAAAGTCTTGAAATGTCTTGTTGTCCTCTAATTGGTTAAATTATACAGAATTTCCAGGAGACGTGTGTAGCATCCTTTAACGGTCCGCTTGGAAATAACATATAAAGCCATTTGACCAAAGAAGAAAGCTATTATGTTTACACTGGTGACAATGCTTCAAGATTGAATAAATTATCCATTTTCCCACTGTTGGTTGCTCCTAAACATGATGTGGCACAAAGTGAAACATGATTGGTTGCTTTACGTGCAAGCCATGTGACCTCTTGGGTGGTCCTTGGTCATTCAAAGCAGTCATGGTTCCCGAACCTTCAGTTTGGCTATGTGAGACTAATGCAGATGTAGTTCTAAATTGCATTTGAAGGAGTAGTTGTTTACAATTTTAAAATTGTAATTAAGAATGGTTGTGATGCCAGCCAAATGTTGTGCTGTTTCTTGCAGTGGAAAAGGAGAATCAGACTCTTTACATACTCTGCTTAAAATAATACAAAATAATGTGTTGTCATTTTGTAATTAAATTAATATAGGACAGCAGTGTCGACGTTCACTGGTGATTCAATTAAATATTCTTATTAGTGGCAAAAACTTTTATTGTAGTACTTAAATGTACTTATAATTGGGTGTCTAAGACATGAATAAACCAACAATGGGTCTTATTGATTAAAGCCACCGTCGCAGTAGACTCGCATGCAAGTGTCAGTCGGACATTGCTGTGGAGAGTGGGCGGAAAGCAGCTCATCAATATGATCTTTGGCTTCGTCCATTTGTGCTTTTAGTAGAGGGAAAGATCACACAGTGACATACCGGTTTTGTACTGGTCACAAACGCTCCACGTGATACGAATTACGCAGGTCAGAGTTCACCAGACTTGAACTTTGCCACGAAGCGACCTGCGAAATATAGTCGCACAAGCTTGCGTTTCCTCTTTGACGAATGAATTAAAGTCAATGGGACACAAAAGTCTAGTCTGACCCTGGCTCAAGTATGTGTATGCAAGAATTAGTGTGTGAAAAGAATGAACGTTCAACGAGCAAATGATTAACCAAAGACTTTCGTACTAAAGATTTTTCTAAATGTACGAAAACCTTAAACCGCATGTATAATAATCACATACTATAATTATAATACATGTAAATGTCCTTCATTACCACATCTCATGCATCTTTTTGACCTGTGACTGTGGACAGTTTTTAACAAAACACCTTTCTGGCTTTCACCTTCCACAGCAAAATCTCCCAAAGCAAAAAAGCTGAACATTTCATTTTTGCCCTTTTGCTTTGGCAAGAAGAAGCTTAAGCCCATCTCTTTAAATGTGGCTTTTTTAATCTGGTTGTCACCATCATAAACAAATGAGTACCGTTAACTCCAGTAACTGACAAGAGAAGGATGACGTATAATCCACTGCTTTGCTCCCATTGGTAGTCGCTAGAAAATCTCTCGTCAAATGCATAAAGTTAGACTGTCACTGGACACCCAACCAGTCGCCAACATTTATTTTTGCTCATGTCCCCAGAAGTTGCCCAGCTTCCATTGAAATGAATGATGTTGGGTCGCAATGCTACTGCCGGTTGTTGGCGGTCTGAATGGAGCGTTAGGCAGCAACTTTTTTGAGAGGTTCAAATGTGTGTAAAAATACAGATAATATATGCAGTTATTAGTAAATTGGACACACTGTGGTTAATAAGAGTATTTGAATAGCTTTTATGTGCAAGTGAGAGTCCCTCATCCAGCACATCTCTCTATCACCAGCAGCATGTAAAGTACATTAGGCTGTCAATTAATCCTTTTACACAAAGTTTCCATAAAATACACGGATAATGTGTTTAGAGATTTGGCCCATAATCATTTTATTTTGGTTCATTTACACTTTCCAGTGATTTTCACAAACACCCTGTAAAGACACATGACATCAGGGTGTGACGAGTAATGTTATTGTAATCGTGCACTTTATGAATATTTTCCGAAGCATCTGTTCACTTATTATCTGTGATTTCCCTCTTGAAAAACCACGCTCATGCATTTTTTTTTTCTTATCCCATTATAAAGCGCATCCTGTATTGATTCAAGCTGCCGAACGATCTAGCGCAGATAGTGAGTAGCATTTTGATCTTTGTTTTATTCCAGTTTGACATTTTTGGTTTTGAACACTGATCTGCTTTTAACCTCAGCCACCCCTCATCCCCCCACCACTCAGTTCACGGTTCACACAGGGCACACTCCGGGACTTATCCAGAGATTGATTCTGGAATCACTTCTGGGATGTGCTTGCATTCACACAGAAGGCACTCCGGCAGTTTTTTCTAACTAAGATAACATAAGAAAAATAAAGAACCCATGTCATGAACCTTTTAACACTCGGACATGAGTAAGTAAATCGCAAAAGATTGTACATTTTTGGATGAATTATTCCTTTAAGAATAGAGAAAAATGAGAAAGAAAACAATTTCCACGGATATATTGATGTTTATTTATCAATGATGTCATACCAAGTACAAGACACTCAACAAGCTAGGCATGTGACATGAATGTGTTTCACTGGATGAACCACATACCAGGTAAGAATAACTGACAGGATATATTTTATAAAACACAGCTGGAAATTATGAGTGTGTTAATGCTTTTCATCAATAGTAATGATCCCAACAAATCCAGACATGAACCTGCATCTTGCTCACAGATAAGCCCCCTTTACTAAAGTGTCTTTCTGTTCACATTCATATTACATGTAAGGTGCTCTGAAACAATCATTCTCAAGCCATTGAATGATCTCATCCTATATCAAAACAAGATCCCGTACAAGGTACAGCAATGGTATGTGCAATTAAACTCTCATTTGAAAATGCCCTTATTTGTCAAAAGCAATGTAAGAACATTGGGAATAATATAAAGCTTCTAACGCTTTGGTGAGAGGTGAAGGGTAGGCTATTTCTGTGCATGCTGAGAGCACCTTGCTGTTTGACAGACAGACTTAAATCTCCACCTATTCTTTGCCCGCAAAGAAACCATTTATTGAAGAATGTCAAGGGAATAGTGTAAGGAAGCTTGAGCTATAAGATTTAAATCCCAACTACATATCATGTAAAACTATACATAAATATTCACTCCTTTTATAAAACTTGAGAATGAAAGGGACGTCAGCAAGTGTCTTTTCCATCAGGACTTTGCTTTTTGTCGCTTGCTGTCCACGAATAAATCAGACCTTGGTTGCTTAACCTTTATACTGTAGGTCTACAGCCATCTTCAGCAGATAAATGTAAAAAGATTTTCGACTTCATGCAGTGCTAAACAGACAGAACATATGTGACCCGTCACGGAAACCAGTGACACAAGTCGGCAGCACAAGTTTCGAGATAATGAGAAACAAAGGTGTTTTTTTTTTTCAAAATTTGTGATTTTCATTTTATTGCAGAATCTGTTAGTTAAGATCACGAAGAAGCCTCTCCATGTTTGAGATAGCAGTTTTTGTATATTTAAAAGCGTACATTGAGTCGGCAAAATGAGTCGGAATAAGCAAATTTTCAAAAAAGAGTTATTAAAATTTTGACATTCTCTATCAGTGGCGGTCGTTGACTTCTTTTTTCGAGGGCGCACAATGCAAAGTTCGTCACAACATGTATGTAGCCCGTCATGTGTGTGGTTCGTCATTTCAAAATATGTGTTCGGCGCGTCGAGTAAACCTATGTGCATCACGTGTTTTGTCAAAAATAAGTATTTTGTGTGTATATTGTAAATGTGAGTGTCTCTTTTATTATAAATGGTTTTGACGCATGTGCAGCAGGCATTTATTTTGACAAAACACGTGATGCACATGGTTCACATGACGCAACAAACACATATTTTGAAAACACGAGCAACACACATGACACTTTGAATTTGCGCTCCTTGGAAGAGCAGTCACCAGCCACCATTGTTCTCTATTTAAAAAAACTCTAAACCTGTGATAATACGAACACCACCCGTTCACTAATACGTGAGTTAATCCCCAACCCCCACCCCATCCAAATTGATGGCTTAGATTGCAAGGGTACTTTGTACTTGGTGAAGTTTATTTACAGTGAAAGACCAAAGATGATATATTTATATTTACAAGTGCATATAAAAAAAGTTTTAAAGAAACAACAAATCACAAAATAAAACTGAGAAAAAATATGCAAGTAAATATCCACAATGTATTCTTTAACAGCTTTCAACTCCAAAACTCCACACTCAGATTGACTTGGTAAACCAAAAAGTATGGCCTCCCCCTTTATAGCGCCAGACTCCTTCCCTAAAGCGGCGTCTTTAATTAACAGGTAAGTATTTATTCAGGAAAATCCACTCCATTTTCTTGGGGTTAAAATATATGCATTACCTCATAATCCAGCAATAACCCTTAAAATTTAATAAACCTTTAACATTAACACACTTAAAACCAGGCGCCCATACTAACAAACACAAATGAACTAGCTCAAATGCTCAGGTTTGCCGGCACAGCGTATCAGCCCGGAAGGCTGGCTAACAAAACAAACAAACAAAAAACAGCGTGGGAACAAAGACAATGTGTGTGTGTGTGTGAAAGGAATGCGAAAGGGAAACGGGATGGAGTATGAAAAGCTATAAAAATGCGGTGTGTATATGTGTTTGTGTTCCAGTGTCGATTGTCCTGAGAGGTTGGCAAGCTTTGCTTCATCACATAAACGATGTATGATTTGTTGGAACTTGACCAAAAATGACAGAGCTACACATGTTTGAAGTTGACAGAGTCAGCATAGTCAGTTTCGAGAAAGATTTTTGAAGTTTCAAAAGCAAAATCACCCCATCCATAATTTAAAATCACTGGTAAAACTAATAGATTTAGCACACACAAAATCAAAAACAACACTATAGAATATATATATATGTTCAACTTTTTTCTTTCTTTTATTGTTTGATTGACATTGAGACAGACAGCTTTAAGATCTACTGTAATGCAAGAATATAATGTTACACATCAACTATTTTTCCCAACAGTTAACCAAACATTCACTTAAGACATAAAAGATTATAGGTCCTATCTGCGTGAATTATGGTAAAAATAGATATTTCATTGACCCAGGACCAATTAGATATTACCGTTTTTACATCACTTCTTGCCCGTCGCAGAATCTTATTGGTCTGGACATCCGCCACCCCACCAGCGGTGGCCGCATGGTTAAGGGATGTTTTGTCTTTTCTTAAATTAGAAAAAGTGAATTTCATGCTGAAAGGGTCCATCCAGAAGTTCTACTTAAAATGGCAACCTTTTGTGACATACTTTGAGAATCTCAAAGTATTGCCTGAAGTATGAGTCTCCTTTATACTTTACAATTTAACTCTTCCTGTCTTTGTTTACATATTTTATTATCTCTTTTTAATTTTTATTTATTTATTTATTTTTATTCAAATTAACGGTCAATTGCCTTAATGTGGTGGGAAATGAGTAACCTGACTGACAATTTCATAAAAAAATTGGAGAACTGTTTCACTTTCTGTAAATTGTAACATCCTGGATTCTCCAATAAAAAGATATATATATATATATATATATATATATATATATATATATATAGATAGATATTTCTAAACCTGTAATTCTGTGTATACAGTATTGTTCAAAATAATAGCAGTACAATGTGACTAACCAGAATAATCAAGGTTTTTAGTATATTTTTTATTGCTACGTGGCAAACAAGTCACCAGTAGGTTCAGCAGACCCCCAGAAAACAAACGAGACCCAGCATTCATGATATGCACGCTATTAAGGCTGTGCAATTGGGCAATTAGTTGAAAGGGGTGTGTTCAAAAAAATAGCAGTGTCTACCTTTGACTGTACAAACTCAAAACTATTTTGTACAAAAAAAAAAAATTCTGGGATTTAGCAATCCTGTGAATCACTAAACTAATATTTAGTTGTATGACCACAGTTTTTTAAAACTGCTTGACATCTGTGTGGCATGGAGTCAACCAACTTGTGGCACCTCTCAGCTGTTATTCCACTCCATGATTCTTTAACAACATTCCACAATTCATTCACATTTCTTGGTTTTGCTTCAGAAACAGCATTTTTGATATCACCCCACAAGTTCTCAATTGGATTAAGGTCTGGAGATTGGGCTGGCCACTCCATAACATTAATTTTGTTGGTTTGGAACCAAGACTTTGCCCGTTTACTAGTGTGTTTTGGGTCATTGTCTTGTTGAAACAACCATTTCAAGGGCATGTCCTCTTTAGCATAGGGCAACATGACCTCTTCAAGTATTTTAACACATGCCTCTTCTGCACATGCCTTTTTTTAACAGAGGGACTTTGCGGGGGATTCTTGAAAATAGATTAGCTTCACACAGACGTCTTCTAACTGTCGCAGTACTTACAGGTAACTCCAGACTGTCTTTGATCATCCTGGAGGTGATCATTGGCTGAGCCTTTGCCATTCTGGTTATTTTTCTATCCATTTTGATGGTTGTCTTCTGTTTTCTTCCACGTCTCTCTGGTTTTGCTCTCCATTTTAAGGCATTGGAGATCATTTTAGCTGAACAGCCTATCATTTTTTGCACCTCTTTATAGGTTTTCCCCTCTCCAATCAACTTTTTAATCAAAGTACGCTGTTCTTCTGAAAAATGTCTTGAACGACCCATTTTCCTCAGCTTTCAAATGCATGTTCAACAAGTGTTGGCTTCATCCTTAAATAGGGGCCACCTGATTCACACCTGTTTCTTCACAAAATTGATGACCTCAGTGATTGAATGCCACACTGCTATTTTTTTGAACACACCCCTTTCAACTAATTCAACTAATTGCCCAATTGCACAGCCTTAAGAGCGTGCATATCATGAATGCTGGATCTCATTTGTTTTCTGAGAATCTACTGAACCTACTGGTAACTTGTTTGCCACGTAGCAATAAAAAATATACTAAAAACCTTGATTATTCTGGTTAGTCACATTGTACTGCTATTATTTTGAACAATACTGTACGTGTATATTTCGGGGATGCGCACTGGTGCGTCTGTGCATGCTTCGGATCTGTCAGTCAGCATGAGGAAGATCATTTTCATGTCTTATCACTCTTAATAACTTATACATCAATCAGGGCCCAAACTTTATCTCCTTAATAGCTATTTTAATATCAAGCAAGTCATGCAATTTATTTTCTAATTCCTGCATGTTTTAAAACCGAAACCAAAACGTCACACGCATGTGAACGGACGCGTATCTTTGTTATAGATTAAAGCTGCGGTCGGCAACTTATTTGATAATATTTTTTGATCATATTCACTGAAACCAACACTATGCTCCGATAGAACAACATAAATTAGACTGTTTAAGAAAAAAACCCACGCTTCTAGCTCCACCTGGAGCCTGTTATTTGTTTTGCAAAAATCCACCGCTCCCGGTTCATTTGGTCCAATCAGCGCAGGCTGGTTCATTTGGTCCAATCAGCGCAGGGTTGTGTAAAATCTGCCTGTCAATCACAGTGCCTGCACGCGCCACAGATCCCCATCCCATCAGATTTCTCGGTTAACAACTAGAGCTAGGAAAACAACCAATGAAAAGAAGGAAACAAAGATAGAAAGTGACTGTGACCGTAATAAAACTAGGATCAATATCGGACCGGCATTTGAAAGGAATCTACGAGATTTCAAGCTGGAAGCAGAGCTTGCCACATTTCTTCTCAACAGGTAATTGTGCTTTATCAACCATTGATTGTATTTCGGAGTGTTATGTAAGTAATCTAAGTATTCTTGCTAAGTATGCGTTCACAATAATACTTTTGCACACGCGCTGACAAGAACGAGCTCTGAGGGAGGTTGCTCGGAGGTAATGGGGGAGGGACATGAAATTGTAAACATTTGGAAACTGCTCAATCCTCCAGAGTTGCCGACGGCAGCTTTAAGCATTAATGTAGGCTTAATGTAGCTACTTATTTTTATGAAAACCTAAATTTCAACAAAATCGACATTTATACTTTCTTTTGCCTCTACCTCAAAATTAGACGGTGCACATTTCAACTCATTTTGCAAGCAAGGGTCACATATCATCAAAGCATTGCAAGAGCAATTTGAAAGCTGTGCTGGTGATTTGGCAGCACTGCATGAAGTCGAACACCGAACTCTCCATCTCATCAACAGTTACGAAGTCTACTTCCGGTCTGTGCTTCTTTATCGGTCTGGCTAGTGACTAAACTCCTCTGGAACGAATACCTTATGGAAAATAAAAATGTTTTGGTTTCCAAAAATAAGAAGAGACAGTAAGCACCAATCACTAATTTAGCTGCCAGGCAAGTATTTAAGGATCTGTAGCTAACATTGTATATATTCATTTTACACAGTAACCTTAGCTCAGTGTAATTTTTGATACACTATAGCTATAATTTACTGGTTATTTATTCAGCTTGTTATCAGAAACAAACTTCTCTAGTTTATCGATTCTATTCTGAAGTCTACCGGAAGTTACGTTTGGTCCACAAAAGCTGTTTGTTTATGTTGCTACTGAAACCTCTATACACAGAAGATAATGGGATGACAAAATAACAAACAGTTGAAAATAAGCAACAAATGAACATCAGAACAAGGCATCATCAATTAAAACCAAAATAGAACAAGTCAAACAACTGCAACATGAAGTTCTCCTTTGCATTTTTTTAAAGTTTCACATACACACAACAATTTTTTCAAATGGTTTCTATTCACACAGATCTACGAAAAATGCTAAAATGCATGTATTACCCATGCCAGGTCAGTAGTTGGCGATGTCACACAATAGGCCCTATCTTGCACCCAGCACCATTGACTTCGTCAGTGACGCATGTATCACTCGTATTTTGCACCAGTGCACAGCGGGTTTTTCCCTCCACAGAGGCACGTTGGCAAACTAGGGAATGAACTTGCGCTCCCTGGGCGGTTCAGAGCAAAAAAGGAGGCGTGTTCCAGCACAAACCATCCCTGATGCTATTTTGCAGTTTCAAAAAACAATTGCGCCACTGACCAGAAAAAATAGTCTAAAGTCAGTGGCGCGTTGCGCGTTGTTCATTATGCTATTTTAAGGGCGCATGCTTGACCATAATGTATAGCGTGCACAACGCGCACACACTTTGCTTATCTAATCTAAACAGATGCAACAGTTATTTTTGCAAATCATAAATTGTTACAATAAAAAATATTAACACTTGAGATAAGGGTAATCATTGTGGTGAGCATTGTGGTGATAGTTTTTATTTATTTTGTGTGGCTGCGTTAAAAAATGATCATGCCAACAATGATTAAAATATTTTCATAAGTTTGTTGTGTGGCTGTACTACGTTTATTTTATGTAAATAATTATTAAAATGTTTTCATAAGAAACCTTAATGTATGTGAACTTGATTTGTAAGTGTACTTTGGGGTTGGACTGCTTGCGTTTCTTGGCTTTCAGCGGTAAGGGTGGACACAGCGATGTCCTCTGCTGGCGTCAGGTCCTGTGTAGAGGCAGATCCACCTCCCGTTACACGGCGTGCCCGATTTATGCTGACAAGCTTGGGATTCCCCCGTCTCCTGACATCATTGTAGCGCTTGCGGCGCAACGTCCTGGGGATGCCAGCTTATGAGACAATTGTGGCTATTTCCTCCCACGCCTGTTTAACCAACGCTGATTTGGGCGGATTTATCCCATCCCCATACAAAACAACTTCTCTGTCTTTGACTACTCTTACAAGAATGTCGGTCTCCTCGCCAGTGAACCGCTCCTGGCGTGCGCCTGGTAAATCCGTCATAATAATAGCAACCCGCCATGGAACTTGCGCACTTGCGTTTAAAGGTAATGTTGGATGACGTTCTGATTGGTTTATTTGACGTTACGCCCAAGCCACACCTATGAATAATGAACCTACTTCAGACCAACCCCTTATTGATTTGCGCCTGGCGCAAGAGTTATTTCTCCCACCAGGAAAATAGCAACAGCGCCCAAGATCCGCCCACAAAGTCACTTGCGCTTTGCGCTTCGCACTTGCGTTTCAGATCGTTAAAATAGGGCCCAATGTCTGAAAATGTAACGCATGACATCGCCATTTTCACAAATTTGTGTGTTTGTAAGTTACATGAAGAGGACAATGGTACCATTTTTAAATAGCTGCAACGTAAAACCCATTTAAAAATGTTCAGGCCTACAAAGTGCATTTATAATTTCACGTTTTTTTGTCTTTACTTTAAAATAGTATCATGTAAACAGCCTACTGTACAGATTGTAACAATTTGAGGCTAATTAGAAAGGATATAATTTCAACTCAAGTGTTATTACAACTGTAGGCTGTTTCTTAGAAACATTTATTCTCATATCACTGTTTATGTGTTTATGCATATACTGAGATATTATACAGTAGCAATCTCCTTGTAATTTTCCTTATAGGGAGTTCAAGGAATTATTCTGGAAGACAAACAATAAAACTCTATTTTCAGTTATATTACTATAAATCAGGATGATAAAACAGGTTTTTTTGTGGGAGTAAAGATGATTCTTGTTCTGGTGGACTTTTTTAGCTACTGTACTCTACCACAGGGAGAAAGCTTGGTCTGGCTGGATAAACCACAGTTGCTAAGGTAGTTAATCTCCAGCTTTATGGTGGACCATTGTGGGTGATAAATTAAAGAACACAAGCTAGTATCAACGAAACGTTGGGAAACTTGGATTTACCTGGAGAGTTGTAAGTCATAACAAGCTCTGCTGAGCCAAGTAAAGACACTTACTGTACAATATCTCACTTCAATCTACAGCCGACATACCAAATGCAAAATATACAATACATTTTTTGTACAAACGTTATTTAGAAAACACCAAAATACGCCTTTTCTAATGTTTCTTTGTTTTGTTCTCTTATGCCTACCTGTATAATAAGCATACCTGTATATAAATGTAATGGTTTTGTTCTGTGTTTACTTGTGTTCTGTGTATTTTTGTATTTTGGACTTTTATTTTGACATCCTGTTCTGTTCTGGCTTTTATTTTGAAATACATCCTGCCATGTTTCACTTCACACTTCCTGTCTGTTTGTATAAAGCCACTTCCTGTACTCCAGTTCAATGCTGATTATTACATCGCCACATCCTGTTTAGTATCTGCCTGTATCTGTTAATCTGTTTTTGTATCTGTTATCTGTTCCTGTTTTTTGACCTGTGCCTGTTATCTGGATTTTGCCTGTACTGCCGCCTGCCCTGACACATTGCCTGTATTTTGGATTACGTTTGTTGGATTAACCCTGTTTGGATTTGTTTGCTGGCCCTTTATGGGATTTTACAATAAACACCTTTTGCACATGGATTCACATCTTCTCTGCTTTCATTAAAGCACCCGTTACAGAATATTCAGCCATAAACCGGAATCCAGCGAAGGTCAGTAATCTCCCACCAGCACCATGAAACCTGTTTTTGCACTGCTTGCACTCCGTCAGAACCACCGGCCCATTGAGGATTATGTTCAAGACTTTCTGGAATTATCAAATCAGGTACATTATGATGAGGACACTTTAAAACCGATTTTTTATAATGCTTTAGATGAATGGTTGCGCTTGTGTATGCCACGTGATATGTCTGTCTGGTCTCTGGAGCAATATATTGACTTTGCGTTGCTGTTGTGTGGTTCCCCCTTCACTGTGGGTGTTGCGGATACACCTTCAGAAGCTATTCACAACATACAAAGCCAAGTCATGCCTGTTCTGTCCATGCCTGTTCACAAAATGGCCGCCACCATGCCTGCTCCCAAAATGGCCGCCACCCTGCCAGTCCCTAAAATGGCCGCCACCATGCCAGTTCACAAAATGGCCGCCATCCTGCCTGTCCCTAAAATGGCCGCCACCCTGCCTGTTCCCAAAATGGCCGCCATCCTGCCTGTCTCTGCACCTGCACCTGTTCTCGAGAGAGCTGTCACCATTCCTGCACCTGTGCTTCAGAGGGCCATCGTCACCACATCACCTGCACCTATGAGAGCCATTGTACATCCTGCACCTATCGTGAAGATGGCCCCCATGCCTGAATCAACAGCCACAGAGGTATGCCTCATTGACTGTTTAATCTCTGAATTTGCCATAGCCCTGTGGTGCGTTTGGTCTGCCTTCTGCTCTGTTGTTCCCGAGGTTCCTCAAGGCCCTGCATCTGATTCGCCCGTCTCATCTGAACTGCCCGTCCCATATGCACTGCACGTCTCATCTGATCTGCCCGACTCATCTGATCTGCCCGACTCATCTGATCTGCCCGACTCATCTGATCTGCCCGACTCATCTGATCTGCCCGACTCATCTGATCTGCCCGACTCATCTGTCCTGCCCGACTCATCTGATTCGTCTGTCCTGCCCGACTCATCTGATTCGTCTGTCCTGCCCGACTCATCTGATTCGTCTGTCCTGCCCGACTCATCTGATTCGTCTGTCCTGCCCGACTCATCTGATTCGTCTGTCCTGCCCGACTCATCTGATTCGTCTGTCCTGCCCGACTCATCTGATTCGTCTGTCCTGCCCGACTCATCTGATTCGTCTGTCCTGCCCGACTCATCTGATTCGTCTGTCCTGCCCGATTCACCTGTCTTGTCTGTCCTGCCCGATTCACCTGTCTTGTCTGTCCTGCCCGATTCATCTGTCTTGTCTGTCCTGCCCGATTCATCTGTCTTGTCTGATTCACCTGGTTCAACTGACTATTCTGATTCATCTGGTCCACCACCTGGGACATCGCCACCCTGGGCTTTGGGAGCTTTCCCAAGTTTTTTTTGGGGGGGGTAGTACCCGGACATAGGGAGGAGGCAGAGGACACCAAGGCGGAGGCCGAAGTGTGCTCGGACCCTTCCTCTCCCTGTGTTCCAGGTCTATTCCTGCCCCATGATATAGCTCCAAGCCTGCCCCATGACCCAGGTCCTAGCCTGCCCCATGACCCAGGTCCTAGCCTGCCCCATGACCCAGGTCCTAGCCTGCCCCATGACCCAGGTCCGCATCTGCCCCATGACCCAGGTCCGCATCTGCCCCATGACCCAGGCCCGCATCTGCCCCATGACCCAGGCCCACATCTGCCCCATGACCCAGGCCCGCATCTGCCCCATGACCCAGGCCCGCATCTGCCCCATGACCCAGGCCCGCATCTGCCCCATGACCCAGGCCCGCATCTGCCCCATGACCCAGGCCCGCATCTGCCCCATGACCCAGGCCCGCATCTGCCCCATGACCCAGGCCCGCATCTGCCTCATGTTCCTGGACTATCCTGGCCATATGACCCAGGACCTCTCCTGAACTGCCCTGCCTTCGCCAAGAGGTCCTGGCCCGCCCGCCCACCCTCTATTGGACTGTATGTTTTGTTTGTTGTGCTCCGGGAGTCGCCCTTTAGAGGGGGGGTTCTGTAATGGTTTTGTTCTGTGTTTACTTGTGTTCTGTGTATTTTTGTATTTTGGACTTTTATTTTGACATCCTGTTCTGTTCTGGCTTTTATTTTGAAATACATCCTGCCATGTTTCACTTCACACTTCCTGTCTGTTTGTATAAAGCCACTTCCTGTACTCCAGTTCAATGCTGATTATTACATCGCCACATCCTGTTTAGTATCTGCCTGTATCTGTTAATCTGTTTTTGTATCTGTTATCTGTTCCTGTTTTTTGACCTGTGCCTGTTATCTGGATTTTGCCTGTACTGCCGCCTGCCCTGACACATTGCCTGTATTTTGGATTACGTTTGTTGGATTAACCCTGTTTGGATTTGGTTGCTGGCCCTTTATGGGATTTTACTTAATAAACACCTTTTGCATATGGATTCACACTTTCTCCGCTTTCATTAAAGCACCCCGGGTTACAATAAATCAGGTTTGTATGATACTTAAAATTGAAATGAAATACCAAATTTGAACATATTATTAAATAAAATTAAAAGATAAAGTTTGGATGATAGCTTGACAAAACCTTATTGACTTGACTTTAAAAAGTATAAACAGAGTTTAGTTACTCTTAAAGATAAACAGCCATAAAAACGGACATAGTTTATTGGGACAGGATTATGGTTTTTACATTTTAACCACTAGAATTAAAGATTATGTTGCAATTAACTGTAGAATTTTAGTTAATTTTATCTGATTTTATTCTACTTTCTCTCATTCCAATTTAAAATCCATCTCAACCCCATGTGAGCTACACTACTAAAAATATTTTTTTTCCTAAATGGTTGTTTGTCAGACTGTATAGTTCCTTATAGAAACCTTTAAAATCCACTAAACATTTCTCTTGCACAAAAGGTTCCACAGACTATAAAAAGGTAAGGAAATCTTTTAGGAATCTTTGACAAAAATTCTGAATTTTGACAAACCCTGGATTAAACAGTAAAACATATAAGTAAAACAGTTCTCCAGGAATTGATATATATATATATATGTATCAATATATTACTCTGTTTATTATAATACAATATATTACTCTGAGCTAACCATAAAAATGTATCAATTTAATCAATATTTGCCTTATTTAATATGCAAACCCACAAAAGGTATTTGTGTTGATCATTGCAATCAGAGAGGCGATCACTGAATTGTATAGATCTGGAAAAAAAGGCAGAAGATTGCTTGTGGGCCAGACCCTGATGCAACATGGGTAGTTAAAGTGCTTTCCTGTGCCTCAGGTAAAAACCCACTCAGGTGCGAAATTAAAGATGAATCTGACATATGCAGAAAAGAAAGAAATGTGAACAGAATGTTCTCTGTTTAAAACAAATATCTAGAAAACAAAAAAACTGCATGTTTAAGCAAGCGTGCGATCAGTTGGGGGTGGGATACTAAAAAATTATGAATTATTAAAAAGAATTTTCTCAGACCGAAGGTCAGAAACTGGGAAAAGAAACTCCTCTTGATTAAAAATGTATGTCTGTGGAATTGTCTTAAGATCTTTGTGCTGAGATGGCAAAGATGTGTTTGTATGGAGTATGGTCATTGTATGTCATTGAATAAGGCAACATTTGCAAAGTACTGTAGCTATTGCTGGTGATAGACCATATTATGGTCTACTCACAACCCTTACATCACATTTCTTTGATCAACCTGACTAGTCCCATGCACAGCAGAAGCATTGGCTTCAGCCAATTTTTAGGGGGCATGCTATCTATTTGCTTGGCCAGAAAGAATTAAGTGTTTTTACAAGATTTGGGCAATCCGTGTGAAAACAGCCAGCATTAGTCTTTATAAGTTAAGCAATTACATTTGGGGACACTAGTGGCCCAGACGTTTTCTTAAAAAAAAGGTCAGAAAAAATTACTCTGTAACGCACAAATACCCAGATTTTCTTTCTTTCTGCCTCTCTATCCATATAAGTCATTCTATGCAGTAGCACATAGCTTTATCAGTGTCATATTAGTAATGCATGACTCATAAGAGCAGGTCATCTCTGTATAACGTGCTTTTGCACTGTCTGTGCTTCTGCCTTTAAATGAGTCATCACCTTTTCTTTAAGATGTGATGAATTCTGTTCGGTTTTGTGTCGTGGCAACTGCCATTAAAGGCAGGGTATCTGACTTGATCCAGAAACATTTTATTGTAGCTATGCTGGTTGAAAGTCTTCTCACATCCTGATAGCAATCACTATGTTAAGTTGTCTAAATGTATTTTTATAAGCATATATGTCATATGTGAAAGGTGTAGGACCATAAATGCTCAACGAATCATTGAACCCGGGCCAAACGCAATAATTGGACGCATGCATTTTTGGACCTCTTCTGTGAACATGTTTTGCATGTCGTGTTCATGCAGACACACGTGCGCTCACCTCCCGTATGTAAACAGAGGCAAACAAGCTTTCCTGCTGAATTGACAACCTGCGCAGGAGCCACAAAACGAAAGACATATTTTTAAACAAACAATGGCAAAAACTGTCTGGATCAGCATAGAGCAAAAACCAGAATTAACATCGGTAACTTGACTGCTTTTCCACGAAATGGAAACAGCTGCGGTAGGCAAAGGGACTGAAAGTGTCGTTGCAGTGTTTCTTTTGGTATGCTGTATGGTTTAATTTAGATGGATTCAGATAATCTATTTTGATGAAACATTGTGTTGCTTATGTAGTTTGTGTATACCCATCCAAATTAGCATAACAATATTTGTGTTTTCAAAATTATAAGTAAACTACTGCATCTAACATTACACAACCGAAAACGTGCTGTATCTAGTTTCTATTTAAAACAGTTATTTATGTTAGATATTTTGGTAATGTTATTCACTTTGTACTGTTGAATGGGCTTCTGGTCTGTGCGTGTTCATGTATTTTGGAAAAGGCGTGGCTTTGGGTGGCGATTTGAACTGAGGGTGGGATCGTGATTTCAGTGCTAGGCTAAAGTTTGCATTTTTTAAATCAGATACCCTGCCTTTAAGTTGTTTTTATTAAAGTTTGTACCACAATGAAGTCTGTCTTAATTCACTTATGAACACATGGCAGAAGCTAGAGAAGCGAAATATGGCAAGGAGCCTATGGGCGCACCACAACAATTCAATTATTGATGTGAGGGACCCCGATCAATATTCAGCTAGAGGGCCAAAAACTCTGAAGTAGCACCCTGCCGAGCACAGACACTTTAATTTCCTGTGTACATTTAAACATTTTAGGATGTCAATTTAAAATGTTACTTTCTCTTCATGAAATAATGTTTTTAACAAAATTTTGTGACTTAAATACCAGAGGTTTCTATGTTTTTTTTTTACATTTTTATTTTATTTATTTTTGTATTATTTTGTATTATTATTATTATTATATTATTATATTTGCAGAATTCATGTTGTCTTCCAAAAACTTTTTTTGCTACATCCATAACACTTATATTTCCCTCATCTAAAACAGAAAGCACATGCCTAGACTGATATTTTTCTGATGTATGGACTCAAAACATAAATAGATGGTTCAATATATTGGTAATACAAGCTGATAAATTGTATTTTAATTTTTGACTAAATTTTTTTTTCATATATGTCATCTATAACACTGGAATTGTTCAGTCAAAAATAAAGATTTTGTATTGAACATACCCATGACGATTCAAAGTGTTTTGTAAAGTGAAAGTCATGCATGGCCGAGTTGGTTTGGATTAAGTAGTAAGTTGTCTCTCCCCACTCGTTCTGTCAGGATCTAATTCACTTAGTGAAAGAGATATGCAGTGGTGGTGTGAATTAATATCAAACCATTGTGACTTTGATGAATGTTATTCATTATGCACACATCATCAGCTTTGAAGAAAAAGGACAAACTTGAAGGTAGAGAGTCTAAATAGAAAATGATAAAATTAATGAAGAAATTGTGCGATAGAACAAAATATATATAATTAATCAAGTTTTAAATTTAATGTAAAATTAAGAATATTCTTCAAATGATTCCTTTTTATTGTAAATAATAAATGAAACTGCTTTAATTTTATACAGTTGGCCACAAGGGGGAGACAGCCATCTAAAATCGATGGGCTTTGGAGTCTTACACCTTAAGGTTAGGGTTAGAGATGGCAGATGTTACAAATAACTAATTAGAGCCTTTCACTTTCTCAAGTATAACATGTATTTATTCGTCTTTTTTTGCAGAGCCAGACTGCATTCATAAGGACTATGTTGAACTTTTTGTTTGGTTTAATGATATAACATTTTTGAAATGTGAGCAATTTTTTACTTACAGTAAGACAGGATCCTCAGTGTATCCTCAGGCAAACACTGTCTTGCTTTGTTTGTATGGGTATGTCTAATAATTGATGTGTCATATGAATGAAAATTCTCACCACCAAGTCTCAAAATTACTGCAGGGTTTAAGGAAACATAAAATCGATGTCCTACTTCACTGTGTTTTTTGATTCCTACCACAAAGAAATATTGATAATTGGCCAGATAGGAATGCTTATTATATAATTAGATTATTGATGGTAAATGTTTCCAATAAGGAGGTGCATATAAGAGAGAGCAGAGTAGGATCGAAAAAAAAAATGGAAATGAAGATAGTTATAAAGTGAATAAAATCTCTGGAAATCTGAGTAGCTCTGAAAATAGAACAGCTTTTCATACTTCACCGAAAAATCACAATGGCTTTTGATTACCTCTGTTGTCCCTTTCATGTAAAATGATTTTTAATCCATCTTATATCTCACTTGGGTCTAGTCCCCTAGGCAGAAAATGTGGCAGTTCAATCAAACATACAATGTGTTTAAGAGCAGCGTTAAGGGTTTGAGGTGGTTTGAATGGCATTCTGGTATGGTTACAAGGTTCAGGCTTTGTTGAAATCTTAGAACAATCGCAGAAAGCTAGTGGTCCATATCAAAGAAGAACTGGGTATACAAGTGGGTGATTCTCACGAAACCATTGAAACACCACGGCACTAATGATTTTAGCTTTAAAATGTGTAATATAGTAACATTAAAAAGCATCAGAATTAACACAATACCTTGCACAATGTGTGATTTCAACATAAGAATTTATAATTGTAAATTTTATCTCATTTTCTGTGTTTGAACAGGCGTTATGTTGTAATTTAATAAAATTAACACAAAAATATTAAGAAAAAAAATAAATGGATGTTTTGCTAGATTACTTTAGATGACAGAAAAAATATTTACTGAATATTCATGTATAATAATAATGAAAAAAAATTAGTAAAATGATGTGTCCATGCCTGATGTTCTCATCCTCCGCAACACTTTTTGAGAACAGTTTAAGCACACACAGAATTTTAATAAAGTTTTATTTTGAATGACCAAGCACATGGACCAGTTACTTCAAGATGGCTACCAGGTAAGATCATTTTTTACAGTTAATTTGAAATATTGTCTTGTCAGAATGCTTACACGACATTTTGATTATCATTACCGCAACAGATGCTTATTAAATGTTAATTTAATTAATAGAAGCATAATACTTTGATTTTAAATGCATGTGCAGAATCTCCAAATTATGTTCTTTCAGGTTTTCATGTCATTTTGAAAATATGTCAGTGTTGATGTTTTCTGACTGTTGCGGTAATGAGATTTTTTAGGACAAATTTTTTAAATTATGTTACAAAAAGTGTTAAATGATAAGTAAAAGGTTTTAAAGTAATGTTCCCATTTACTCCAGACTTTGTTTTTTAATGTCAGGTGGGAAAAAAAGTAAATTTAAGCAATTTTTACATTTTCATGCTTGACATTTTTAAAACCAAGTTTTCGTGAGAATCACCCAAGAACTGTTTATGAATTGGTGAACCACAGGAATAAAAATGCTGATGACCCAAGAAATACACACAGCTTTATACATGTATACACATTTGAACCAAATGTATATATAAAATAGTTTAAAAGTCAGGTGTCATTTGGCAGGGCATGTCATTTTTGAAGATTATTTTATTGAGGAATAAATCTAAGATTCTGTACAAATTTTCAGTTTTAAAAAACAAATGTAACTCTAGCCATTAAGTAGTAACTCTGTCTACACAGCGACATATCCTGTAGTAGTCCTGTTTGAGCATCTAAACTAAATCGCACTGACATTTCGTACATGTGCATTGGAAAGCAAATCATTATTCATTTTCAACCTATCTGGATTTGCCAGTGGAACTTACTCCTGGGCTGGGGGAATTCCCTAAAGACACGGCTCAAGGTAATTTTTCTTCTGAATAAGGACACCGTGGTCCAACATCCCAGCTCTCATCTTCTCAGCCTGGCAAGCGACTTGTTTTCAGGGGATAAGATGCCACATATTCCCATTTCATTGGTGTTACAACTGGAATACGTCCAATCACCCTGCCAAAAACACTCTGGCACACACACACTGGAGAATGGGGCATGAATAAACAGATTTAACCAACATGGTTTACATAAGGAAGCCACTATTTACCATCAGTAGGATTGTTGATGGATGGGTGGATGGATGGATGGATGATCAGAGGGGATGATTAATTAGAAAATTCATGGAAGAATGGATGGATGTATATGGATGGGTGGATGGATTGATAGATTCTGTGAGTGCATGAATAATTAGAAAATGATTTAAAGGAGACAGATAGATACGGTTTTGAAAAAAGTATGTGTACCTTTTGGAATTTCATAGTTTTCTGAATAAATTTATCATAAAATGTGATCTGGGGCCTCATTTATAAACGTTGCGTACGCACAAAAGAAGGCGTACGCCACTCTCTACGCAATAGTTGTTATTTATAAAAAGCAAACTTGACGGGAAAATGTGCTGGCCGTCACGCAAGCTCTGACCCAGGCGTACGCACAAAAACGGGTGAAATGAGAAATGGCGACACCGTCGGCAGATGGAAGAAACACGTGAAAGTGACAACACTGCCTCTCATAAATAACATGAAGACTTCACAAAGCAAGTCTTACAATTAACAGCCTACACGAACACCCGTTTGATTGATCAGCAGTGAAACAAAAAAAAAACAATTCGAAAATTACAACAGAAATTCAAATGAACACATATTTGCTAAAAGAAAAGTGAAATATGTTCTGCAATAATATTGGCATGTTGTGCAATTAATCCCCATAAAGAATATAGTTAACAGAACGAAATAATGTACAAAACTGATATTCTCGTCCATGTGTCCGTCTGGCGGAGCAGATATAGATGCAATTACATAGACAGATAGATAGATAACTAAGGAGATATATATATATATAGATAGATAAATAAATAGATAGATGTATTAATTGTCCACTGGGGAAAGTTGTTTTCATAGTAAACCATATCTTCATAATCTACGGAATTATGGTATTCATGCATATGCCTGTAGTGTGTTTTTGAACTTCATGTATGGCAAGGATATTGACGAACACAATATATCTAAAAAAAATACACAAAAATTCTGATCTTTCATGTCTTTATTGAGAACAACCAAAAAACCTCGTAGTGCTTGTGGCAAAAAATACTTTTCTCAAAAAAGCTAATTGGAGTCAGTTTTTAGATAAGGTCAGGTAAGATAATACGTTTGGATGTGTGGACTACAGCTCCTTTGACTGATAAAAAAACCCTCAAACTTTTGGTGTTTGCTCTGCACATGAAGAACATGCTTATGTGAGCCATGCCTCGCCAAAAATAGCTTTCAGAGAAGCTACGATCAAGAATTGTTGCTTTACATAAAGCTGAAAAGGGTTACAACGTTATTTCAAAGACTTTAGAAATTCACAAGTCTAGAGTTAGGCAAACAATGTACAAATGGAGACGCTTTGGGACTGTTGCTACTCTACCAAGAAGTGGTCAAAATGACACGAAGAGCACAACAAAGACTTATCAATGACATAAAGAAACAAGTCTGAATGACAGCCAAGGATTTGAAGGCATCATTGGAACTTGCTAACATCTCTGTTCATTAGTCTACAATACGTTAAACACTAAACAAGCAGGGTATCCACGGCAGGACACAGCGAAGGAAGCCACTGTTTACTAAAAGAACATTGCTGCATGCCTGAAGCACATTGACACTCCACAGCGATATTGGCAAAATGTTTTGTGGGCTGATGAAACTTGGATTGAACTATTTGGAAAAAAACACATCGCTACATCTGGCATAGAAAGGGCACAGCATATCATAATGGAAAATCATCCCAACTGTAAGGTATGGTAAAGGATACATCATGATTTGAGCCTGCTTTGCTGCATTAGGGCCTGGCCAGCTTGCAATCACCGAGGGAAAAATTAATTCCCAGGTATATCAGACAATTATTAAGAATAATGTGAGAATGTATGTTCATCAGTTGAAACTGCTTAGAAGGTGGGTGATGCAACAGGACCACGACCCAAAACACCGGAGCAAGTCCACAACAGAATGGCTACAGAACAACAGAATCCACATTTGGAGTGGCCAAGTCAGAGCCCAAACCTTAACCCAATAGGGATGCTATGAACTGACTTGAAGAGGGCCATACACATAAGAAGTCCATAGAATATGACAGTTCTGCCAGGAAGAATGGACTAAAATTACTTCTCAAAGATGTGCAGGTCTGATCCACAGCTACAGGAAACACCTGGTTGAGGTTATTGCTGCCAATGGGGGAGTAAACCATTTATTAATTTTAAGGGTTCACTTATTTTTTTGTGTAATTATTTTTAGACACATTATGTTTGTCAATACCATTGACTTAGACAAAAATCAGATCACATTTTATAAAGTTATTCCGAAGTTATTCAGAAAACTATGAAATTCCAAAAGGTTCACATACTTTTGCTAGCCACTGTACATAGATGGTTACAGATAAATAGATCGCAACAGTGACAACTTTTGTACCTTCATGTACCTATTCTATGAGAATGTATGCAATAGCTACCTAACTTTTAAATTAACACCATTAACATGTTTGTATCTTAATTCAGCACTGTCTAATCATCACTCCGACTTTTTTCACATTGATCTGTTATAGAACATTTATCTGCTCTAGAAAAAAACAGTGCAATGCAAAAAACACCCCATAAGCCCAAAAACTTCTTAGAACAAAACCTAAAGTGTTCAGTAGCATGTTTATCGCCAAACTACACCTGCCCACATCTTCCTATTCCAGCTTCCAGCGCCTCTAAACAACCTGTTATCCTCTTTACTTTGCATTTTTAAAGTAACTTACTTTGTCTGGGGCTTCTAGACTTTAAATAAAAAATCAAATATTCCCATGAGTTTCCTCGGGTTGTTTTATGGAAAGCATTAGCTGTCACTGTTCGATTTTAAAAAGATTGTGTTTTATCTTCTCAGACTCTCTGCTACTTCCTTATTGTGTGACTGTACTTGATCAAAGACTTCCTGTCTGGTGCTTTTGGGAGTGGCTGACTGACTGCTTCGGACATATTACACACTCTGTCGTAATTTGCGGAGATAATTTGATTTAATTTCTCTGCCTGGATTATGTTGTGTCTGGGAAGGAAATTGATGATGTCCTAGGTATTAATATGTCATGATGACACAGATATGTAAACATAAGCACACTTGCATCAATATACAGATCTGGTTTCTCATGACCTTGAATGTCCTGTAAAAGGAGAGACTGAGCCAATACACTGGTTTACCATTGAAAATGTATGTTTCAGACTGAGCTTTTAGTGTGCCATCTCTGTTTTTTTATTCATTTAGTGAGAATTCATATCCTTTTTCTTTGTATCCCTATACAAATTCCTTAAAATCCACAGCTTTTAACTCTGTTTACTTCAACATCTTCTCACTGTACGTTCACACCGCCGCTAGCAAGAGCATTAAATAATGCTTTGGCTGCCCTGCCAACGACGCTATAGAAAAACAGTAGTGAACGCTCTGATGCTTGAATGCATTCTCTGGAATCCTTTTCTGCCTTCCGATTGGTTGCCACCGAAAGTTTCCGCCTTCCGATTAGTAGTCGCTGAATAGCGTCATAGCTCATTACCACAAAGTTGAGTTGATTTCAACTCTCCTCGACGCTCACAGTCCAAGATGCACCGCTGCTGTCATTCCCAAGACATCAAAAACCAAAGTTCAAACATTTCTGCATCACTATGAAGATGCTAAAGGTACCTCGTAGGGGTCATTTTTTAATGCACATGGTATCCCTCTTTAGCGTCACTTTTTGATATGCAATCGACCGACTGTATGGCGGTAACCATACCCATAGGTGTCACTTTTTTAATGCAAAAGGTGTCCCCTTGAGCATATATTTTTAGGTGCAGGGTACTACTTCTCTTTTTATTGTTTGGCTTATGTGTCAAATAAACACACATCTAAATTCTTTGTATGTCTGCAAGTACAACTGATTTGACAAATATTTATACTTTATAAGATGTAAGTTTTAAAATTTAAAACATTACAGTATATCGCTTCTGGTGGAAATGATCCAGCTTTGTTAACTTGCCATCCAATGAAGTCAGCGGTTTCCTGTTGAAAGCAATGGAGTTCCTAGTTTGTCTACAGAGGGATCCCAAGAGGTACATTTAGCATATTTATAGGCATTAGACCATGGCGTTAGACTATGCTTCATTTTTTGACACCTTGGGAGTGAGCGTGGGTTGATACTTGGACCACTGACCACCAATGGACCACTGTTTACCTCACTCCAGACCAGCCCTATCTCACAGGAATTCATATGTATTTTGAGTAATTCATATGCCTTCGTACAAAGTGTACAAAAACATAAAAAACATTTTTTAACATTTTTTTTTACCAGATGAGGTCTTTAAAGGTGGGCTAAGCGTTTTCTGGTTAACGTTGTTGATATTTCAAATCACCAAAACAATCTGGATCTCCTTTTAAAAAGCCCCGCCCCACACATATGTCCGCAACCCAGGCAACGACTATGGCTGGAATTTGTTGAGCCAGTCGGCTGAGGGTATGATGTCGTAAATGAGTGAAAGCAATGTGTGTTACTTTGGTAAACCAGGTCAAATGTGTTTTGGTAGTACTACATGTTTAACTTGTGAATGGTTTTGGTCGGTTTCATGAGGAAGGTGACATTCAACACCCAGCACAAGAGGAAGAGGCAGAGGTCGGAATGTTGTGGCAGACAAATGTCTTAAAACTGGAGACCTAGAGCGCATACATAAGTTGCAGGATCAAAGACTTGCAGTAGTGCAAGTAGTGTCCTTGATTACTGTTTTTTTTAGTAGTGAAAACTGAGTGCTTTATCCTCCCCATCATTAGTATAGACATGCCCGTTACTGCTGATTTGCTACAAGTGTGTTTTGGTACTCAGTCCGACACACTTTTCCAAAGTGTTTTTATCGCTTACCCCCCAAACACACTTTAAGGTTAATGTCCTATCGAGTTTAAAATCCTAAACCTAATTTTTTGTGTCAAGAAAGGTAAAGTGAGATAAAAACATGATTCCTAAAGACACCATGACAAGTTTTCTGTTAAGTATAGTGCTCGTTTGTGAAGTCACATGTTTTTTCAGGTTTCATAACTGAGTTATTTGCATCCCAGTATACTATGTGAGCTACTGAGCAATTTTGGTCAGAAAATTACTGTACACTATATAGAGTTGGTACACTATTAAGTTGTTGAAATTTAGGAACATTTGTTCATTTCTTTTTGTATGTGGGAGCAAGTGTATGCAGAAATATGTTTAGACTTTGCAAAAAAAGTAGAGACTACGTTGCTTGTTGAGACTTGGTCATATTGTCCATTATCCAGTCCAGAACAAGTGTTGTTTTCAAGCATCATTTGACATTTTTTGAGGAAAGTGATCAGCTTGTCTTTTGACACAAACCCTCTGGACGTCTACCCAGAAACTGGCACTGACCACCTGCCTCTCCTCCACTACTTGTTTCCATTGCCATCTGCACCTCCTTGATCCACGTGGGCAGCTGTTTGTTTCAACCCTTCTCACAGCAGCTGAGCTCAGAAGAGTCAGTCCAGCTCTTATCACTACAGTCAGGGGTTTCAGACCATTGATGGGAAATCCAGAGCCTTTGATGTGCACTGTTTACATACGTGCCATTTTACTTAATACCCTAATTTAAAGACTTTTCCTTAAGCATTTTAAAGTCATCATAATTATCCTTCTGTAACAATTTGTCTTTGTGTGTGCAATTTGAAAAAGCCTGAGGAAACAAACACTGAAATAAAGTGCAAAATCTTTGTAGTCCTACTGCTTTTTTGTTGATGCTGAAACAAAAAAGACAAACACAGGAAAAAGAAAAAAATGGGGCATTAGCTTTTGTACCTAATGCTACACTGAAGAAAGACCAACATGAAGATTAATTTTCAAGGCTTTTAATTTTTGGGGTGAATTAGTTCTTTAACCAAAGACCTGGATTTTTCATATCACTGATGCACAGAGATGATAAAACAGACAATGTGTTTGTGTGTGGTCAGATTTTGCTGTCCTTGTATGCATGTGAGGCAGCAGGGGTGCTTGGAGGATGAGCACATTTTCATATTCAACAGATACACACAGGTGAAAGGCCAAGGGCGCATGACTGCATGAATAAACATCGCATCTTGTCCTGGCACAGTTGTGTCCAGCGAGCAAATGGCCTAAGTGATGCAGACACACAATGCAACCTGAGCAAGTGAAGCAGAGAGAAATTTAAGATTGTCCTAAACAGACGTGTTTTAATGGCAATGTTGAACCCTTTGTCAGCAGAAAATACGATGTTAAGTCATTTTTGGATGGTTCATTGCTCAGCCCAAAATCGTGCAAGGGGCCAGTGCATAGGCTGTAGATCCAATGAAAATTCAAAAGGTCATAAAGGATTTATGTTTTTAAGGTGCAGTGTGTAAATTTTCAAAGGATCTTTTGACAGCAATGCAATATAATATAGATAACTATGTTTTCAGTGGTATATAAAGGCCTTACAAAATGAACTCTGTTGTTTTTATTACCAATGATTGAGTCGTTTTCATCTACATACATCGTGGGTCCCCTTGGATGGAAGCTGCCATTTTGTGCCATTATGTTTCTACAGTAGCCCTAGACGGACAAACTGCTCTACAGAGCACGTTTGTCACTACGTCACTATCTCAGACGTTGACATGTTTGTCCTGTGACACTACTGTGACACTCTCTATGTGCTTCAAAAGGGAGGGGTCCAATTCACAATCTCACCACTAGATGCAGCTAAAATCTACACACTGCACCTTTAATGCTATAGAGACATGCACAAAATAATACACCTTTAGTAGAGCCTAGCAATCTTTTCTAGACCAAGATTTTAAAGACAATTTCATTCGATTTTCAAGCAAAGTGAATCAAGGCTGTCCAATAGCGTAGGAGAGACTCAAGTCTTAATCAAGCCATTCAGAAAGGTCTTATATGTAGAGTAGAAGCAAAGTAACACAGATGTTTACAGTCCAAGCACTTTCCAATTGTTAAAAGTAAAAAATCAGCCCAGGTAAGCCCATGCATTAAGGCGGCCTTGTCTGTATGCTATTGTTTATCATGTAAATAACTGATAATATTACTTTAACGTACAGACATCTATACAGCCTGATGTTTTGTCTGCTATTGTTTAGTTGAATAACTTGCCTTTCCAGATTAAATGTTTGTTATTCAGCGACGTATAGTCCACTGTGACATATGTTATTTCGTCTGAATGACCCATTTTTGAATGATGCAGATTATTCTCCGATGCGGCTTATAGTCCAGAAAGTACAGTACTGTATTTATTATATAAGGTCTTTACACACCACTGAAAACATAGCTATGTATATTATATTTCATTTCTTAATTTTACACATTGCACCTTTAAATATAGTTTAGGATGAAGTATTTGAAGTTACATGGAGTTGTTTCCTGTTAAATGTTGCAATAAGAAATCCCATACAAGCTTATAAAACTGATGTGTGTTTCTCATAACTTGGGCTTATATTTCTTACTTTGTAAATAAAGTTTTGTTTTGCAGTAAGTCAGGGAGATGTCCAGCCTTGTGACGGCCCCTTTTTTGGGTGTTTTTTCTGAATTCACTGCAAAACAATTTAATGATAAATTGGTATTTTCAGCTTGACTTAATCTGAAACAAGGCCTGCAAACAGCTGCAGATGCGTCTCATGAACCACAGACAGCACAGCGCATACTAATATCTCATCACGCAAAGGTCTGCAGAGCTGAGCTAAATAAACACACATCATCTTTTGACCTGAACTACACATGCAATTCATCATCCGAGAAGTGAATGTATATACAGTGGTTACCACTATGATCTTTGTATTATATCATTTTATCAAAAGCTCATGATGTGGCAGCCCATATATTAGAGAGAGGGAAATGTTTATGTGTGAAACATATAGATCATGACATGGAAATCTACTAAGCATCATAGTTTTTATGCTTGTATCATATTTACATAAGGCCCTCTATCAATAAGGAAAATTGGGGTATGGGTTTGTCTGGCACCTTGGCTTTATTTAATAAATGATGACCAGGGACAATTACTAGCTGCAATTTTTTATTCTGTGCAGCAATGGATTGAAGAGTGAAACACTCTTTCATTGTGTGATATTACAATGAAATCCGAACATAGGCCCATTAACTATAGGAGTATCTCTCTCTCTCTCCGTCTTCCATTCACACTCTAGCACACACACCCCCACTGGTGAACATCCCTGTCTGTTGGGAGTTTAAAGTAATAGGAATGCTCAATTAGATGCCAAATGGCTTTCCAGGGATCCGTATTTTACCTTTAATGCCGCATACAGCTGGGAGAGCAGCAGAGGAGCAGGTTTTCCTGTCAGAAGGAGACATAAGCTTTATATTACTTTTAAGTTATTACCCCTACAATTCAACAGGAAGACACATTCATGCAATATGGAATGTTCTTTGCCTCCATAAAAAGCTCAAACTCAATTCATTGTGTTTTTAGTTGAGGACATTACAAGAAAGTCAGACATACACTTAAGTGAAAGGAAATGTAAATGGGCATCATTGACATGCAAGGCCTGTGGTCTGCTTTACGGACTGGTCAGGACTATATAAGCTTAAATGGTTCATATCTTTTACTATTTACTATTTTGTTCATCTTAATTATTTAAATGTATCATTGTTCAAAGATTATAAATGACTAAAATGTAATACAACGTTTCTTAGATCAAAACAATAAGCACTCTCCTTATGATATCATCATATCATTATCATTTCGATGGTTACAGTATATCTAAAAAACTTCATTTATAACTGGTTTACCTTTATTCATTTGAAAAAAAAAACTTTAAAGCCACTAAATTCTAACAAAGTACACTGTCAGAATAAGGTACAAAAGTTCCTAAAGTCACTGGGATGACCTTTTAATAAGTACGCACCTTTAAGGTAACAATATGCACCTTTTAGCCACAAAATTGTACTTTTTGAAATCTTTCATACCTTCTTGCACTTTTTGTAAAATTGCTATATTACCACATAAAAAGTCAACTCAACATTTATTTAGTTCTTTATCTCATATTTTGAAACTCATTTAAACCTTCATTTATTTCTTTATCTCTTATTCTTTGTCTCATATTTTAATTATAAAATTATGAGCATTAAAGGTTATTTCAGTCATTGATTTTTACTTTAATATACATTTCTGACATGGCTTTACTCAGTCACTATTAAAAACATCAAGGTTAAATTTTCATAAAATGTTCTTTAAGTTGGATGCTTTTGTGTAAAAACAAAACAAAACATGAAATCACAAAAAAAGATTTAGCTGAGTTTTCACAGGCAGCTTCACATTAATGTATTTTTATATATGTTTTCAAAAATGTCAAAAAAATCTGATATATCATTAAGCAGAATGTGTATGGCATGCAATAGCAAATGCACCTCAATTTATAGAGACAGTAAGGAACTTTCAACAAAAAAAAGTGTTTAAGCATTAGGGACAAAAAGATCACTATGGGCCTTTTTACATTTGTTCACTTAAAGGCGAAGTCCACGATGTTTGAAAAACGCGTTGGAAAAGGAGACGAGCCGACTACCAAAACACACTTATAGCCAATCAAATCAAATCAAATGCCGGGTTGCGTATGTGTGGGGCGGGTCTATCAACAGAAGGTCCAGATTCTATTGGGGTAGGGGCGTGTTTGTTTAGGTGATTTCAAATATCAACATTGGCTTTCAAACATCATGGCCTCCGCCTTTAAAGGTGCAGTGTGTAATTTTTAGAAGGATCTCTTGACAGATATGCAAAATAATATATAAAACAAAATTATCCGGGGTGTATAAAGACCTTTCATAATGAACCGTTATGTGTTTATTACCTTAGAATGAGACGTTTTTATGTTTTTATCTACATACACAGAGGGTCCCCATACATTGAAGTCACCATTTTGTGCCGCCATGTTTCTACCGAAGCCTTTAACAGACAAATTGTGGGACAAAGTTGTCTCAGACAATGACGTGATTGTCCGGTTGCAGCTACCGTAGCTTCTCTATGTGTTTCAAAAGCGAGGGGTGAGCAGTGGACTGAGCCGTTGGTTGCATTTCGCAACCTCACCACTAGATGCCGCTAAAATTTACACACTGCACCTTTAATGTGTTTTCGGATATGTTAAAACTGTTCCATTTACATTTGGCCACATAAATAGGTCTTGGCAAAACGAATATGAATCCGATCTTCTAGTCCCGTGCAAAATGCAAATACATTATTCATTACTCCGCCTTTAAAACTTAAGACAACGTTTATGCAACAAAAGGTATTTACACTTGTCCAGTTTCATCTGAAATGCATCCCAGACCACCTCTTTAAGGGGTTTGAGCGATCAGATTTAAATCTGTCTCGAAAACGCTTTGGAGGGCATTTACACCTGGGGCCTCATTTATAAAGTGTGCGTACACACAAAACGGGGCTTAAAACATGCGGACGCCACTTCCCACGCAGTGGCGGTCCTGGCTAGATTTACGCCCTGGGCGAACCATCCCTTGGCCGCCCCCAGAAAAAAAAGAATTACCCCCAAATCCCGCCACCAACATGTATTATTTTATTATATAATCTTAAATACAAAAAGGTAACAAGAACAGAGAAAAACAAGATAAATAAATGTAATACAGTATATAAACACACACACACACACACACACACACATACACATACATACACACACACACACACACACACACACACACACACTCCTCATCAGACTCCACAACCATGTCTGTGGCTGCTGTGGAAGTATCTGACTCCTCATTTTTGCCAGTGGGTGCTCTAACTCCAAAATATTTCAGAAATGAAAAATGAATTTACAATTAAGATACAATATGTAAGTTACATACACTTACATCACACATGCATCAGTTACCCAATTAAAATGACCATAACACACATTTTATTAGTTTATAGGATGTTAACAAATGCTAAGCATACACTACAAATTATTTAAAAAGCTATATCACTGTGTAGCTTACAAAATGGCATGTCAATTTTTATTAGAAGTTATTTAAGTTCACATATAGCGTATAGCAATAAAAAATGACACAGTCAGGAGGTCTGTGTGAGTTTGCACTTGTTGTGTTGCAAACACAAACTAGACTGTGTGTTGCCTATGGGTGAATGCCTCAATTCTAATAACTTAGTTGCTATAGTTCAGCAAAACTAAAACCAAAAAAAAAAAACAGTCGTGTTCTGTGGCTAATAGCAACATATTAGCAAGAGAGCGAGGCTAATATAAATAACATTAGCTCGTAGAAATCGGCATACCTTTATCTTTTGCCAATTTTTCCTCATCTTCTTTTCTTATTTTTCTGATCTGGGCAACTTATGGCTTCTTTGGTCTTTTAATTTGATCCATGGCAGGATGATGATGAAGACTCGACATCATTAACTTTGCATTACATTTTGCCAACAACAACGTCCGTTCGCCCGTCAATCAACCGGTGTCACGTGACGTGAGTCACGTAACTGTTAGATGACTCTACAGATTTTTGTGTGTTGCCTATGGGTGAATGCCTCAATTCTAATAACTTAGTTGCTATAGTTCAGCAAAACTAAAACCAAAAAAAAAAACAGTCGTGTTCTGTGGCTAATAGCAACATATTAGCAAGAGAGCGAGGCTAATATAAATAACATTAGCTCGTAGAAATCGGCATACCTTTATCTTTTGCCAATTTTTCCTCATCTTCTTTTCTTATTTTTCTGATCTGGCAACTTATGGCTTCTTTGGTCTTTTAATTTGATCCATGGCAGGATGATGATGAAGACTCGACATCATTAACTTTGCATTACATTTTGCCAACAACAACGTCCGTTCGCCCGTCAATCAACCGGTGTCACGTGACGTGAGTCACGTAACTGTTAGATGACTCTACAGATTTTTTTTCTCACAAAATCCAATTGATAACATGTTCGTAGGGTTATGGGTCTATGTTATTTTTAGGAATGTAAAATAAAAGTATTTTGGAAACCGACGCTGCAGTTTGTGTTGTATGGCCTCTGGTCTGGGATCAGTCTAGCCCTCGCTCGCCCCCCTTTACGGCGAGCGAGCGATTTGCAGTCGCAAGTTGTTTCCCCGCCCCTTTCTCCCGTGCCTCTTCTGACACGCACACAACCTGTGTATTACTCTCAGCACTAACTTGACATGGAAATGAGCGTTTGTCTAAAAAACCGCTTTGATTTTTTTTTTTTTTTTTGAGTGCGCTCGTGCGCCCTCACATAGATTGCGCCCTGGGCGTTCGCCCACATTGCCCATAGCAAAAACCGGCCCTGTTCCCACACAAAGGTTGTGATCTATAAAAAAACCTCAACGACAGAATGTGCGCAACTGTAAGCAAACTCTGACCCATGCGTACGCACATTCTGGAGGCAATTAATGGGAATTGGCGACACAGATGGCAAGAAAGTAAACTGAATCCATTAGATAACTGCAGAACACAGTGTAAATAACCAAATCATTTCCTTAATTACTCTGCATTTTTATCATCAAATGTCAAAGTGTGAAAATACAGCCATCAAGCTCCCGGACAATCGTTTCTCTCTATGTTATCGTTATAATAGTTCTAATTATGATGTTCATAACAAAATCTGCATGAAGAAACATGTTCGCCTATTACACTAAAATAAATAGTTACTCACATGTGTACAAGTTAATGCAAGTCTGTTAGGTAAAATGAAATGACTATTTATGTTTTTAAATTTAAATTATTCATTTTTATATGTCTGCTTGTAGAGCTGATAATGCCCGTACTGCTGGAGAACACTCCGCATATATCAGACGCGTGCGCAAAAGGAACAGAAAACACATATCTATTTTATTTTAGTGATTCCTCTCATTTATGCTGTGATTTTGGCAAGGTGTTACAGCATATAATTGCTGTAAAAATATATGAATGCTGTGGTGACCCGCGTGTGTAATGCTGCGTCCTTTTAATGCTGGAGGATTACGACAATAGCCTCTTTCACACAGTAATTCTGGTAAATTACCATGAATTTACCAGAATGAATTTACCAGTAAATAAAAAAATGTGCTGTTCACACACGCAGTGGCGTTCCGTTATTTTACCAGTAAGACATCATTCACACATCAGTATCAAAATACCGGTAAATTCGTTGAGAAAGCGGAAGTACCTGTAGCACGCGGCGAGCTCGGTGTTGTATTTGTAAACAATCCACGTCGTTCATAACCACGGTCCGTATTTTGTTGTTTTCACGTCTGTGGTAAACAGTCGCGAAGTTGCTCATGACCAAACAACATTGAATGAGACGACGTCAAACCGAAAATGCGTTTTTAACAACAGTTTGCACTTTAGGCTTCACAGAGGGCGTGCTAAGGACGTCGGCAAGTCGGCGGTAAGCTGTTTTAAACAACTTTGGTGAAGAAATGTGGACGTAAACTTCAGATGTGCTCAACTTTCAAGCAGCATGTGTGTGGAAACGTCAGTAAACACTGCGGGGGTAAACGCGTCATCTGTATTAAAACGCTATGATTGGCCCAAAGCTGTCAGCACGGTCTGACATCGTCCGTTCTAAATGCCGGTAATCCTATAATTTTCGTTCACACACAGCGCTTACCGGTAAATTACTGGTAATCTTACAACCTGTCTTACTGGTAAATTGGGAGCACTGATTTACCGGAAAGGTTCTGTTCACACATGACATGTTAACGCCAATTTACCAGTAAATTACCAGTAAAGACTGTATGTGTGAAAGGGACTAATGGCTTGCGTTTATTGGCTGTGCGCATTTAGCTTACGAACTAACAATTGCTTGCCAGTCTCATTAATATGAGGATCAGCATTCAGGAGGTGATTTGCATTGACTTTTTATGGTTAAAAATGGGCGTGTATAGGGCGTGATACGAGGCAGATTCACGTACGCACACTTTCAGGTGATCTGTGATTTATAAGGAACATTGCTTGTTGGTGTGCGTACGCATGGTTTTGTAAATCTGAATATTTTTTGCGTATGCTATTTTTGACTTTTGTGCGTACGTAGACTTTTAGTAAGGATCCTACGCACAGTTTTATGAATGAGACCCCTGGTCTTTTTACGATCAGATAGCTATCCGATCAGGGAAAAGGCATGAAGTGACCAGGTTTAAAAAGCCCCAAAGACATTGAGATGCAAGACCAAACAGAACATAAAATGTTGATAATCCAAAAAAGTTGATAATCCATCCTTTTATGGGAAACAAGTGTAGGGACAACAACACAGCAGCTGCATTTTTGACCTAATGTAGGTGGGATAAGGCAGTCTGAGTTACCCCAAATCCTATTACTTTTGATGGTGACATCAGTAGCAATCGACTACATTTGAATGAGATCTAAACGACTTTTTGTTTTTGCACACAACATACTGTAGACTGGGAAGGAAGCGTTGTGTTCTGAAAATTATGTTATGTCTATCTGAAATAGATGTACAATTTCTATTTCAAAAAGACATTGTATTTTCCATGATACAGCTCCTTCAATGCAGCAATCCATCAATATTCTTGTTATTACACCCTAGGATGATTTTGAAGAGACTGAGTAAGCAAAAAGCTATTTCCCAGGATGAAACACCCCTTAAAATGAAACATCCCATGTGGCAAGCAGTTTTCTATCTATCTGTCCATCAGATGTTCAGAGACATATTCAGGCTGACACAAATATTAGCCATCTCCCGAGTTCCCTGTAACACTGCTTTCTGTTGGTGTGTTATATCAAGATATTTTATTTTTACTAGTGAATTTGGATGTTATTTTATTTTGAAGTCTGATCCAACAACATTACATTCCAATTTAAAACACAACAGAGGGTTGGCTTACTCATTCTTCTTCACATAACAACATTTCTCCCAGATGGGAGCAAGACCAAACTTCAAAAGTGGGATACCCACTGTTTGTCTCAACCAAAGACCCAGCACGTCTAGATCAATAATGCTTAGAAAAAAATGTAAAACCCAAAGGACACCAGCATCTCCGCAAGAAAGATGGAGGCTCTTGCAAAACCTCCTTCATGAGCTGTAATTTATTTACAGTTGAACACAGTCAAGTCTTATTACCTCAATTGTGATAGTCAAGAGGGACAGTCTGGATGAATGGTGGTTTTTGGGTTTACAGCTTTGTATCCTCTCTTCTGTCTACAAAAGAAAAGTTTCGATGCTTGATTTTTGCTTGTACCTCTGGCTACAATTCACATTTGCTTTAATTTCACCTGACAAGTCTGTAAACAAGTGTAATTTTAGTATTTCTATGTGCATGCCAGAGCATTTTGGACTAAATATTTCAATCATTGTGAAATACGTTTCAGCTCTGTTTGGCGAGGTCACAATTAATCACAATGTTACACACAACTGAAACTCAACGGACACGAATGACAACCTTTAACATCACCAGATGAGGCAAGATTCATGTCTCTGCTTGAGAAAGTGTTGCTTTTGTGAATTTTCAGGGAAACATACATTAATCCTTGGATGTTATTCTAGTTTTACTGTGATTTTGACTGATGATATGGTAATTGAATGCTGTAAGAGGTCTCTACTGAGCATGCAGAGACAAATGTTCAGCTGTCAAAGAGGTGGAAAATCCTAATGGATGTGTGTCTCATCATACGTGCACACTATGTGTCCTCTCTTCTTCACTTCAGGAGTGTAGATAGCTCTGGGCCTTTGGGCTTTTCTTTAGTCCTGATTCCCGCACACTGCTGGTGAGTCACCTTATTACTTTGAGCAAAGCTGTCGATGCAGTTATTTTAATGGCAGTAGACCATAGCAGAGTTATTCAGTGAGAGGCATTATGGGTAACCCGCATCTTTTTTACTAAACCCCACACATGCTAGAGAATCATGCTGAAAAAGAGGGTGAAGCTGTAGGTTAACTGTGATTGAAATCCTGTTTGATTGTACAGGGTTTATACAGAAATCCTTAAGTTAAATTTACTACTTTTTACTACCTTTTTTACTACCTTCAGAATATTTTTTAAAACCATCACGACACTGAATTGCAAGTGTTAATCAGCGACCTTTCTATTATTTACACAGATTTTGACATATATAACATTCAAAAAAGAATTAAAGTGAAAAAATTATTCTGACTGAAATATTTTTCAGGCCAAGTCATATTCCTTTACCTAACACTTTATGTAGGCGAGACCAATAGCATTTTAAGGGGAGTTTTTTTGCCATAAATTTCATATTGAAGTCTCATGTGGCATATAGGTAGCTGTAGTTTGCAGGGCATTTCAGATTAAGGCGAAACTGCTAAATAACTCACTATACTGTATAAAAAGAAAACATGAATATCACCACCTTTAATGAATCTTTTATTAATTATTTATTAATTGTAAATGTATTAATTTTAGCATTTACTAATAATTTTTAATCAAAGTTGAAACTGTTAACATTAGTGAATGCACCATGAACCACCGTCAATTACTGTAATGACATAAACAAGAATTAATTAATGCTTATATACACTCTATATTTTTCATTGTTTGTTTATGTTATATAATGCATTTACTAATGTGAACAAATACAACTTTTTCATATCATATTATTCAGTACACATAAACAAATAATCCAGGGTCTGTTCTGTTCACACAACAGTTTACAGTCACAGCTCTAATACAGTAACGTTATGTATGAATATAAACCCTGAACGAGTAACTCGAGTCAAACTCGTGTAGAATTCGCACAGGATGTCTGTAACCATAGTGACAGTTGTTAATTGAATGATTGTACATTTATCAACAAAATATTATGTTACAATAGAGGCAGCGCTGATGTGCTAGTTTATGCGCAATGTTTCTGCTGTTTACTTTCTCCTAAGACCTAAATGGTCGTGTTTATATAAGGATATTTGCAAAGACGGGATTTTCGACGCATATGTGTTATTTAAGGCCAATAAAGCGGCAAAAATACGTTCAACACATGCTCAATGAGAATCGAATGCGCGGCTTGCGTGCTTCTCTGACACAGAAACAGCGGACGCACTGTTGTTTGTGTTTGAATGTCTTAAAATCACCTGTTTTTAAACTGCTGTGCTTAAATATATGTACAAATGTTACGTTTTTGTGACCACACGCAAATGCAACTGCAAGAAACGACAGGTGGATGACATCAGAGTCCCGCGAGAGCATTTCGGAAGCAGTCTCCTCTTATGATTCCTTTTTTTTTTTTTTTATTGCATATGAACATGTATATATATATATACATATATAACAACAAGAGAGTTATAACAATGCATTGTACATAAATGTTGTCAATGTACATATGTAAATGATTAATGTCCTCTTATGATTCCTCGTCAATCGCTCTCACAGGATTTGGATGTCGTCTGCCTCTTGGTTCTTGTGGATGCACATGAAGTTTACCCACGAGTTAAACAAACCCGTTGTACCAGCCACTGGCTATATCAGCATAGCATCAGTAACGTGAGAAATCATTTACCTCCAAAATACAGGACCCCTTACGTTAGTCATACTGTGCAAAGACACGCAATTACCTGTTTGGTTTTCTTATCCCACGAACTGAAAGGCTTGCCAATCTTCATTATTTCGCTAAGCCAAGTCAATCGTCTTTTACACCTTTATCGATCTTCAAAACATCGGAGCCTTCCTGCATTATAAGTTTGACCATGCTAGCTGAAAAAGTTTTACCTCAACGTGATACAGTCAGAAAACCCGGAGTGGATCCGGTCCGTAGTGATTACAGAACGCTTACAGCGGAGAGAAGAACGTGATTTGGCTCCACTCCAGGCTTTGATCACATCCCAGAGACGAAAGATCTTTGATTATTTGCCCAGATATGCAGGTGATTTTAACTAATTTCCAGGCATCATAACATTACAAAAGGCAATCGAAAATTTACTACCTCGTCAGATGACGCTTACTACTTTTTACTACTTTTTACTGGCCTTAATTTGGCATAATTTAATTTACTACCTTTTACTACCTTTTACAACCCCGCGGAAACCCTGTTGTATTTTTTTATTATTCACAGTATTCCTTGAAGATCCTTACCTTCTGTTTTTGGTTGTGCATTTGGGCTAAGCCCCAAATGTCCTCTAGATATGCCCATCTTTACACACTCCAAGTGTGCATAAAAGCAAATTATTAATTAATTACATACAGCAGACCAAAGCATATAAACTTTTTACTACACGCATAATACATGTTGACCTGTGTGTGTGTGTGTGCGCGACTGCGCGCGCGCGTGTGTGTGTGGTCCTTCCCCTATGTGGTGAAATTATTCTCAAGGGCAGAGGACAAGAAGAAAGATTAATGGTTGTTTTAAATGTGTCAGCTTATGGAAGGACATGCATTTTAATGCTTCGTTATGCAGAAGGACCAAGAATATTGTGGGAGCACTGCAGTTAAGGAGATCTGAATACTGTTATGTTATGTACAACATATATAAAATCCTAGAGTGACCATATTATACACTGTAGCACTTTATCTTGATGTCTTGTAATATTAGTCAAGGTTATTGGATATGGTTGGTACTGCACTTTTAAGATCTCAACATGTAAATTATCTCTTTTATGATTGGCTAACCTCTTCTCCTCTTACTCAAAGCTGCTGTCAAACACAACATACAAAAAACAGCAACTACATTTCTCCGCCATTGATGAGTTATTTTGTCAATCCACAATACCGCTATTATCCACCAGGTATCGGATCTCTATCAAAAGTCCTTCACAAAAATGGAATTATCTCAGCTTTTTGCTAAAAATTTGGTGTTTTAAAGAAACCTACCTGGAGTTACATATTTAAGATTATGCAGAAATGTAGGCAGATGTACGTAATTGCAAGAGAGCGAAACAAATGAACAAAATCCTTTCCTCTTTCCTGCAGAAAAAAAATTCTGCCAAAAAGCAGAGGATTTGGCAACGCTGCGCACAGCGTCTTGTCGAGTTCCCGTGGTATGTACAAAGTCAAAGTTGAGTTGAAGAAAGTTCTTATGGAGTTTTCAAATACAAGCAAAGAAAACACACTTTTCGAAAGGCACAATGCTTTTTTGCATCCGACTAGGATTCTACAAATACTTTGATTCACATGTTTACTTTTCTCCTGATGATTGGATCACAGATCGGACTACACCACCCTTTTCAATACAATTGAAATTTGCATCTGGTCGACCTCAGTTGTATTGATTAAGTTGTTTGCATAAAGACTTTTCAATCCGACTGAGCCATCAATACGATTACATATGAATTATTTGGCTTAGAGTGTTGGGTAAAAGCAAGATGCACTGTCAAGGAACATGAAAAGGTGAGCACGGGACTATTGTTAGTTAGTTATTTATTACCATGGAATAAAATATCTTGGTGCGCTGTGTATTTTGGCAAATTTACTAGGTCTTTTGGGTATTCCATGCATCCAAAAAATAATACAGTACCATGCACAGTATACATCCTGCGTAAATAGAAATAATAGAAGTATTTAGTCATCCGTTGTCACTAAATTGGCAGAGTTCAACTGCGGGACCTTCTTTCCAACAGTGACGAATTTCAAATGAGTTGGGGAAAAGGACTCATAACAAGATATCAAAATTTACAGCACAGCATTTTAAATTCATATCTTTACTAGAAGGGAGTATCGCCTGCGTGCGCTTTACACCTCTAAGGAGCATTAAACTACAGCAAAGCGTGGGATTCATTATATCTTGTTCCTCTGCTCATTCCCATCGCCAATGAATATAGTTATGAGGGAAGATTTACTGGCCAAAGTTGTTGAACGAGGTGAGTGCACCGCAAATTGGCTATGAAACATTGGGCTTTAGATGAGCACCGACAGCTTGTTTTGAATGACACAATGAAATGAATTTGCTCTGCCAGCTCAAGGCAACTACTAATTAGCCTACAAACACAGCTTTTATTTCCTGGCTTTGTCGCTGCGAGTTGTTTACCGCCGAGTCCCACAAGTACGGGAACTTATATTGTCTTATCCTGCTTGTACAGTAGAATTATGCGCAACCACTGAGGACTCAGATAAATCTGAACAGAAGCTGCCTCTCTACAGTGTAGGTGTGATACGAAGTTCAATAGAGTAGTATTGCGGTTTTTGTTGCCAGTGATTGGTTCGATTTTGATTGCATAAATTGTTGGCTATTTGGATTTTCATCATCGATCAAAAACAACTCATTAGGTATGTATGCATATGCTATTTTGATACAGAATTGTGTTGGTGAGCAGCCTGTTTGATGGATTATGAAGTTAATGACAACCTAAAATGCTAGGAAAAACATGACTCATTAGCTTGTAATATCATCTCAGCTGCACTTCATCAATCAAAAAGACTGTCTGTAAGTTTAATAAGTGATGCCAGTATGTTTAAACAATAGTTTAGCCAGTCTAAATGTTACAAATCACGCTAATGATAGGGGCTTTTTTAAAACCATGAGGTCCATGGAAATTCCAGATTTAATCCACTTCCATCAAGACATATCATAAGAGAATGCCGTCATGTGTTATTAATAGGATTGTACTTTGTTTCCTTTAAAAATGGAGTTTAAGTATAGTTCACCCCCAAGAAAATATTTTGAGCTTTTAGGGATAGTTACGACAACTATGTAATGTAAACAGACTTTATTACACAGCACTCAAAATGCTTGATTCTGATTGGCCAGTCGCTTCATTCCAAGGTATGTTATTCTGAGATAAAAACACATAAAACTAATAACACATGTTAATCCAGATGCTGCAAATCATATGGACGGGTACAGTTAAATATTACACAACAATTAAATATAAATATGTGTTTAAAAAACATATTTACATATGATTAAACCAAATAGTGTGTTTGTGACAAATTAACGTCTTGTCTTATCTTAAACCAGAAAGCAATTAGGTTTGCATTTGTTAAAACTGTGCAAATAAAATATTTCCAAATCAATATTTAATGTTTCTTACCTTACTTATGAGGTAAATAGCCATGTTATAAGTGGGATAATGTACAGGCAGCAGGTTGATATTGCGAAATAAGCCCCTTCAGTGTTATACATGGCCTTATCACAATGTATAGTCTGCTGTCTGTACATTATCCCTTACATAACAGCTAGAGACGGTTTCATCGGACGCACGTGCGCTGACGCGATACACGTCTGGATCCGAAATTTACTTCCGGTTTAATTTTTGGTCTGACTAGTTGCTAAACTGATCTCTTGAACAAATGCCTCTTCGAAAATAACAAATGTTTTGGTTTCCTAGCTAGGTAATCTATGTGTTGTTTTTTTGCTTGTTATATAAATAAACTATGTTTAAATAACTTTGTTGTTATTTATTCTTAGCGGAGTTTACCGGAAGTTACGTGCGGACCATGACAGCCGCTTGTTTATGTTGTTACTAGGGATGTCCCGATCAGGTTTTTTTGCCCTCGAGTCCGAGTCATTTGATTTTGAGTATCTGCCGATACCGAGTCCCGATCCGATACTTCTATAATACATAAAAAAAGAATAAAGAAGAGCGAAAAAACAGAACCAGGATGTTCCGTATGTCATGCCGCATGCATTGCTGTTTCTGTGTGGAGTCAAAAGAGTCTAACTCTGTGCCACAACTATAGATGTGTTAAAAAATAATGACAATATATATAGTATATATACAGGGGTTAAACTGGGGTTTGTTTTGTGGGGATGCTCTGTTGGGAGGGAGGGTTCGAGGGGTAACATGTTTAATCCTGATGACAGCAAAGCCACTGGTGTGTTTCAATGACATTTTGGACCTCTGATAGGATTTTATAAGTTTCATCTTTAAAGCTTTGCCACAGGTTGACCCAAACTTTAAAACCTGAACTTTAAATTATGCAAATCTATGAGTCTGACACCCTATATGCATTTGTTGCACATGTCATTTTGCACAATTGATCAAACTTTGAAGGAAGTTTTAAGAATCAACCTCCTTGACTAATTCTAGGCATAAGATAGGCTACCAAAAAAGACTCAATTAACAAGAAAAACAACATACTGATTCAGCAATATGTCTTATAAAATAGCCACAGAGATTCCCTAAGCTGGTCAGCAGTTAGTTAAAAAATACCTAGGTCATGGGTAATTTGTTATAATCAAAATACATTATTTTAATAAACTATACAATCAGTTGTATCCAGTTAGTTAAAATATTGTAATGAGATGAGTGACATGGCTATACATACTTTAATACTTTGTTTCTAGACTTCTATTAAGTTTTTTCGATGTGGGCACAATTCTTACCTCTCTCATCTCTCATCTCTACAGTAATGTCAAATGATCCTGCGCGAATGCGCGTTCTTGAGGTTCTGAGTGAGATGCGGAGCTGCGTCTGAGCACATGGTGACAAAAACGATCAACACGTCGTTTAAATAAGCGCTAAAAACCCGGTTTTGTCGTGGGTTCCTTGCACGCACCAGTGTGAATCCTATAAATGAAAACACGTCAACAGGCTTGTTCGACTTCATGCGGCGGCGCAACAATCGACTGCCGGGTGACGTCAAACTACCGCGAGAGTGAGCCGCGAAATCATACGGAGGAGTTTGCTTTTAAACCGCTCTCGCGGAACTTTGACGTCATTCAGCTGCCGGTTCTTGTGTAGAACAAGCCTATTCTCTTCTCGTCAGTTCACATGCACCAGCGCAGCGCATACACTGGCACGGAGCAGAGCGAGATCTTGATGGATTTTAAACCCTGCATATGTATCCGAGTCCTGATCGGGAGGTAACGTCCGATTCCGATCGAGTCTGAAACCACGTGATTGGGGCCGATTTCCGATCACGTGATCGGATCGGGACATCCCTAGTTGTTACTGCTGAAACCGTCTATAGATTCAAATTTGGTGGCACTTGAAATTGCATTGGTTCTCATGTGTCTAGTCGTCATATGAATTGTGACAAAAACAAAGTCATGAGACACATGAGAATCAATGCAATTTCATGTGCCGCCATATTTGAATCTGTTATTGGGCCCTATTTTAATGATCTAAGTGCATTGTCTATAGCGCACGGCACACGGTCTAAATGGACGTGTCCGATGCCACTTTTGCTAGCTTAACAACGGGAAAAATGGTTTGTGCGCTGAGCGCAAGGTCGAAAAGGGTTGTTCCTATTCTCATAATGGTGTGTTTTGGCCGTAACGTGCAATAAACGAGTAAAAAATCCCCTTTACAAGCCAGTTGCGCTGGCACTATGTCTAATCCCTATTTAGATTATGGACTTTGTAAACTGAAAAACTAAGTGGAGGAAGAAGATCCCCAGTTTAAAAATAATGTTTAAAAATGTGTTTTATTGACATTTAAATTTTTTGGATTAAAACCTTTAAAAGCCTTTTTCTTTCAGTCATAGAAGTACAAATAGCAGGCTTTTAATTGCTGTAAATGTATTGATATCCTACATAATCATTGTAATCTCATAAATAATTTGCAAATATGCAAGAAAAGGTTTGTAAATCCAAACAAGAGATAAAGAATTTACAAACGTGCGGAGAGCCAAAGTGTTTCAGCACTCGGACAGCGCCATGGACTTTTTAAATAACAAAAAAAAAACATATTGACTTTAGACTTTAGACCAGGTTTTAGCTGGTCAATGGCGTAGTCTATTTTAGTTTCCTCAAAATAGCAATGTGCCAACAATGCACCTGAACACACCTCGTTTTCAGACCAGAACGCCCATGGGCGCAAAATTGGCCACAAGTGCATTTGCTATTTAAACAACGTGGCGCTAAATAAAATGTGAAAATGATAATTGCGCCGAGTTGAAACTAGCAAAAGACACTTGCGTCGCGCATTGCGCTGCATTGCGCCGCATTGCGCCGGGTGTATGATAGAGCCCTTTGACTGTTAATATTACATGTCTCATAACTATTGCAAAAAGCTCACAAACCTATCGTTTCATTTCAGAAGACATTTATTAACTTTGATATAGACAATTTTAATGATGTACGCACTTTTGGAGATTTAAAACATTAATCCCTAGCAATGCCATTATAAAGCAAGCAATATAACTCTGATTGTGTTCGGATGAAGAAAGACAATGGGGATGAGTAAATAATCAGTAAATGTTCATTTTAAGGGTGAATTAATCCTTTAACGTTTTTCATTAAAAAGATGTATGCTCCAGGTAAAAAGATCAGCTTGTTCACATATATCAAATAGTGACACAATATCTGTGTCTATAATCCTGAATACCTCACTAAGCTAGTTCAGTTGTGATTGGTTAGGATTGGAGCTAAACCTTGCAGTTCAGTGGCCCTTCAGGAGCTGTGCATTGCACTTTGCTGACAAAGCCTATATGGCTTGTGTACTCATATGGTCACACAGCCACAAGGGCACTGCCAAATAACAGCAGGATGGATGACCTGTCACAGTAGCCTATACATAACATATTCATTCATTACACATGTCGTACACCAAACATGGAAACTGTACAAATGTGTTTGTAATAAATATTTTTACTTTTTGGAGCAGCTAGCACATGCAAAACCGATGCGTTCAAGTTCTAATGCTATCACTGGGATGTAAGTCCAGTTTTTCTCTCCCAGAAGTTTTCTGTGATGCGGCACTGCCCTGTAGATAAATGTCAAAATGGCCATACATTTTTAAAGCGAACAAATTGATTGTTTTTATTACGTCTGTAATTGCTCTCTTTGTCTTAGTGTGTAAACAACTGCAAACGCTACAGTGTGCAATGTTTTTATGCTTGCGTTAATCTACAGGACACTAAATATATTTCCCTCCCTTTTCAATGTTTTTATTACTCTCTATCTTAAAGAGTTGTTGTAGGTGTGCCCTTTTGCGTAATTTCCATAATTAAAAAAATAATAATGAAAAGAATGTATTTGAACAGGTATTATTTACATTATATCCCAAACTCATGGCACTGGTTTGAGGATTTACCGTAGGATTTATGCTACATAATTCATTTTTAAAGAGGCATGATATGGCCTTCGCTCTGTGTCAATACAGATATTATTTACTTTGCTTTTTATACAAGACTGATCATGAGCTTTCCAGTTATTGAGCTATTACTGTACAAAATAAATATGACATTACTTTGGCGAGTAAGGGAATTCCCCAGGACACATACAGCGGACATGTGCATAGTGTTGAATGTGCACATTGCTGAAAACTTTAATGTTGTAACCGATTGTGAGAGAACCAACAGAACGTGAAAAAACTACTAGGCTACAATAGTCCCTTTCACACATATAGTCTTTACTGGTAATTTACTGGTAATTAACAGGTCATGTGTGAACAGAACCTTTCTGGTAAATCAGTGCTGCCAATTTACCAGTAAAAGAGGTTGTAAGATTACCAGTAGTTTACTGGTAAGCACTATGTGTGAACAAAAAATATAGATTACCGGCAATTAGAACGGACGACGTCAGACCGCGCTGACAGCTTCGGGCCAATCATAATGTTTTGATACAGATGACAAGTTTACCCCCACACTGTTTTACGGACGTTTCCACACACGCTGCTTAAACGTTGAGGATACCTGAAGTTAATATCCACATTTCTCCACCAAAGTTGTTTAAAACAGCTTACCATATATTTGCCGAATTGCTGACGTCCTTAGCAATGCTAAAGACACCCTCTGTGAAGCCTAATGTGCAAACAGTACTGTTGTTTAAGACGCAGGTTGACGTCACCTAATGCAATGATGTTTGGTCACGAGCAACTTCGCGACTGTCAGCGTTTGCAACAGATGTGAAAACAACAAAATATGGACCGTGGATATGAAGTCATAACCCGCCATTGTTTACAGATACAACAATTAGCTCGCAGTGCACCACAGGTAACTTCCGCTTTCTCTCCGAGATTACCTGTATTTTATTGCTGATGTGTGAATGATGTCTTACTGGTAAAAAAAGGGAACGTCACTGGTGTTAACTAGGGATGTCAATTTATGCAATTTCCCATATTTGATGATCGTTTAAATTAATGATCAATCAATCGAATAATCGTATGTAATAGTGCAATAAGCCTTTACTGCAGTGGCATATAGCCAATGACATAAAATATAGCCAATGACATAAAAATGACAGCTTCCTCACCCAAATTAAAAGATTTGACTTGGTCTAAATAACATGCTAGTGGGATTGTAAAATGAGTCAACATAGTTGGTGTTTTAATAAAATCATCAATTTAAACTTTTCTCGTAATGAAATATAATGACAGTGTAACTCCGCCTCACATGGGCACTCTGCAACAGTTGCATGAAAGTCAATTGGTCCTGTCACCTTTGCTTAGACCTGCAGCGTACTTTCAGCAAAGGTACTTATATTATGAAGATGGCAACCTTCCATTAGAAAACGCAACAGTCAACTTGGCTAGCATGTAGCGCCTCAGCCAGTCAATAATGATCAGGGATAAACGTTGCGAGTGTTCAGAGTGTAACCACAGTCAGTTACAGTTTACATTTTACAGTTTCTTGCCAGAATTTAAGATTACATTTTAATCTGTTCATTAAAAACGGCTTCTTGTCTCTTTCCCTATGTATAGCAGTGTTAGCAGGGTTGCTATGCTAATCTTACAGGCTTCCCTGAAGAGGGTCTTTGCTTTCAGTATCCTAACTGTATTTGCATTTTCTGTATTTGCGGATGCCATTTCGTTGTGTTGGCAGCAAGCCTTGTCTCGCATGACGTTAAAAAACCCAGGTGTGTGTTTGGCATCGAGCATCGTTGTGATCATGGCTAGTTTAACTTCTGTTCGCTTCATTTTCTCTGGCTGTATGTGTTTTGCGCAGGTGCCATACACACGTGCATGATCTTGCCAATTCGACAATTGTTACGTTTTATCATAACATGAACAGCACATTTTTGAATTTACTGGTAAATTCATTCTGGTAAATTCATGGTAATTTACCGAAATTACTGTGTGAAAGAGGCGTATGACTGACCGACATGCAAAATTTATGAACTACCTAAAAGCTGCTTTGTAAGATTACGAGGGGGAACAGGTTAAAGGGATAGTTCACCCAATAATGAAAATTCTGTCATCATTTACTCACTCTCATATGGTTACAAACATGTATTTCTTTCTTCTGATAAACACAAAGGAAGATATTTTGAGTAATGTTTGTGACCAAACCGTTTGTGAACCCCATTCACTTCCATAGTATTCTTTTTTTTACTATGGAAGTGAATGGGGCTCATGATCGGTTTTGTTACAAACATTCCTCAAAATATTTTCCTTTGTGTTCATCAGAACAAAGAAATGTATACAGGTTTGTAACAATACGAGACAGAGCAAATGACGAGATAATTTTAACACATGACATAAACTGGATTTAACCTTGTCTCAAGAGCAGCATTGACTTCCAATGGATACAGAATAGCAAAACGCTTTTGTGTTCAATAATAAACATTTTAAACAAGCTAAAAACTAAAACCAAACTGCTGTGCACAACTGTCTGTACTTTTGACACGGATCCCTCACAAACATATTCTGTAATAACTAATAAGCAATGCTGTTTGTCTGACAGTATCTTTTGTGGCAGGTGCTTCAGCTGAGGGGTCTTCCTGTTGAGGAAGAGAGGGATGAGGGGGGTGGGTCAAAAAGGGGTCCAGAGAGAAAAGCAAGGCTTTGATCCCCCCTTCTTCCCTTAGGCTACGTTCTGCTTGAGCACAGGTCATTACCATAACTAATATATTGCTTGCATCCCCCTCCCATTATGCATCAGGTTTCTATGAGACTGCCATGCCTTTGAAGAACAAGTGTGCACACATTCTGTTACATTTGCGTAATGCGCCAAAGTAAAGATGATTAAGCCTTACAAGCTTCTAAAATGTGTAAAAATATACATCAAATTTCTAATTTAAATTTAAATAATAAATGTGGCAGTACATCAAGAAAATGTTTATACTTTATTAGAACCCTGCATATTTTCTGTATTATAAAGGTATTGTTAATGTTTTTAATTAACATGAACCAAATAACACGTTAAACTGTCTGCTCTGATTATAACACATTAATTACACTATTATAATGCATTATAAACATGCATATAACAGTAAAGTACCCACCATTGTTTTGTTATAGCAATATTATATTAAAGTATAACCATTCAGTACACCTTCCTGCAGAAAAACAGGGCTGAATGAATAAGAAACATTATAGTTCCAGTAAAATAACATTTTGGTAACTTATGCTCTTAATATTTTTATTTTGCACAGTATCCATAGTGGACCATTGTTTTGTTATATTGCAACATTCTGTTACAATTTCAATGACTACACCTTCCTGGATAAGAACAGGACCCAATAAATAGTAAACATTATTTTCACAATAAAAACATTTTAATAACTTATGCTTTTAATATTTTTATTTTGTGGTAACTGTTTTATGAAAGGTGAGACCGTGCCCTATTGTAAATATATTTTTTGGGGAGATATTTATACCGACCAATTGTACATTATCTCATCATTAACTTTTGAATAAAATTGTAAAAATATACATACATAGTTATAAGCTCTTAATAGACACAAAAATCTGCATTCTTGCCCAGAATTTTGTGACTACACTGTTGAGTTCTTATTTCAGGCAGGCAACTGTTGAAGTCACAGCGGTAGTGATCAATTCGGGATGGCCTGAGGGTTGAAGTGATGGGGAAGCCGGTCCTACTGCCCCTTTATTCATCTGTATTACACTGAAGTGTGGGACTGAACCATCCTTTTGCCTCCCTCAGTGAATCTGTCCACTGAACTCCACTGTTGTTTCTTCCTAACAGGCAGAACACGGCACATTAATGCCCGACACATGCATTATTGATGGAGGGCAGGAGCTGATAAGCTCGTTGTAGCTCCAGGCTTCTTCTTCTACACAGAGGGCCAATTAAAACCAACCCAATTCATGGCCTCATAAAGCTTTTGGTTGTTCAGGGGACGCCTGATATACTCACTCAAACAGATGGATGTGCAGTGGCAACAGCAGCACCCAGACCTGCAGTATATGGCTAGGTGATGCATTGCATTACTGTTTTTTTTTAAATCAACAACTAGATCTTGGGTTAGAAATGATATGAGTGTGTAGGGGAAACTATGTATATTTTAGCTGCTGTGACTGTACACAATTTCTTTTCAGGTTTATACCGACTGAGACAGGTAGATGGTAAAAACGGTAGCTAAAATGATTCCTTAAAGGATAATTCTGGTATTTAACACTTTGAGTCTCATCTCTGGTTTGTTTTGGATGAACTACAGTGATGGACACTGAAATTTTGACAATGGGTGGTGTCTTGACTTTTTGACTCATTTAGAAGCGTCTCTTGACTGCTTCAGAATGGAAATCAAGGGCCATGCACAAACATGTTATTAAAACAACACTTAACGTTAATTTTCAAAACTGTGCTACTCACCGAGTGGTTTGTGGTTTTCGTTGATCATTAAAAACAAGTAGTGTAGCGAAATACAGTTTCTGTCATGTTTTATTTGGCATTTTGTAAAATTCCATTGACTCTCCCTGGAAGACTCATTGCTCGCTGATATATCACTCCGCCGCCGGAAATGGAAAAGGGGTCTGTTTACATGTGGTTGTAGGTTTTTCGCTCGGTTTCTCTCAGAAGAAATTTTTCCCATATTTGATGGCTCAGTGACCAGCCTTAGGTTTTGAAGTTGAGCTTGATTGTGACTGTCTATACGCTAGACACCGAGTTCCGTTCAGCGTGGTTATCGCCATCAAGTGGTCGGGAGTGTGCTAACACTTCAGACTCAAATATAGAGCGGAAGTATATACGCGGTTGTGAGGTATTGAAAAAATAGTTCCATTATAGCAAATAACACGGATTGAAATCATACATTGAATCGATATATTTGTTTTTAATGATCAACGAACACCACGAACCACTCGGTGAGTAGCACAGTTTTGAAAATGAACGTTAAGTGTTGTTTTAATGGCATGTTTGTGCATGGCCCTTGACTTCCATTCTGAAGCAGTCAAGAGACACTTCTAAACAAGTCAAGACACAACCCATTGTCAAAATTTCAGTGTCCATCACTGTAGTTCATCCAAAACAAACCAGAAATGAGATTCAAAGTGTTAAATACCGGAATTATCCTTTAACAATCACGATGAGAAATGTCTGAAAACTGGATTAAAGCAGAGATCAGGGAGCTCGTCAAATATCCACTCTGAAGCTGAGATCATTAAAGCAACACTATGTAGTTTCCATGTAAAAATGACTTACAGCTCCCCCATGTGGTTGAAAAGCGCAACAGTGCCTGGTATCAGACACTCTTCTGCAGGCAGGGGGAGGGGCGGGGCTGTGTTTCCTACCATCCACCGCCACTTTCAGAGTGTGCTTGTAGCAGCTAGGAGGCTGCTCAGGTTGCAGCAACGGTACAATTTGTCCAGTTAAAAGTTGTTCTATCACTGAAATAATTTTAGAGACATTATTTAAAGGTAAAAAACTACATAGTGTTGCTTTAAATACCGGAATTATCCTTTAAAATATATTTATCCTTAATAAATATCAGCTGTAATATTGCATGTAGTGTTCTCTTTTGAATCCATAGACTGTACAAAAGTTGTAAGTACAGACTTTTTCTTGTCTGTCTATGTAAATGTACTTTACTTTGTTCTGTATGTCTGTCGTGATTTAATGCCTTGCTAACATTGAATAATCCAGTAATTATGTAATCCTTAAAAGCATTTGATGTATTACTCTGCTATCTTAACTATGTTTGTCCTAAACACAACTTTGTTTTCAGGCAGGCTTATTAAACCCCCTGTAAGCTCTTACGCCCAAAAGCTGCATAAAACCAACCCATCAAAATAGAGCTTGTCAAGTTGAGACAGTGCTTTCTAGTTTATGTGCAATATGTATCAGACGGTCATTAAACAGACTGTGAGCTATCCATGGCTCTTCTGTCTAAAGCTGAGATTAGGAACATAGCCACCATGCACACAAGCAAGCTTATACTTGCAATCTATGGTGGTCCTTTTTGGTGCTCCTCACCTTTCTCACCCATACCTCAAATCTATAACAGGTTGAAAGAGCCACATTCCCTGTGGACCACTGTTACCCCTGACGCACAGCGCTCACTGACAGCTCCAACATGACCTTTGACACAAAGCACACTGGAGCCTAAGCGGGCGAGTGCTGGGGGACGTTTTCTGCATATGTAGCGATGATCCACGAGACAGGCATCTCACTAGGGCTTAGGGACCTTTAGGGACTGTAGCGGTTGGATATGTATGTGTATGTGTGGGGGGTTTCTTGGTGGTTATCTGTGAAGCACTGCATAAATCATAAAGGGTCATGGAGTCATGGCAGTCATTATGGAAACCCTTTGGAATCATGCCCAGGGCCAGATTATCCATTCTTAAGAGGGTCTCCATTCAGTGAAGAAAGACCCTCTCCAGAACATAACCGGTAAAAACAAACAGCGTTTTGATTATATAGACACCCTCATACTGTGGCTGCATCTTGGAGAACATGCTGAGAAAAACTAATAATGTTACGCCCAAGGAAGCAAATATAGCATCACTATCTTCAATAACTCTTCATTTTTAAAGATTTATGAGGTCAGATTGCTTACCAATCCACACAATGAAGAACCATGCGGAAATAACCATATCACCCACATGATACATTTCTGCAGCTACCTTGTCAATATCTTTACCAACAACACCCAATGCCCAAGAGGCCCAGGCTAGACTCCCAATCATTAAGTTTAAAAAAGTAAAAATGCATTGCTAATAATATTGAATCATTCTCATATCATTACCATGCTTATAAGCATTACTATTAATATTTCTTATCATTAAGATTGGTAATTTGAAGAAACCGGTAACCTTCTTTTGGAGGATTAATTGAAAGTGTACCTATAGACCCCTTCACAGTTCTTGTCACAGGCGGTACCCCACTGCGCATGTCGGGGTCAGAAAAGTCATTACAGCAGGTTGAGTTGCGTATTATTAAAAGCTTAAATGGTATGAACAGTTTGACCCCATGCTGCGTGCGCACCCGATAGTCATTCAATGTTTACAACCTTGAAGGGGTCTATTTCATTGCTAAAAACAACTTATTTTGTGTATTTGGTATAATACACTGTGTTCGCGTGGTTTATGGTTAAAAAACACATTATTTTCACATACCGTAAATTTTTGTAGCTCCAGATTTTATTCTCTTCTTGAAACACACTGATTTTCTACAAAACGCATTGATTTGAAAAGCCCTGTGTCCCTGATTGGCCAGCTAATCTGCACGTTGTGATTGGCCTAAATACCTAAGCCGGAAATGTGACGCTCCTTACCATGTTTGAAAGATTCACTCACAATGCGAGTTAACAGGAGTTAACATACAGGCTGAGTGCGAAGCGAGAGGAATTATGATAATGTCGGTCTTCCCTACATCACCAATCCCAGGAAGTAAACTGTTGCCTACAATCCGTGTGTTTGTTGTAGTCCAAGAAAAGAGATTTACGTTGGAGAAGATAACTCGCGTCATTGTTTACTTTGGGGTATAGCTTTTGCATATCGTTAACATGTACTAATACACACTTACACACCAAAGGAAATGTAAAATCGTGAATTCTACCATTGGTTCTCTTTAATAAAGCAGGTTCATTTTTGAAGAGGTATTATTTTTAGGTGTGACATTTTGGTTAAACAACCGAATGACAAAACTTTCTACCTATTTTCATTGTATACTACAATGACACTAATGTAGTATTGCATACTGATTTGCAGTTGGTCTTTACTTTTTTGTTGATGTGACAATTTACACAAGGTTATTGCCTATAACCTTAGGTAACCTACAGTGCTTTACTATTCTCTAGATCTTCACTTCAAGCACTGGTATTTTTATTATGAAATGTAGCTTTCTCGTCATACTGTATACTTGTGCTTGAAGCTGACTGCGGTAGAATGCTGAAAAATATTTGTCAGAAGAAACAGTTTGATAAATACAGGCAACCATGTACAGCTAAAGTGGCCTATTTATATCATTTATTGAAACAGCCTGTGTCACAAGGAGTTCTCCAGGGAACCAAGACCTCTATGCTTTACTGTAAGGGCTATAGTATAGAAAGGTATTGTGAGAACAAACAAAAATAAAAATGATCTACTGGTGTTGTACTCACTGCGTGTTTACGCGTGCATGCACATGTGTGCATGTATCCGTGTTTGTGTGCGTGCGTGTGTGTGGAGGAGGGGCAAAGGTGTGGAATTGACTTTTCCTTCCACGTGGGGAAAGGTAATCACTCATTCTGAGTGGCAAGTGTGGTTTTGTTTGCTCTTACACACACATACACACTGGCATGAACATTTAATTCTGTTATTTTAGCCTTCCTATTCCTAATAATTAAATGCTCTCACACTTCAGTGATCTTAGTTGAGATGATGTATTTTTTTGTGTTTGCACACCGCTGTGAGTGTTGTGTTATCCTGCAGGGCAGAGCCCTATTCGTGTATCTCACTCAAGGTTGAATGAAGCACTACTGAAGCCCTCACTGAACTCACTTTTTAAATAACAAACCTGACACAAACCTAAAGTTGAGCATTTTTTTTCTTGATAGTTACACAGAAACTGTATCTAAAGTGCCATTTACGGTAACCAGAGTTTAGTTTATGTTAGTGTAGGCGCTGCCTGAAGTCAAACTCACATTTTCTTTCTGCAGCAAAACAACAACAACAAACTTTTGTTCACAGCAGCAAAATACAGCTGTCAGTTTGTTGTTTAAGCCCATTCAGCTATTTACGGGAGTGATAACTGCCTAAAAACCGAATTCACACCCATAGATTTTAGTTAGGTGTGAGTGTTTTTCAGGCAAGCTATATCTCAGCACCACTTTGTGTTCATTTAAACTCTGTTTCTCCGAGTTGCCCTGTCATTTCAATGAATAGCACAATAGCGAGTGCATGAAGTATAAGCAAGGAAGCATTTGCACAGTCAACGGAGACTTACTGTGCACAGCCAGACATAAGTAAAAACAAGTCATTGTAAACCCTTTCCTCATTAGTTTCACAATGTGCATTTTGAGCACAATTTTTTTAGTGCTGATGTTAACAGGTTAAAGCATTCACACTGCATGTGAGAGCAGAACGTGGTCACGTCATAGACGTACAGCTGAAACAGCCCTGAGTCTATGCTTAAATGCGTCATACATAATGTCTATGACTCGAACCACTGATCCACTCATTCAGCTGCGTTAATAAGATTGGTTACTTGTTTGTGACATAGGTTTTTAGTCTGTCTTCGGAAAACAAAAATTTTATGGATATAATTGGAGTTTGTCTTTAAGCATATTAAAAACACCACATGAAGAGTTCAGATGCAAAAGCCGCTTAACGATACGGGCCCTATTTTAAGCGCATTATCTAAAGTGCATGGTCTAAACGGCCATGTCCGATTGCACTTTTGCTAATTTACCGACAGGACAAATGGTTTGTGCGCCAAACGCAGGGACGGAAAGGGTTGTTCCTATTCTTGTAATGAGTAATGGGTGTGTTTTGGGCATAACGTGCAATAAACCAATGAGAGTCTTATCTCTCATCCCCTTTAAAAGCCAGTGGCGCTGGCACTATGTCTAATCCTTATTTAGATGATAGACTTTGTAAACTGAAAAACTAAGCGGAGAAAGAAAACCCCCAATTTAAGATTAATAGTAAATAGTTGTGTTGTTTTCAATTGTATTTATATTGTTATTTTTTGGATTAAAACCTTTAAAAGCCGTTTTCTTTTAGTCGTGGAAGTAAAAATAGCAGGCTTTTAATTGCTGTAATGTATAAATATCCTACATTATCGTTGTAATCTCATAAAATAATTTGCAAATATACAAGAAAAAGTTTGTACTCTAAAAATACAAACAAGAGATAAAGAATTTACAATCGTGCGGAGAGCCGTTTCAGCACTCGGACAGCGCCGTGTTTTTTTTTTAAAGCATTACTTAAAAAAGGTTCTCATCTCACCATATCCACAGATACAAAGTCATCACATCCAATAAATCCGTGGGAAAGAATTTAAAAACAGATGCATTTGTTTAAAGCAAAGCATCTATTTACTTACCAGGCTACAGGTGAAGCAGTTCTTTACACCTTCTAACTTCTCATAATCGATCCTCATTTTTGTCCAAGAGACTCAATAATAATCTTTTACATTTTAACCCTTAATTTTTCATATTTAAAAGCGTTTTGTGCTGCTGCGCATCCATGTATGTAATTAGCAAACCCGCGTTGTCGTCCCGTTTATAGGAGCATATTTCTAACGTGCTCATTAAATAACAAAAACAATATTGACTTTAGACTTTAGACCAGGTTTTAGTTGGTCAATGGCATAGTCTATTTTAATTGCCTCAAAATAGCAACGCGCCAACAATGCGTTTGAACACACATCGTTTTCAGACCAGAACGCCCATGGGCGCAACATTGGGCGCAAATGCATTTGCTATTTGAACAATGTGGTGCTAATCGTGAAAATAATAATTGCACTGGGTTGAAACTAGCAAAAGACATAAGATGTACGCTATTATAATAGCATGTACGCTATTATAATAATGACAAAGTTTAAACGAAAAATGAGCATATAAAAAAGACAGAGAGCTAGGCTGGCTTCATCAGCAGTGCTGTAAAACAAGATATTAGGCTCGGACTCACTGTGAAACAGCCACAGACATTAAAGTTCATTATTGGAGGGGACCAAGTCACACGTGCTTTAGAGTAATGGGCATCTTATAGTGCTTTTATAGGCCAATTTACAAAGCAGACAGCATTTAGACTATTATGAACTCTATTGGTTGGTAATTCAAATGGTTTGAATATGTAAACATTAAAATTAAATAAATAAAAACAATGAGTTGATCTGATCTGACATTTTCTAGACATTTCCTTTTCTCTCACTGTAGTATATATAGTATGGCATATCTATATTATGCCATTATTATTATAGAACGCGATACAAACAAACATACAACACAGGAGCAATGAAGCATATGTAATGGTGTTGTTGATTCGCGGCATGTGCATGTTGAGCTTGGAAATGTATATATCATACTGCAACTGGTGGAATCACTTGGTTTGCTTGAGGGCACACAAGGGCAAGCTAATCTTGCATGTAGCAATGACACTGGTAGTGACAGTTCTTTCTGACCAATCAGTGATCTCCAGTGTTTATACATCACATCTTAGTATCGGTACAGCTTGCTTGAAACCTCAGTTGAGATCATAATAAAAAAGTACCAGGTACTAGTACTAGTTATTGTACACAGTGAAAAAACCCCCAAAAGTGAACCACAACAGGCCGTTTCTTGCAATGAAAATGTATGATTAGTCTGCAAATATAGATTGTTAATGACAACTTCCTAAGTTTTACAACAGAACTAATATATTACACCATAAGATCTAACTAAAAGAACTAGCAATAGCCGATACACAGGAAGTTTATGTTACAGTATACGTGTATAGGCAGTGTTGTGCCTGAACGAGTTCATTGAACAATTGGTCATTCTGGTGTTTGTGAATGGCACGCTCTCTCAGTTTAACGTCGTTCAATAGGGTGCCAGATTTCAATAGTCTTCCAGGTGATAACTCGGCTAAAACACACTGTAAACAGGCCTTAATGTGTAGCATAAAAAACACCCAATCTGGCAACACCAGCCACCAGTGTTTCATCGCTCATGCGTCATCAAAACAAAAAGCAGCACGAGGGGACAGCAGCATGTAGGCGACAAAGCAGAAGTGAGTTTTATGACAAGGTCGGTAAAAATGAGGATGGGAAAAATCTTACATTTCTGTGCAAAGTTTGCCCGCTGGCTTTCAAACAGAAAATCCGCAATTTAGTCACATCTATTGCAAACCTGAAACGGCACATTGAACTAAAGGGGGTCGCACATCAGCCGAGAAGCACCACATCGCGTCATGTATCTAAATATCAGACACATTATGTTCTATAAATGTACACACACACTGACTATGGACGCTGCTGAAATCCCTGCCACGCGCCTCACATAGTTTAACATTAAATAACATCATATTTGTCACAAATCGTTAACGATTAACATAGGCTGCTAATGCATATTTTGGATCTTGAAATAGACTCTGACTAAGCTCACGCTATTTAACGTGCGGTGTGCGATACCTGCGAATCCCACATGGAAAAAACATATGTAAACATATATGTTTCAATATAGGTTTTGATATAGGTTTTACATATATGTGACATATATAAAATTGGCCGTTTTCCTATATTATATGTACATATATGTACATATATGCACATATATGCTAACCTATATATTGGTAAAATTATTAAAACCTGTAGCTGCTAATAAATTAAACATAAATAAATGTACAACCAATGACAGTCTGCACTTGCAGGAGCCAGGATTCAAACATCCAACCTTCCAATCACAAAAAAAATGCAATCCCAACTGCCACTGCTGGGATTCAAACACCCAACCTTCCAATCTTTAGACAACTCGCTCTACCATCTGCGCTACTGTCACTGTTACAAAACTTGAAACAGTAGCTGTTAAATTGTAAACCATTTTGTTATACATGTCCTAGACAGACCTTGTAAATGTTTTAAACGTGCACTTTTCTCCCTGTAATTGGCATACACTCTTAAAACGAATGTGTTAAAATAACACATCTAATGTGTTGTCCTTAACTTAACACAACTCTGTGTTATTTTTGTGACAACACACTTTGTGTTGTTTTACATCTTGTCCCTTTTCTTTATTTACACTCAAAATCAAGATGGAATGACACATAGTGTGTTAAATAGGATTAACACATCCTTTCATAGAGTGTAGTTAAATTCCATAAAATGCTAATTACATGTGACACAAATTTCATGTGTTTGCACATACATAAGTTCTTGCATTTTTTTTTTGTTAGTTCTTAGTTATTGCCTTGATAATAGAAAATATGAGCTGGGCATGTATGACATTTGCCAAAGTGAGATATGAGCTACAAAATGACCAGATCCTGCTTTATAGGAGACATAACTTATAGGGCTCATATGTGGATATAAAGAAGCAATAGAGGAGACCTATATGGCCTGTATATGCACATATCTGCACCTCAATTTTGCATATATGCAGCACATATATTACCATATATGGGCATATATGCTGTATATGTGCAGCATATATGTGCATATTAGCTGCATATAGGTTTCATATATGCGCATATATATTATTATATATGTGCATATATGCTGTATATGTGCTGCATATATGTGCATATTAGCTGCATATATGTTTCATATATGCGCATATATATTTTTATATATATGTGCATATATGCTGTATATATGCAGTATATATGTGCATATAAGCTGCATATAGGTTTCATATATGCACATATATCCACATATAAGTTCTTTCCATGTGGGATTGTCCTACACGCGGCGCCGCACATCGCTTTTTACCCAGTGTGCGACCCCCTTAAGCACCCGGCTACAGGATTCAAGGTATGTGCAAGCAAATACAAAAATTAAATGACAGTTAATGCAAATGTAAAACCTGGTTGGATAAGGATTTAAAGTTGGATGTGAAGATAAAATCTGACATTTAGCTTCAGAGTTAAAACTTAAAATAATTGCTGTCTGTGGTTCTATATGGGGTATAATGGCAATCATTTTTTAAAAATAATATGGGAAAAAAGAACTATAAATTCGTTCATTTTTGGAACTGTGACCTAGTTTAAATTTTTGAAGTATAAAATATGAACTGAACTAGTTCATTTTTAAATTTGTGAACTGAACTTTGAATTAGTTTATGTAGAAAGTGAACTTTCCCAACACTGTGTATAGGATTTTTTTTTTCAAAAATAAACATTTCCTGAGAACTAAAAAAATTAAACATAATCTGTTGACTGATGTACATGTTTTTAACACTACAAGCAGTAGCATCTTTCTCCCAGCTCTTTGCACATTTTGCAGGAGAAACCAGACTGAAAAAAATAGAGAAATTAAGGCTTTGTTTCTGTTCCCATTAATATTTTCAAAGGGTAAGTGCTGAACAGAAGTGCTACATGTTTTTGCTAGACAGAGCGTGAAATGAATAGCAAGAAAACAGCAATTCAGTGCATCACAAAGAGAAAGGAGAAGGTGTCTATAGGCGTTTGAGATTACAATGGGGAGTAGTGTACTGTTTCCACTACTGCCACAAATCACTGATAACATATTTACTCGTTTTGTTTCAGGGAGAAATAAAGAATTTATGATTTATGTTTTTCTGTATACATTTCCATATGTATGTGTGTTTCTGTGAATGTAAGTCTTCAACATAGGTATTAACAGAGTACGTTCGAATTTTATTCCCATATTTACACTACAGTATAGAAGTTGAAATACTATATTAATGGTCGATGAGTATGTACTTCATTTACTTCAGTATATACTATCAAAGTATGCAGTTTCAAATGCAGGGTGTGTAGTTTTTAATAATATAATTCATTATTCACCATGAATTAGCCATAAACATGGTATTACAGTACATACAAAACATATATGTATTATTGTTAATAACATGCGACAATAGATTCAGTTTTCACACTGAAACAGTGGCGGCTGTTGACTTCTCTTCCAAAGGGGCGCAAATTCAAAATTTGTGTTCAGAGTGTCATGTGTGTGGCTCGTCATGTGAAAATATTTGTCATGTCAAAATACGTGCCTGCTGCACACTCATCGAAATGGTTTATGATAGTATGCCCATGGGCGTCAGAACCAAAAACATGTGGGTGGGTCCAAAGCATTTACTGGACTAGATGCCATTTTCCTGTATTCTGGTGCCTTTTAATTAAACAAAGGCATTTATAGCCTAATGCTGCATTTACACCAGCCACGGTAGAGGTGTCAAGCGCGAGTGATTTCAATGTTAAATCAATGTGAAGACGCGTTGACGTGCGCTTGTAGGTCTCGCGGCGTGAATGAGTCGTTTTGGTTTTAACCCAACTGCTGGGTTGTTTCAACATGGTTGATTAACAATAACCCAGCTGTTGGGTAAAAATAACCCATTATTTGGGTCATTTTAACCCAGAAATGTGTTCTGTCCAATTGTTACCCAGCTCTGGGTTAAAAACAACGCAAAATTTTTTAGAGTGTAGTTCGCACGAATGGCGCGAATTGAGCATCTGGGGAAGTACGCGTGAATGATACTTTTAGTGCATTTCGCCTTTGATGCAAATTTGCGGCTGATGCCCAAGTTAAAAATTTTCGCGTCGCGTTAACCAATCAGAAGCCTGCTTGCTGCTGTGGCGGCAGCCCCACCCGGAGTCACTCATTCAACATGAAGGAACGCTTGATTTTGTCCGTGAGCAGTCACCCGGAGCTATACGACACAAATTCTTATTTCTATAGAGACAGGAATGAAAAGGACCTTACTTGGAAGAGTGTCAGTGAGAACATTGGCAACCTGGTAAGTTGTACGTAAATACAATAGGTACCCGCACCGTTTATTTTCCCCCTTTAGTAAGGTGACCAAATACAAACCGGTAACTCTGTCGATAAATGCACAATCAACATCAGCCATCTTGCAAACAGACAACCGCATAGCACTTGCCGCTCCAACAAGAAGCGGATTTTGTTTCTGACGTGCGTCAAATGCTTGCTTTTTCCACGCATCTAGATTCAAAGTGTTCAAGCAGCAAACTAGGCGAGGTAGGCGTAATTTTTGAGGCCTCAAACACTGTCAGTGTAAACGCTGCATAAAAACTTTGCTTACCTTGTTATGTCACATGAGTACAGTTGGCGAAAGTAATGAAAATGTCACGAGTGACTTTTAGGGCGGAACCAAAAGTGGGAAGAAAAGTTCCGCCCGGACCGATTTGCGCAAACACCCGTCACTTCCGGGTAACCCCGGGCAACCCCAAATCAAGCGAAACCCACAGCAGGTGTGCCAAACAACGTGGCGATCGCTGATTGGGTGATTCAGACGCTGTGGTGAGGATAAAAGGAGCATGCAAGATACCGGAAGGGCAGTTGTTTGGGCCAGCAATCTTACAGGTGAACAAGACGAAGTGTGAAGTACTGCGGTGGGGCATACAGGCAGTGGTATTGTGTGGATTTGCTAAGCGAGTGTGACGACTGGAATGAGCATCTAAACAGGTTTGGGAAACAACAAAGTTTGATGAAAAGTGTACTTACCAGTGGTGTGTGTTGCACTGAAGGTTCTTGTGGGGAGCTGATGTCAAGACGGAGCTAACACGTCACTTCTGGGCACCCGGTGGGTTGCTATAGGAGAGAAAGAAACAAAGAGGAAGGAGGATTAAGACCGTCAGAACCGTGAGTAAAGCGGAATACTTACCTTGGTGTTTACCTGTGAAAACGAACATATAGCGTTGTGTTGAAGTGTGTACAGCTGTCTAGCGGCCCCATCGTGGAAAAACGGGTGGGTGAGCCGAAGTCTAGTGGGGCAGTCGGACGTTATCGAGGGTCACAACGTCACCAGTTGGATCACTGTCCGTGCCAGCGACCGAATTCCCCTCTAGGGCAAGTCGAGGACCGGGTGTGAAGTACTGACCTTATTAAAGTCACCGAAGTGTGTATAGTGCAGTGGGGTGAGTTTACCTTTGACGTATGTGCACCTGAAGCTTTGCAATGTTGTGCCGTGTGTTTGTTGTCTGTACTCACTCTCCAGGCCGAGAGGAGCCCTGAAGAACACTTACCTGAGAGAACGAGCCAAGTGTTACTTACCCCACTTAAAGTCCTGTAAAGCCCTAAAGTGAAGATTTAGAGACAACCATAGAACACTTACCTGAGAGAACGAGCCAAGTGCTACTTACCCCGCTTAAGTCCTGTAAAGCCTTAAAGTGAAGATTCAGAGACACCACAGAACACTTACCCGAGAGAACGAGCCAAGTGCTACTTACCCCGCTTAAGTCCTGTAAAGCCTTAAAGTGAAGATTCAGAGACACCACAGAACACTTACCCGAGAGAACGAGCCAAGTGCTACTTACCCCGCTTAAGTCCTGTAAAGCCCTAAAGTGAAGATTTAGAGACACCATAGAACACTTACCTGAGAGAACGAGCCAAGTGCTACTTACCCCGCTTAAGTCCTGTAAAACCCTAAAGTGAAGACTTAGAGACAACATAGAACACTTACCTGAGAGAACGAGCCAAGTGCTACTTACCACGCTTAAGTCCCGCAAACCCTGAAGTAAAGATTCTGAAATATTATAGAACACTTACCTGAGAAGACGAGCCAAGTATCACTTACCCCGCCTAAGCCCTGTAAAGCCCTAAAGTGAAGACTCAGAGACAGCATAGAATACTTACCTGAGAGAACGAGCGGAGTGTTACTTACTCCGTTTAAGCCCTGCAAACCCCAAGTGGAGATTCAGGGACATTTAACGTACACTTACCCGAGAGGAGGCAGCGACTCGAGCAAACACTTACCTTGTATTCTCCCTGTGTGTCCAGCAACCAGTTCTAGCTGCCGAAGGAGTACCGGCCAGTCGTGTACGACCACCTGGCCCCGAGCGGACCTAGTGGGCTCCCTGAAGTTACACTTACCTCTGTTATTCACCTGTGTCTCCAGGAACGTCTAACCACCACGAAGTCCACTAGAGCGGAGGTGTCGTCTGGAAGCCGGTGGAGCTAGGCCAAAGAAACAAATTACTCCTCCGTGGCAGGTAGTTGATCTCTGTCTTCTCCAATACTCATTGTGTGTTTCGCTCTGCCTTCAGGAGAAGGGCACCATGGGGAACAAGAACCACAAGCAGGAATAGCGACGAGATTGGTGAAAGGGACGAGGGAGCTCCGTCCCGCCCCTCTCCCCCTGTGGGCACTTAACTTCGACGTCCCGTTCTCCCAGGCCCAGACTCCTCCTGTGAACAAGGAGAGATCAATCAATCAATTCAAATCAATTTTTAACTATTTAAATAAAGTTTGTTTTAATTTTACTTATCCTTCTCGTGTGTCTGGTCATTGGGGTGCTCTTGGGACCTCCTTGAGGTGGAAGTTAGGAAGGGGCGTGACTCACAACGTTTGTGGTCCGCTCCGACCGGTGACAAAAACACGAAATTGAGTTTAATATACATGGACTCTAAATGAGCCAAGTGGTATAGATTAGAGGAATCAGCAGCGTGGAAGTCAATGCTGTAGCTAAAACGTGGAACACAATTTTATTTATTAGAGCATTCCTCTAGTGGAATGGATTTGACTGACAACCCCTCTGTGCTAAATTAGAGAAAAAGTGATCTTTAAAAATTTGTGGGTCTTGACAGACGCCCATGAGTATGCCACAATGTTGCACAATGCAATAGGCCATTGCTACCTGTCCCAGTAAATATTTGTCATAAAAGAGATCTTTACTATTTGAATATTTATAGTCACTGAAATTTCACTTAGTCGCTAAACTAAAGCCTATGTTCAGTCTGTGTTAACAGAAGGACAATGTCAACTCTCGTAAACAGCGTTTCTCTTACTTAAACAACAATAAACTTTATATTGATTTTCAATTCCAGGCCTCTCTATGCTGCCAGTTTCCGATATGTGATGGAGGTTAGCAGCTGTCAGGTTTGTTCAGTTTGGCCATATTTTCAAAAGTAGAGTAATGAAACAGTACACGCTAACTTGCCATTCTATAGCACAAGGCAGTTCATACCATAACCACAAAGGATTGAATAGCCTGCATTGTATACACCATGTATTGCCCCATACTTTAGGAAAGGTTTGCATTTGGTTTCCTATAATTTAGTAATAACATGCAATAATGTTCTCTAACGATAATGCAGCTTTGTTTTGTTGTGTCAATGAGTTCGGCCACAGCTCTGAACTGCGTCTCTTGGCACACCCACTTATTCATGCATGCAAACCCACATGTACACTTCAGGGTATGTTTTTTTTTTCTTGTAATTGTTCCTTGTAAATTCCTGTCAGATTGTAGGATAGGCTCTGGATTAAAACACAGTCAGCTGATGGTGTAAATAACAATTCACGGTTATAATAACAGAGCATGTCAAACGTGTCAAAGCATCTCTTATCCCTTACCGTATATTACCTTACAAGACAGGTATGTGCTACTGCTCGTCAGAGAATGGAAGAAGAAAGACAAAAAGAGTCTTAGAGAGAAGGGGAAAATATTTACTGCAAAATTCAGTGACTGCAGAGAGCAAGTACAGACAGCGGCACAACAGCAATGCAGATTGAGCAGGGCGAGGTTCCAAGGTTTATACTGTGGTGAATAACTGTGTGTTCAACACCTTGCCCCCATAATCATACACCTAGCACAATGTTTACAGGCCTCCATGAATCAAAGTGAATGGACAGATTTACTCTTTCCCCCTAAACAATAACTCCACCTATCAGCCTGGACAAGATGATGCAGTCCAAGCATTTAAGCTACATTTTATACTTTGAGTAGCTAGTTTATTTCATTTTATTTTCATTTATAATTAACCAGTTATTGGTCATGGGTTGATAGGTTGTCAGAAAGTGTTGATTCTGTGCAAATTTCAACCCTATCATAAAATTATAGTTTTTGAACGTACAGATATCTCAGTCAGATGTAAATATTTGGTGGTATTATATTTGGATACCCATGCAAAGTATCTATTAAAGTTTTTAAAGCCAGTCGCGATTATGCGATCACATGTTTTAATGCATAATCAGCCAAAGTCCGCATATTTATGCTGGGGCTGCATTTTTTAAATACGCCGCACTTTCGCGGCATAAATTGCAGATTTCTGCTTGCAAAATATGCAGGGCTTGCATGATTTCATATTCCTCTCATTTTCGTAGCAAAAGTCATATATATCTTAGCAGAAAGTTGAAAAATGTTGCATTTACTTCACACATGCGCAGCTATTTCCCCTGTTGTCATGGGAATGTTAGGAAGTGACGTAATTACGCGTCGTAAACATCAATGAAAATCTGCAAAAGCAGTATACTGTTTTTGCGAGGTCCTGCAGTTTTTACAAGTTCCCGCAATTTTGGCAAGGTCCTGCAATTTCATTGCATAAAATTGCATAAATATCCCACATATTTCTTTGGATTTTTTAAGAAAACGTGCCGCAAGATCAAGGATTTTTGTCTGCAACAATCACAAAATTAATGAATTAAATTAAATAAAAAATTTATTAAAATTAAAAAAATAAGTGCAAATCTCAGAATTGCCAAGCCCATTCTCACAAAATTTTGTTATATATAGTCACATAATTTTTTTTCGTGACATAATCACGAATTTTCGTGTTTTTTTCGTGATCGGATAACGAATTCCTGTTTTAGTGTGTTTATCACGTATTGGTAACTCAACTGTTTTGTCCTATTTTCTAACCATTGTCACTTCCCAAACCCAACTCTAACCCTTACGCCAGGCGACATAGAAAAATCTGAAAAATAGTATAAACCAATACATAAAGTGACATTCTTATGCAAGCACCAAAGCTAACCCTAAACCGAAGCGACAATGGTTTGAAAATAGGAAAAAGCAGTTAAGTAACCAATACATGATAATCACATGAAAACAGGAATTCGTGATAATATCACGAAAAAGAATAAAAAAAATTTGTGACTATATCACGAAACCTTGTGAGACTGGGTAGAAATGTCACATCCATAACGCAGTTTCTTCCTTTATATTATTTATAATAAATATTAAATCTTTCTTTTAGAGCCATCCCTGCATTTGTTGATTATAATTGCTTCTGCTTTGTCACATCCATAACGCACACTTGTTTCCCTCATTTAAAATAGAAAAAAACATGGGTATAGACTGATATTTTTTTGTTCTGATTTCTGAATTTATATTTTCCTAACCCCATAATGACTCTGTCATCAGGGGTTAGGAAAATATAAACAGATGGCTCAATATATTGGTAATAAATGCATTCTCTGTGAAATTATATTACACATTTTGACAGCAAATGTCACATCTATAATGCTTGAAATGCCCGAATCAATTTGTAAAAATCATTCAGTTGTTCATAAGAGGTTTACAATTTGCATTAGTGATTATGTGGCTACAAAACATACACAGGGTAACAACAAATAACAAAAAAAACCCTCTGATTTCTTCATTCTGTATTTTCTCTGCTTTCATCATCTATTCTCTTTTCTTTCCCTTCATTCTTTGTATGTCAGAAATGTGAAGATTGAAACAATACAGTGAGAGGGGTTAAATGATGAAATCTTCCAGCAGTTATGTCTTCAATTGGTGTCTGTTGTGTGTGGAATTAAATGCAGTCCAATGGCCCATAAACCATCATACTTACCTACTGGGTCAGGGTCAAAGTCCACAGCAATGCTCTGTGTGGAATTGCAATTGCAATCATCCACACGCGCTCACACCAAGAAAGGTCTTTCCATTCCTCTCACCCACCAAGGAAATGCGGGATTGGTTCAAACTGGGCGTAATTTGGCCTGTATCTGATTATCCTCTGGGTGCATGCGCTCTCTAATGGGCCATTCCCACAGAGGCTCATTCCTGTGCAAATATTCACAAATGCGAATGGCTTTTTTACTCCTTCTGACCTCCAGATGTCACGTCTCTTGCTGTCAGTCCTCTCTGCCCGCTATCTGACAGCATGTCGCTGAATTTCCTCTCTTAGAATGGAAATTGGCATTGTCCTCTATGTCTAACCCCTGGTGTTTGCTTCAGATCCCCTCACGATCACACACAGTCAGCTTACCAAAAGCTGGTCTATGGCACAACTGAAATTGATCCAGTCAGATTTGTGCTGAAACGCAATCAATAAGACTTACAATGTCCATGTTACACACAATCTCACAAAAGTCTTATTTTGGCCAAGAACTGCTCATTTAGACAGAAAGAGGCTGTCTGATCAACCTGTATAAAACAAAACATAAACACATTTTATAGGACTAGTGAATAGTAAGAAATATATTTCAGAGCCAATGCTCATTACACCATTATTAACAGTGTACTAATTTATAGTACTCTACACTTACAGAAATAAAGGTACAAAAGCTGATACTGTGATGGTACCATTTCAAAAAACAAACAAAAAAAAAAAACATCTAAATGGTGCATATAAGGAACTTGTTAAAGGTTAATGTCCCAGTGACAACTTTTGTTCCTTTTTTTCTGAGAATGTAGTGTTGGGAATTAGGTTAAAAAATAGCTGTTCAGATTCAAATTTTTGCACAGATGTGGTGTTTAGCTGTTTTGTTGTAAATTGTTTTGCTGTTAACCCAATGGAAATACTCAAGAACTTTCATTCATAAGAAAGAACAGATTCAATCATACAAATATCTTTCCAGTGAACTAAAACATTCATGTAGATTAATGAGCAGTTTCATTTTGTAATTTCTTTCACATCAGTCAAGCAAAACGTTTTTGCATTTCTCTAAAATCCACAATTGATTACAGCCTCTGAATAATACATTTAACATTGATTGTCAATAAATCACAAAATAACAAGAGCAATCGCTGTTTTACATTTAGAAATACATTGACATACTGTACACTGATATGCACTGATGTCATGCAGTTTAGATTTAGATTGAGAGTTACAAAAACAATAGGCATTACCTTTTATATCCATTTTTCAACAGGCAGTTGTCATATCAGTGTAAATTATATCCACCATACCTTACACCTCCTTATGAATATTTTGAATCATGACAGACACAACTATTTTTTTGGGTATGTAGGGAACCTCAGGTGTGAATTATAATCATAGTATTTGATATTGCTGTTAAGTTCCAGTGAAAGAAGAGAAGATAAATTCCCCCCTTAGACAGCCCTGAATGTGTCTGAAACTTAAACCCTATGTTATTTAAAATCATGTGTTCTGATATTTGAGAAGCATTAGCTGTTTATGTAGACAGTATTTCTAATAAATTCTGGCTTACAAAAGCACACTTAAAAAGTTGTCCTGTTATTTTTTTAAACAACAGGCATTTTATTAAATTATTAGTTAACATGTACATTATCACAAGTGGTGAGGTGCATAAATATTTATTACTGCCTGTTAAAAATAATTATTTATTGAATTTGTATTCATAAATATTATGGAATATTATTACATGGCTCATTCTGCTTAACTGCTTAAAACTAATAGCACACAGTATACCCAGATGCTGCAAATCGTTTTGACAGGTAAAATTTAATACATTAAAAATAAATATAAATATATTTTTTAATAACATATATGACATTATATTTATAAATTATTAAACCAGATAGCGTGTTTGTGGCATTTGAATGTCTTGTATTATCTTAAAACCGAAGGTAAACGGGTTTTTCTTGCGGAAGGTCTGCATTCGTTAAAAATAATCAAAACATTTAAAATCCATATTTAATGTTCTCTGCTTCGCGTCGGGTCCTGTCGGTTGGTCCTAATCACACTGTCATTGCTTATTTCTGCAATAACAACCTGCTGCCTATACATTGCCATGTCTCTATCATATCAAATATGAAAATCAATTACATAAATGTTAATTTTAAAGAGCACCTATTGTCCGATTCACGTTTTCACATTTCCTTTGGTGTGTAAGTGTGTATTAGTGCATGTTCACGATCTGCAAAAGGTACATACCCCAATGTAGATGACGCAAGATATCATCTCCAACATACACTCACCTAAAGGATTATTAGGAACACCTGTTCAATTTCTCATTAATGCAATTATCTAATCAACCAATCACATGGCAATTGCTTCAATGCTTCAATTATTTCAAATTGGTTTCTTGAACATGACAATGAGTTCACTGTACTAAAATGGCCCCCACAGTCACCAGATCTCAACCCAATAGAGCATCTTTGGGATGTGGTGGAACGGGAGCTTGTGCCCTGGATGTGCTTCCCACAAATCTCCATAAACTGCAAGATGCTACCTAACAATATGGGCCAACATTTAATTCCAGACGCTTCGGACTCACAGCCTGCAAGTTAACTCCTGTTAGCATTGCATTGTGGCAGAATCTTTCAAACATGGTAAGGAGCGTCACATTTCTAGCTGACGTCAGAGGTACAATTTACAGATTAGCTGGCCAATCAGGGACACAGAGCTTTTTAAATCGATGCATTTTATTCACATTCACAAAAATGTACAGTATGTGGAAAATACTGTTTTTTAACTGTTTAATAAACCATGTGAACACATTGTATTATACCAAATAGAAGACTCCAGTCATGTTCAAACTTACCCCAGACAGTTGCCAATAGGTCCTATTTAAACTCTCAAGAAGATGCAAGGAAAAAGACCTAATAAGTAGTTTGAGGAATATGGTATTGTTAACACTGTAAGCCAGAAAAAGAGCATAATTTAACTAAATTGCAGAGAATATATTTCATTAAATGACAAGTAACATGTTCAGGCAACTTTTACAAGTTTTTGTGAAAAGCATGGCTGTTATCTCCATCTAATAACATATAGCTAGAAAGTGCACTGGGTTCATGCTGGCAGGGATGATACTTACGTTTCTGAATTAAGTCTGAGACCCATTAGGGTGAAGATAAAGTTCAACACATTACATTTTCCTTTGCTATGAGGAACAAATCAAAATTAAAACAGTGTTTATGCTTTCTGTCAATTTTTGGAAAATTCATTATTGAGACTACGTTTGTCTGGCATTTAGGAATATTTAGGCTACTTTAGGTTTTAAAGTGTGGTGTAGGTGTTGTGAGGTACACTGTAAAAAGTGATCGTGTGCAGTTGTTGCTTTAGGGTGCTACCTGATTTCAATTGTTGATGTAATAATGTAATTGTAACTTTAAAAAAGGAATGTTGCTCAGGATGCACATATTTAACACATACACCGTTTGATTGCCACAGACGTAGAGGAGAGAAAAAAAATGCAAAGGGAATTTGCAAATGTCTAGAGTTACTTATATTATATTTTACCTACAACTTTGTGAGATGTGGTTATGGTTGGAGTACTTTTTGAGGACAAGACTGCAAACTCAGTTTTAAATTCCTTAATTGATTTCGACATGAGCCAAGAGGCCTTTCTTTGTGGAGTTTGCAAGTTTTTCCTGTGTCAGCATGGGTTTCCACTGGGTTCTCTGGTTTCCACCACAGTCCAAAGACATACAGGTTAGGTGACTTGTAGTTAACTGGCCATCTATCCAGGGTGCACCCTGCCTGTGGCATGAGATGCAGGGGTAGATTCTGGCCCTCCCCTGACCCTGCAGAGAATAACCGGGTTTGGAAGATGGATGGAAAATTCAAGTTGCATAAAATAAATTGAATTTAAGTTGAAAGTTAATGGAATTTGACCCTATAAAATAAATGACTTTATATCAAGGTGGAAATAGAGTTTCATCACATAAAGCAAAACAGACTATGTTAAACTTATAAAGTGATTTGATCTTATAGGTCAAATCAAGTTGTATCTACTGAAAGAGTGCCTCTCTAAAACCTTGGTATTTCAGGCTGATTGTATTCAGTTATATTCTAGTCCTAAAGAAATACTTTCACCTCAACAGTTTTGTGAAAAAAAATGTAAATTATTCCAAATGTAGTGTAGTACATTTATTTTTAATGTGACAAAATATTTGTTCAATGTAGGCTTTGGACTAGGAAAATACAACCTGGTTTCACTGTTAATACATAGTTATAGTATGTAACTTTCAAAAACACAAAATTACTTTTAATACTTTTATATTAAACATACTTTTTTGTATGTTTAAATAGATGCTGAAGTGTACAATGTAGACGTATTTGCAACATTTAATCGTAGCATAATTACACTTTTTATAGCTACAAAACGTAAAACATTTACAAATCTCTTATTCCAGAATGCTGTATAATATCCATTTTATTGATAATGTTACCACTTTAACCTTATCCCAAACCTATATACACAATTTATTGTATAACCTTATATACAAAAATAAAAAAATATTTGTTTTTGTATTCTGCTACGTAATTGAAAGAAACTACCCAAACAGTTTATTGTTAAAAATAAAAAGCATAACTGACAGACACGTTTAGGCACAACAATATATTTATTGCTAAATGTAAGTATCAAAAGTAGTTAAAATGACAATATGCTGCAGTTCTTGTCCTCATTGGAGTAGGCCTACATGAAGTACACAGAAGTATTAAAGTTAATCCATGAAAACGTTAATCCGGCTTCTCTCTGTTAAGGCGTGCATTTCAAAAGTACAACTGAAAGACTGCAATGTTGCAAATTTGTGACATAGCATGCAAGACCCAATGAGCATTTGATATCACTGTCGTAAAGCAATGTGTCATAAAGGTTTGTGAGGCGCAATATTTGAATTCAAATTCATAACAATTGGAGATTTAACGTTTACGGTAGCTGGTGAGAACTGGATTAAGTTCCTCGAATTGCATACATTTTTTATTACAGCAAATGTTTTTATTGTTGCAGAAGACTACATATGAGGAAACACCTTTTGTGTTTCATGGCAAACCAACTAAATATTACAAAATGGCATGGACTGCATTTATATAGTGCTTTTAACAGACCTATGGCCATCCAAAGCACTTTACATATTGCTTATAGCTTTACAACATTCACCCATTCATACACCAATGGCGGCATCAGCCATGCAAGGCGCCAGCCAGCTCATTGGGAGCAGCTGGAGTTAGGTGTCTTACTCATGGACACATCGACACTTGGTCAGGTGGAACCGGGGATTGAACCACCAACCTTCCAATTTGTAGACAACCTACATGAAACACTGAACCACTGCCACCATTTTAAATGATTATAGAAATCTTATTTATTTTAAGGTTTTAAAGTGTAGTCTTGTTTAATATAATGTAATTCTCTGAAAGTCATGAACATTTCATAATGTAAATGAATAAACTGTCTTAAATAAATAAGTCAGAAAACATGTCATCACTACAGTAGGAAATGCTAATGCTCGCAATTTTAATATTTACAAATAGGAATACATACAAATCTGTATAGGGCCCTTACAGATTTGTATGTATTCCTATTCAAAAATATTAAAATTCGTCATACATCCGGCGCAATGCAGCACAATATTGTTTTTGCTTTTTAAAAAGCATGTTAGTAGCCTAATATGCGCCTATAAATGGAACAACAACACCCATTTGCTTTTTACACGCATGGATGCGCAGCAGCACAGAAATATTTTTAAATATGACAAATGAAAGAATTAAAAATTATTATGGAGTATCTTGGACATAAATGAGAACAGTTTACAAGACTTTAGAAGGCGTGAAGAGCTGCTTTTGTAGCCTGGTAAGTAGTTACATAATTTGCTTTAAACAATAATAAAGCATTTAGCATTCCCTTGGTAAAAATAATTAAACAACAGTTCTTTCTCTCAAATCTGATTGGCTGAGAGCCTTTTCCAGTCATGAGATTTTCTACCATTTCGGCACAGGAACTGCTTCACCATTTGTATGGAGAAGGCTTGTTTAATCACTTGGGCTGTACCAGTGCCAACATAGCATTCAACATGATAAAGAGAAAAATATCACTCAGGGATGCATTGTGTGTGGTACTCACAATCATAAATCTGGGTGCTCCGTACGGGAACAAAATTCCAGAAATTTTTAAAGAATCCCCTGCTTTTACTTTCAAACATGCCCCCACCAATTAAGAACAAATTGTTAAGGACTTTCCTTCCAGCTCCAAGAAGAGAAACTTTTAGCTGTGGCAGTTGTAATTATTATATTAACATGATCCGAATACATTTGAGGACAAAAGACACAAGACATTTGAGATCACAGATTTTATTAATTGTAATTCCACTCATGTAATCTACAGACTGCAATGTTCATGTAATCATTTCTATGTGGGACTTACCAAGAGGAGGCTATGGGATAGAATGGCTGAACAGATATGCGTTTCGAACTGGTAACATGAATTATCCAATGACGAAACACTTCATACAGGCCAAACATGGTAGGGACAGTAACTTGAAAGTCATTGGAATTGAACATGTGATAATGAATAGCAGTGTTGGAGATAGACTGAGACAATTAAAACAACGAGAAACTTATTGGATACATTCTTTGAGTGCTCTTGCATACCCTGGACTTGATGAATATTTTAATTTTTTAAAATCTTTTTGCAAGTAGCTTCTTTTCCATATAATCTTTTATTATTTTCTTTTACGATAGTCATGGATCGTATGTTAAAGTGTTTTAGACTGCGGAATAGTTTACTTCTAAGAGACCTCTAGTAGTCAGATCTTGAAATTGTGCACAGTATAACACCCTGACAAATGCCCGTCTGGGCTGAAACACGTCGGTGTTGTTTTTGATATAGCCCTGTCTTTAAATAAAATATTTTTACCTTTATAACTGTGAGTGCCTGGGTGTGGATTTTTTTCCGCATCTCATCATGATCCACTTATCATTTATAGTATTTAACATGGTTACACATACATTTACCTGCACAAATGCTCTTGTAAACACACCGTGTGTTTATTCATGTCACAGACAGTTAAAACAAGGGCTTAAGTATTACGATAAATGAGAACACATGAATTATTAGTGATCACCAGCAGCATATTGTTTCGGCTGTATAAGCAACAGCACATAATTTTAACCCTATTAGACCGCGAGTGTCGGCACAACACATTTTACCAAGCTCTATTCATTTGTCTGTAACTCTTCAAAAATTTGCGCTATAAACAAAAATTTACTTGCTCCTGAAAGTAAACAAATTGCACTTTTTGGTTTAAAATGCATGGTGTTGTATGGTACATTGTATGGTTTATTATGCTAACTCATTGTTTTCTGTCCACCATATGCTGCTGGAGACCTGAAGGGGCCGATTTGAACAGTAGGGTAAAGCAGGGCTGGAGTGGGGCCACTTTTCAGCCCGGGAGTTTCAGGCCCAAAGACCGGCCAACTTTTTCCATGGTGGAATTCCAAATAAGCACTTTTGCCATATTGGATAAATGAAGTACAGCTCTTACTTTTGTATAGTTTTTATTAATACCATGGTTCAACAAATAATATAAAGGTTTAAAATTAATTAAATAATAATATACTTATTCACTACAAAAAAGAATTAGTAATTAAAGCCGCTCTATGCATTTTCTGCTTTTTTGTCAAACAGCGACCCCTAGAGTCGCTGGAGAATACTTGCAACTGTCGTAATTTCCCACTTTAGTACACCTCGGAAGATAATGACCAGGTAATGTTTCACAATTTCATACAAATATTAGGCTACTACATAGTCTACTAAACTAGAGTTGATGGTAATAGGCTAATAAGAAGTTTATTCCAAGTGTAGAGTGCATATAATAATAAAGTACCGCGTTTGCTGGCTTATAACGTTTTTACATGATTGCAGCTAAATCACAAGTAAACAGTCTGTAGTCTATGTCTACTGTATCATTTCATTTGTGTTCTTGTAAACATTACAAAATGCCATGACAAAGTTATTTGTGTACATTGCATTATTTGATAACATTGGTCGTTATAATGTCACTATACATGATTATTGCTATTTATCATAATAGTTAGCAAAATGTGCATGTTTACACTATTTACAACCTCTAGGCTTATTTATGTCCTGATAATTATGTGAGATACTGACAACTGTTGTCATGATAATCGCATGACATACTACAAGCAAGCGCAACAACATACAACAAAACAAGTTCACAAATAAGAGATTTACTTACTAGTCCATCAACAAGATTGCCAGATCAGCATCCCATCCAGTGCTGTCTTTTAGCTCACGCCAACGAGTAAAAACCTGACAGAGTGGGACTCTTGTCCAGTTCCTAATGCGGTCAGATTCTCTTTTCCTTTTCCTACTCTCTTCCGAACGCGCTTTCTTAACTTTTAAATCGTTTAGCCTCACGTCTCAAATTCGCACGTGCAGTTGTTGTTATAGGCTTGATTGACTTCATGCAGCGGTGCAAGAACCGACAGCCGTATGACATCAAAGTGCCGTCTCGGATCATTCTCGCGGTACTTTGACGTCATCCGGCGGACGACTCTTGCAGCGCCACACGAAGTCGAACAAACGTATGTGACGTCGTTGCCGTAAAGCAAGTCGTGATTCTCGCGAGATTTGTCAGGGGCGGTTCTCTCAAGCTTACATTACTGGTTTTGCTAGCGGCTTCCTCCCAGAGCTTCAACAGGAGGATGATTCGCCCTACTATGACTTTGTTTACCACCAAAATAACTTTGAAGCTGTTATATTAAGGTAAAATAACTGCATATTGTGTCTTTAAAATAAAATTATAATAGAAAGTAATTTTACTGCATACACAGATCAAGCTTGAGTTTTGTTATCAATATTAAACTGCATAATATAGCCTAAGAATTGCCATGTATTGGGTGATACACAGAAGGCCAATATTTTGCGTGTGAATAGGTAGACAACGATATTAGCCGAATAATTATGTTTCTAATGCGAATCATTACTAGGCCTCTCTCTCTTTACCTGTTGCCACTTCAGTTCTTCAACCTGGCTTTTACAGCCCCTCCTAGCCTCTTCCTCCCACTCATCCTCCCTGAAACGTGTACCGTTACGGTAGAGCTGGCCCAGCCTACCTGAGAAAAGATTTCGAAAAGACGCGCTATGAACCGAACCAACTCTATGGGAGGGGGGAACTCACTCACATGGTACAACCCATGCAAAGGCTGCGCAGTGCAGTGTCAGAATGCGGAAGTGTGTAGTGTAATTTAAAAGAAGATAGACTCACTAATGTGACAAATGTAATAAACAAAAACCTCGACCGGCCCAAAAGTGAAGCGACCCAGTGGGAATTCTCCCGGTTCCTGATTACCCACCCAAGGCCTGGGTTAAAGGTTCATTCACATGAGGCGAAAGCGCTAACGTTTGACGGAAGGCTTGTCTGAAGCGTGGCCAACAGCCAATCACAGTGGCCGCAACACATGCTCCGGTCTTCCATAAACATAATTGGCTGACTCTGCCTAGGTTATTTGCATACAGCGATCTGATTGGCTGACGCACGCATTGCCGCTTAAAAAGTTGAGAAATGTTCAACTTCTGCCGCAAACAACAGCAGTGAAGTGGTGCTGATGGATCCACAATTCAGTTCGGCAACGCGTGATGTCAACCATTAAAAGTGAACGTCATCGTCCTTCTGCTAAAAAGAGTCATGTGATAGAGGGTGGTCTTCAACTGATTTCGGGTCGGGTTGAGGCGAGTAAAGAAATTGTCACTTTATTTGCATGGCAGGTTGGGGCAGTATGTATGAAAAAACATGTATGTTGCATGAAATTCCCTATAACTTATATGACATATTTGGGAATATATATTCTTGTATTTTATTAGGTTCTTTGATAAGGTACGTAGCAGTGTAACTTGCGTGATGTCCTTAAACCCTTGACCTCACGTCACGAAAGCGCCAAGCAGCTCCCGTCACCAGCCACAACAACAAAACAGAGAAATAAAAGTGAAGACTGAAGACGAGGTGCGGGGAAATTAAGGTCGGGAATTTACATCATTAAAAAGAAAAAGAAGGTTAAACTGCTAAATCTAATGTAGAGGTATGTAAAGCTCTTTTATACAGATAAATACAAACGCTGCTTTGTAAATATTAAAAATATGTATCATTATCTTTGTTATTAATAGGACCATGTTGGTATCTATGTGTAAGGTTTTGTTATGTGTTTGCTTGTATTCTGTGTATTTTTGTTATTTGAACTTGTATTTTGTTATCCTGCTCTGTTCAGACTTTTATTTTGAAATCATCATGCCATGTCACGCTTCACACTTCCTGTTTGTTTCTGTATATAAGTCACTTCCTGTTCACCTGTCCTCTGCTGATTATTACATCGCCAATACCTAGTCTGTTTATCTGCCTGTTTCTGTTTATCTGTACCTGAATCTGTTATCTGTTTTATCTGTTACTTGGATCTGCCTGTATTTTTGACCTGTGCCTGTTTTTGGATATCTTGCCTGTTTGCCGCCTGCCCTGTTATATTTTGCCTGTCTTTGGATTACGATTTCTGGATTTACCTTTGGATTTGTTTGCTGGCCCTTATTGGGATTTTACAATAAACACCTTTTGCACATGGATTCACGTTTTCATCGCTTTCATTAAAGCAACCCGTTACACTATGGTTCATAAGCATATGTTGCCAGTTTACATGGTAATGCAGAGCCGGCGCCAGACCATAACTAACAGGGGGGCACGCAATTAGCAACAATAACTTGCAAAAACAAGGCATTAAAACAACCAATACAGTGCAAGCGCACCCGTATAAAGTGCAGAAGATCACAAACTAATCAGTATTACCATAATCACGTCGCAATGCTGTTAACGGTCTATAGCCACACTTCACATTTAGGCTTACATAAATAAAACAACGCTAACTTACCTTTAAAAAAAGCTGAAGGCGGTGTGAACCAACATGATCTCACAAAGTTCCGTGAGATAGTCACAAATTTTTTTTCTAATTTTTCCGTGGCATTCTCACGGATCTCTGCATATTTCCGTGGCCCTGCCACGAACTTTCTTTTCTGTGGCATTCTCACGGATTGGTTACTCAACTGCTTTTTCCTATTTTCAAACCATTGTCGCTTCGGTTTAGGGTTAGATTTGGTGTTTGTGTTAGTTTGTCACTGTAAGTATTGGTTTATAAAAAAAATTCTGATGTATTCTTTTATATTTTCTAAACTTTAATCAATTGTCGCCTGGTGTTGGGGTTAGAGTTGGGTTTGGGTAGGGATGTAATTTTATGTAAATCTACAAGATGAAAACCACTATTTTCTGTTACAAACTTTCACATAGCATCTTTAGGTTATAAAAACATAAAAAATTCAAATCCATAACTTGATTTTCAAAGAATCATTATAAAAACTGATTATTTTTTCCACAAAATGCAAAAAATCCATGACAAGTTTTTATTCAAAATGCTATAAATCTATTGAATCAATAGCCTATATTAATGTGCATTCATCTTTGCCATGTTATATTCATTTAGTTGACTAGTTGTACACACTAATTAAAAATATAAACATTAATGTCATTAATCAAAACACTTGCTATTAAATAGGGCTGTCAATCAATTAATTTTATTTTATCTAATTAATTACATACTCTGTGATTAATTAATCTAAATTAATCACATACATAATTTTTACTGTGAAAGTATTAAATATTTCTATTTAAATGAATCAGTGAATAATCAGCATTAGTGGCATTAAAGTTCAAAAACTCTTTTATTATTACAGTATTTTCAAAAATTGGCCATAACAATAAAAAAATGACCTACAGTAATATGCTTAGGAAATAAAGTGCTTCAGGAAGATTATTTACCAAAAGTTTAACAGGCCAATATCAATTGCAGGGCTTTTTTGTGCAATTGAACATAAACCTTAAATAAAAAATCAGCCCCTTTACCTTTGGTATTACGGGATGTGCTAGGTCGTACCTCTGGATTAATGTTAACTACTGGATGCTTTGTCATGGATTAAAGTGAGAAGTCATATTCCTTTAACTGACACTTTATGTAGTACTCCTCTGACACAGAAAGAGAGGGCGCATTTAGCACAGTTGTTTGTGTTTAAATGGCTTAAAATCACTTGTTTTTTAACTGCGGTGCTTAAATACATGTACAAACGTTACATTTTTGTGACCTTGCGCAAATGCAACTGCAAGAACAGATAGGTGGATGACATCAAAGTACCGCGAGAGCATTTCGGAAGCAGTCTTCTGTTATGATTTCTCGAACTGCTCTCACAGGATTTGGATGTCATCTGCCTCTTGGTTCTTGTGACACCACGTGAAGTGTACTCACGAATTTAACAAACCCGTTGTATCAGCCACTGGTTAGATCAACATAGCAGTCAAAAACAAGACGCGAGTAACTTATTCACGTACGAGAAAAATCATTTACCCACAAAATACAGGAGACCTATACTGTGCAAAGACACGCAAGTTACCTGGATGTTTTGGTTTTCTTATCCCACGAACTGAAAGGCTTGCCAATCTTCATCATTTCGCTAAGCCAAGTCAATCTCCATTGGTCTTTTACATCTTTATCGATCTCCAAAACATTAAAGCCTTCCTGCATTATATTATGTCCATGCTAGCTGAAATAAAGTTTTACCTCATCTTACGCGGTACAGCCAGAAAACCCGAAGTGGATCCGGTGCATAGTGATTACAGAACGCTTACAGTGGAGAGAGGAACCTGATTTGGCTCCACTCCACGCTTTGATCACAACCCATTTAAAAAGGTGAAAACACGTTGTCTTTATGAAAAGTAAATTTAATATTTTGGAATTGATGGAAATCCATCTAACGACGAAGAATTTTAAACCATGTGCTTTGTATGATGTGGTACTTTAGAGTGGACGAACTCAAAATATGCAAATTCTTTGCTGCAGACATTGCAGACAACTTTATTTTTATCATCACTTCCATCAGGCCGTTTTTAAATGTAAATGTTCCAATCAATGATCCAGTCACCGCCAGCGCGTTCTCGTCTACCTCCTTCATTTTACAAGGTCAATACGGAATGAATTAATCTGCGTTATTTTTTAAACGTGTTATTTTTTCTCAGATTAATTAATCTAAATTAACGCGTTATTTGGACAGCCCTACTATTAAAGTATTATTTTGTTTTTGTTTGTTTGTTGATCACGAAGTACAAAGTAGATGTTTGTTTACATTGCGTGGAATGGTTTGCTGTAATCTGTGGAGCGGATTTATGGCATTCTGTAGAAAAGGGGGAGTGGCATTTATTGCATTTGAGGAAAGAAGGGAGAAAATATGACAGAATAACATCATATATCAACTATATTATTCTCATTTGATTACATTAAGTGTCATGAAACATTCAATGTTTAATTTATTTTAATTATTCTTGGGGCACAACAACCTGTTTGGGGGCACGGCCCGCGAATGCCCCCCCTTGACGCTGGCCCTGTGGCAATGTAAACTAATGGCTGTTTTCAAGCACTTATAGGCTGAAATAAAGCCTTTTTCACTTACATTGCAATAGTATTTCTATTTAACTCTTTCCCCGCCATTGACGAGATATCTCGTCAATCAAGAGAAAACGCTTCCCCGCCAATGACGAGTATTTCCGTCTTTCCGCAATACCGCTATTATCCACTAGGTCCCTTCCGCAACTTTTTAAAACCGGAACTATTGCCCTATGGCAAGTTGCTGCACGTCCGTGTCTGTTTTAAAGATCGCTCTTAATGGGATCTCTATGAAAAGTCCGTCACAAAAATGGAATTATCTCTGCTTTTTGCTCAAAATGTGGTGTTTTTGCAGAAACCTACCCATATTCAAAAGTTGATTACAAAAGAACTACTGAAGGTAGGATGAAACGGTTTTTTGTTTGAAAGCAGAGGGTCTGTTCTTTCATTTGGTATATTGTATGTTTATATATTTAAAGAAGAACATTTTCTGGAAGGCATTAAACTTTTGTAAAAATCATGAAAAACGCTGGCGCTGGCTGGCAACTTTTTAAAAAAACGCTGGCGGGGAAAGAGTTAATGGTCGCAGGTGCGGGGCGGGTTGTAAAAATAGATACAGTGGTGCGGGGCGGGTCAAATAATTTCATAAAAGCAGGACCCGTGGGTTGGAAAAAAACCCAACCTGCACATCACTATCCTCTCCAAACTGTGCCAAATGAGAGAGAAAAATCAGAATCGAGTCACTTCAAACATGCTATGTAAATGAGGCCTTTAGGTGTACAAAATGTCACTATAGCAATGTTTGTCCCATGATGCTGTATTGTCAACAATTATGATTCAAATTAATTATACATTTTTGAAAATGATGGCAATAATAAATAGCAATTATTGTTCAAATGCAATTGGAGGAAAACGGTTGTAGTTTCAAGCCCGGTTTTGTTCTGTTACAAATATAAATGTCACATTTGATTGCAGGGCCCTGAGTGGATGCCTTGTGCAGATTACACAGGGCCCTTCACAAATATTTAAATGTCAATAGTGCATGAACACTTTCCAATTATCTTTGTCAAGAGTCACACTCATCTTCTGTCCAGAATACAGCTGGCTAGTCAATAGTCTTTCCTTGCCAGCAAGCCTCAAGCCTGCGTCTCTAGAGATGCCCTGTCAGAATGAGACACACAAATACACAAACACCTTGGAAAATATTGACCCTATAATCAAGCATTTTTGTAAACATTTCATGAATAATAAATTATTATTAAAAAAAGAGAGAAAATAATATGACACAGGTTGACAGCTAGTTGGCAGGACATCTTAGTTCACTTTATGCCAAAAGGAGGGCTGTTTGTGTAGAGAAAGAGTAACTGATATCTTTTCATGAGCACTGATAATGTCAGTTGGGAATCCAGACCATTCTTCTAGTGTATATTGGTCAAACATGCCATTATCAGCAATCCCACTGGCCATTGCTAATACAGGCCTAAGGTATGGTGAAAAACAGTGACCAGATTATTATTTTTTTATTAAACCCTGCAACCAGAAACTGTCCATGAAAATGAGTGAAAGCCCAAATTAATTTGCCTCAGTAATGTTACCAGTCATATGGTGAATATGAGACCATTGTATCTTGGCAGTTAACCAGGTTAAAGCTACAGACCATAACTTTCGACTCTCCATTGTCACCTTTGTTTGAACTATAAATCTGCAGTTATTTGAATTTTTCTGTATGTGCGCTGTGCTTCGCCCCGTTACCCGCACTGGTGAATCTGATGTATGTAATCACTGCATTAATCCCTTCAGATGTTAAAAATCCCTGCTAGTTTTACCACAAGCTCTGTCTCATTCCCATTTTTAACTAGAGACTCTCCACATGATTTCCCAGGTGTAAAAATGTAATAAATTAACATATTTACATGACTTTTCCCTTCCCTAGATGATCGTTGTTAAAGCTTTACAGATTTATCGGCTGTTTCTCAATATGCGTTCTTCAGCGATCTTGCGTCCTCGTGTCCTCGCTCTACGTCATCATTAACGGTCGAAGTTTATTCCAATTCTCAAGAACGCAAGGACAGAGGACGCATGAAAATACCCGGATGTGTTCTTGATATCGAGGATGCATCGAGTGCAGACTTGCTGAAATCGCTTTACGCCCCAGAAGTCATTGCGGCAAAACTTCCGAGTTCGTTCTTCCAAGGTCGCCTGGCAAGACCGATCTCCACGAGGACGTAAGTCCGTTCTTTGCGTTCTTGGAATTGAGAAACAGCCATCATCTAGCATCTATATGACAAGTTTTAACTCTAAGCAATTGTAAACAACCCACAAACACTTCCCCAATTCCCATCCAGAGCAAATACATGCAATGAAGTAGCCGGGTCATCTTCTATCTGTTTATGAATGTGACATAATCCTGCAAAGATGAATGAAAACCAATGCAGGTCACTCAAATCAGCTTACCGTTGTGAATTCAACCCTGTATCACAAAATTATGTAACTATAGTCACGTAAATTTGTGAGTCTTTTCCGTGACACTGACACGTTTTTCCGCCTTTTTGTGTTACAAATTTATGTTTATGTGTCACTGTCACGTATTTGTTACTCAACTGTTTTGTCCTATTTTCAAACCATTGACGTTTCGGTTTGGGGTTAGATTTGATGTTTGCATTAGGAAGTTAGGTATTGGTTTATACCTTTTTTCATTATTTATTTTTTATATTTTATGATTTTAAACCATTGTCTCCTGGCATTAGGGTTAGAGTTGGGTTTGGGTAAGGATGTCATTTTATGTAATTCTAACCCTAAACCGAAGTGACAATGGTAAGAAAAAAGGACAAAACAGTTGAGTAACAAATACGTGACAGTGACACGTAAACAGAAAAAGGTGGAAAAATGTGTCAGTGTCATGGAAAAGACAAAAATTTATGTGACTATAGGTACGTAATTTCGTGATACTGGGTTGGTGAATTGGGTAAGGAGACGATATTTTATTTTTTATTAAATAACAGATTTTTTTATTTTTATTTTAAAGAATATGTGGATTGTAGCTTTAAGAAATTAACTATAATGTCAAAAAATGGGGTCAAAAATGGCTAATCACATTGCTCAAAACTTAAATATATGACTTTATAATGCCGTTGGTAACACTTTATTATAATGTTCATGATTTAACATTAGTTAATGTATTAACTAACATGAACAAACCATGAGCAATACATTTGTTACAGTATTTATTCATCTTTGTTAATGTTAGTTAATAGAAAAAAAGCTGTTCATTGTTTGTTCATGTTAGTTCACGGTGCATTAACTAACGTTAACCAAATTTTAATAAAGTATTAGTAATTGTTGAAATTAACATTAATAAAGATTAATAAATGCTGCACAAGTGCAGTTCATCATTAGTTCATGTTAACTAATGTAGTTAACTAATGTTAATTAATGAACATTATAATAAAGTGTTACCATGCCGTTTGGACAGCTTTATTTATTCAATCATGACTGTGACACGGACAATATGCAAATTTTAAACATTAATCCCAGGGTTTTTTATACTTTATAAAATTTTAAGAAAACACTTTACAATAAAGTGGTATTAGTATACTGCCCTCCAAAGGCTAAGTGCAGTAACTACGCAAACACTTAAACCGAGAAAAATGCCCTTTTTTTCACCAGCCAGTTAAACATGTTACTGCAATTTTGGCACACACGTTTCTCTGAAATGGGACAAAATTTAACCAGGAGACTTTGTCACAAGACACAACAGATCTCACAAAGCCCATTTCAACCCTTAACTAATTTTTGACCAACTGCGTAGTTACTGCGCTTTGGCTTTGTAGGGCAGTATACATTAGTAAATGCATTAGCTAACATGAACAAACTATGAACAATATAGTTTTTTTCAGCATGTATAAATTCGTGTTAATGTTAGTTAATGCCAATACAGTTGTTCATGTTAGTTCATGGTGCATTTAACTAATGTTTTCAGTTTAAACGTTTGGTTTTAAAATGCTTTAGTAAATGTTATAATTAACATAAACTAAAATTGATAAATGTTGTAGAAATATTGTTCATTGGTAGTTCAAATTAGATAATGAATTACAGTGTAACTACTTGTTAACAAATACAATCTTATTGTAAAGTGTTACCAGTTTTAAATCTGGATATTTTTCTAACCAAATTGCATCGATTACCATCAGAAGACCTTTATTAACCCATTGGGGCTGAGTGGATTACCCCTGTGAATGATGAATGCCCCTTTATTTTTGCTTCAAAGTTGTTGTTCCCTGGTCCCTCTTTACTACCTTTATAAAGTTCGGAAGAGTAAGGACGTTTTTAATATGACTCTAATTGTGTTTGTCTAAAAAAAGATAAACATGTACATTGATGACGGGTCAAAGGTGAGTAAATCATGGGGTAAAGTATCCCTTTAACTATGTTAAGTGTCCTTCAACATGTTGCATTTGTGCATGTTACCTGAGTATCAGTCTAGCTTAGATTAATTCCTGAAGTTGCTCTTTTGGGACACTTTTTAAGAGCTCAGTTATGTTTAATTTTTAATTTAACAATTTCTTTACTAGAATATCTTAAAAAAATAGACACAGATGGGACATATAGTAATGTGGATAACATAATGTAGCTTAAATAATTTGACCTCATTTGGAATAATTTGATGGTAACATAAAATAAGTAAAGTATGTATGAATAAAATCATTAATTAAGCATATTAAGCATTTATAAAATTTGAGTTGAAAATGGCTATATTGCAGGTATTTCATTAGAGTGACTATTTTTATTGATTGTTGTAAATTTCTATTACTGATGTATAATGCATTTATAAATTAGTTATTACTCATGAATTAATACATTTATAAATTATTTACAAATATGTCATTAGTTTTTAACTTTTGCTTGTTTTCAGTTGTTTACTTGATGTGTTATATGATATAAGTATTCTGTATGCAAATGTTCTGCTAATAAAGAGAAAGTCATTTCATCACATCCCTTGCTCAAATCCTTTATATTTCCACAGTAGTTTACATCCTAAGGCTAATTGCCAACCCATTAGCATAAACACCAACTCAGTGCTCCAGAGTGGGGCTGTAGGATCCCAGCCCAATTATTGAGAGCGCTGCTTGCCTGAATGTTGGCCCTCTGTGGGCTGGAGCAGGGACAGAATTAAAAGAGTGAGCATACCAGCTGTGAACCAATTGCTGCGAGCGCAAACAGCGTTTTTACAGAGGTCACAAAGCAGCCAACCACTCGTTGCTAGCTGCTAACACCTACACATTGCTACAGGTAACAGAGCTTTGCACATAACAAAAATAAGCTCAGAGTATCCCTTTTGGAAGATCTGGTTTCAAAAGCAGCCCATGGCATTTAGACTCATGGTGACTGCGAATCTGAAAAGTTTACATGAATCATTTTAATTGTTTTGCCAGAAATTAATGAATATGTAAACAACATTGTTGTCATCAGTTATCTACCATAATCTCATTTTGAAATTCTGTGACTTTGTTTTAATGCCCTGTTATCAAAAGTAAAAAATAAAGCATCTTTATTTAATGTGTTTTGTCGATAATAATTTAAATGTTCTGAGAGCATACAGACAGGTTGGGTGAAAGAAAATATTAACGTTTCTCTTTAAAACAATGGTGCAGGATAACATCACCTAACACATTTCAGGATGCTCAAACTCAAGTCAGTTTGTTGCCATTACAGCACACTAAACACAATCTGCACAGAAACAAGAACTAAACAGAAAAAAAAACATTATTTTCCACATACCGTACATTTTTGTAGCCTCAGATTTCCCTCTCTTTCTGAAACACACTGATTCATGTACAAAACTCATCGATTTGAAAAGCGCTGTGTCCTTGATTGGCCAACTAATCTGTACATTGTGATTGGCCTAAAAACCTCTGACGTCAGCCAAAAATGTGACACCCCTTACCATGTTTGAAAGATTTGGTCACAATGCAATGCTTACAGGAGTTATCTTACAGGCTGAGTCCGAAACTAGAGGAATTATGATAATGTCGGTCTTCTCTACATCACCCATCCCAGGATGTAAACTGTTGCCTACAATCTTTGTGTTTGTTGTAGTCCAAGAAAAGAGATTTACGTTGGAGACGATAACACGCGTCATTGTTTACTTTGGGGTATGTACCTTTTGCATATCGTTAACATGTGATAATACACCCTAAAGGTACTAGCAACTAGCAGTAGCAGAGCGACGCAATCTTATTGTTTTCAATGGAAGCTCTGCGGCATCCGGCGACACGAGCGACAGTGACCATTGACAGCTTGATGGGCGTGTCCAGTCGCGTGACAAAGTTGAGAAATTTTTAACTTTATGCAAATTATGAGCGACATTCGTGATCGACTACCATTGAGAACGAAACAGGGGAGTTCACGTCATCCGTCTCTCATCAGTTACTGGAGTGGACGTTACTCATTTGTTTATGACAACCAGATATAGAAACGCCTCTTTTGAAAGAGACGAGCGACACACTGCGATTAAGTCGCTTATAATGTGAATGTACCTTTACACACCAAAGGAAATGTAAAATCGTGATTCAAATAATTGGTGCTCTTTAAAAAGCTAGTCATTTACTTTTCTTAAGGTATCACTGCATCCCAGGGGAACGTATGGCAAAATATCCATTTTATATTAAAAAATACCAATATAAATTCATGATAGAGACTTTTTATAACTGTTAAAAGGACCATTTTTTTAAATATAGGACTAGAATGTAAAATCATAAATGATCAATTTTAAAAAAAAATTTGAATTTTTATATTTGGTGTATACAGTCCACCAGACAGAATCTTGATTGAAAGACCTTGTGTAAAGCTTACAGTAGTTTCCTTCACACCTCCCACTCAAAGCTGCATGGGGCTGCTGTCACGACAAGGTTACAGTGAGGTAGGAGGCTCAGGAGTGGTTTAGTTTATGCTCAAATCATAAAGCTGTCCATCAAACAGGGCAGTAACGGCTCCAACTAACTTTTGAAGACCCACGATAGCCACACTCATCCCATAAAGGCACCCCAGTTATTTCTACCACAAAACCAAGGGCAGTAAAATGAAATAAGGAAAGCCATTTTGGCATTACTGAGAAATAACTAAAGAACTGAGGACAGGCAAAAAATAAAAACAAGTGCTGAACTTGTTTAGGCTTTTTACCCGAGCGAGTGTGCATCAGCTTTTGGGCCCTAAGCCAGATGAGATATGTGCATGAGCTTCTCTTCTTGTTGTGTTGCTTGTTGAATATCCTTCAAATAAATTATGTTGCACCACTCACTTGGGAGAAAAGACTCACTTTGTGAAGCTCTCTCGGCTGTAGCCATGAGATAATAAGAAGAAGAATTTGGATGAGCATATCACTGTCAAGAGTAGGCCTATAATACAGGAACAATACCCAAAGCCTGTCTGTACGTCTGCCATGTAGGAGGCTCAGGAGTGGTTTAGTTTATGCTCAAATCATAAAGCTGTCCATCAAACAGGGCAGTAACGGCTCCAACTAACTTTTGAAGACCCACGATAGCCACACTCATCCCATAAAGGCACCCCAGTTATTTCTACCACAAAACCAAGGGCAGTAAAATGAAATAAGGAAAGCCATTTTGGCATTACTGAGAAATAACTAAAGAACTGAGGACAGGCAAAAAATAAAAACAAGTGCTGAACTTGTTTAGGCTTTTTACCCGAGCGAGTGTGCATCAGCTTTTGGGCCCTAAGCCAGATGAGATATGTGCATGAGCTTCTCTTCTTGTTGTGTTGCTTGTTGAATATCCTTCAAATAAATTATGTTGCACCACTCACTTGGGAGAAAAGACTCACTTTGTGAAGCTCTCTCGGCTGTAGCCATGAGATAATAAGAAGAAGAATTTGGATGAGCATATCACTGTCAAGAGTAGGCCTATAATACAGGAACAATACCCAAAGCCTGTCTGTACGTCTGCCATGTAAATATAAAAATAGTAAACACGATCCAGAAAAAAGTGGCAGACACTGTGTCTCTCCTCAATCTGAGGGGAATGAAAACAAAACTGGTTAATTATGGGTAAATGTAATGCACCTACAGGGAAGAAATATTTGATCTTTTCCAAAAATCTGCAAGCCACTGTAGATTGCAGGCAAAAATATTTATATAATCTTTCTGTATAATCTAGACATTTTGTACTTAATTCAGTGCCGCTGCTAGCCATTTTGGTGCCCTACGCATAATTCCCTTATGATGGCCCCCATCCGGACCGTGAGAAAAAAATATTTGTTTTGCCCTGTTTAACTTTTTACTAAACATATAACTCAATACCCATAACACAATAGCAGAATCACAGTGTAAAACTTAAGAATAGTAAAAAGAGAAAGTAAAATCTTCACAGCTTGGCTGACTTTGTAAACATATGTAAAATAGGCAACACACACTACACATTTGAAAGTGCAAACTTTTCTTCAGTAAATAGAAAAATAAAATAATATATAAATATAAAATGTCATTATAAATGATAAAGCAAACATTACTGTTGAATTCTGTGCATTATTGCACCTCATTTTATTATGCTTTTATATTAGATTAGATTAGATTAGATTTTTTAGATGTTTTAGCTGTTCTACATACCCGTACTATGTTTACAAAGTAAGTAAATTTGTGACTTTTAGTCATCTAAATCTTTGTTTTATTTAAGAAGATTGGCTATTCTTGTTTGTAATTATTGACGAGTATTAATTTATTCAAAGTGACATTTAATTTAGGAAAAACGGGTCTGGATTATTTTGATAATATATTTAACAGGAATTGTTAGCCTACCATGTGCACTGCACTGACTGCTAACGTTAACTGTTACTGAGTAAGTATTAACCACTGTCACGTCAAAATAAACCAAACTGCTCAATATTTAAAGAAAGATATTAAAGAAAGTAACAGCTAGTTGGCGTCAGTTATTTGTAAAATGCATATGCATAGGTAATGTTTAACAGTAAAGTCTCAATTTAGCTTGCACCGAAGTTATAACAAGTTTGTTAACATTAATGTCAGCAGGTTCGAGGCGTATTATTGTCGTATTATTACGATTTCCCAGACAGGGATTAGCTTAATCCAGGACTAGGCCTTAATTTAATTAGGAAATATAACTAGTTTCAACAAACATGCCATACTAAAAACATTACCTGTATGCATTATGAGGCAAAACAAAGGGCCCTGATGTACTTTAAGATATGTCAGTGCAAGTTTTTTTCAGTTTGGAGAGCTCTTAAAAATGTTTTAGTCTAGGACTAGTCTAATCCCTGTCCGGGAAACCGCCCCATTATTATTATTTTTTTCCCAGATAATTTTTGTTGTAATACATTTCACGTTTTTTGTTTACTTATTTAAATTCTGATGAGCTCCATAAGATTGTTCCCTGATAGAAAAATGGGACAGATTGCATTACTGTAAATATGAAGTTCATATAACAATAATTAATTGGCAGTGTGCCCATTCTATTTAAAATTGCTGTCATATAAATCTTATAGGATTCCTTAGTGCAGATGGAGTTGCCTGTTTGCATTCTCACCGAAAGTAATCTTGCCAAAATAATGCAGACATAAAAATAAATGAGATCTTACTAATAAAAAATGATGAATTATTGTTTAAATCACCTGACCAATATGAGGTCACCTTAGTCTACATGTAGAGAATGCTAATCAACTCAAAATCAACGTAAGATTCCACAATATTAAATATCATTAATCAAATGTAATAAAATCAATGCTCACTTGATCACAAATACTGTTGCAATGAGCAACCCATACATTGTTCATTGCAGCATCCTTTGTTGTACAATAGCAATGGTGAAGCAAACATAGGTTTAATCGATGACCCACCATGGCACTACAAAACTGAAACATTTGTAAAATGTGCCCTTCCTAATGAATCAGTAACTTTTATTGCAATATTACGAGACAAATGCATTACCCTCAATATAATATGTCCACAAATGCATTAATGAATCTAATTTGTCTTTTACATTTTGGTTCTATAGTACAACCACCCTGGGGCCGAACGGCATCAGCAAAGAAATCAAAAGTTTATCCCACGAAACATATGTATACTGTAAATCTGTCGCATTTTATTCTCCCTGAAACCCACTAGTCAGTCACTAGTAACATATTTATCCAGTGCTTGAAAGAAAGAAAGGTTTGGAACAGCATGTGGTTGTGTAAACTGACACACTTTTCATTTCTGAGGGAACTACAGTATTCCTTTAACTCATTGTTCCTTAAAAAAAACACTACCTTCACGTTTGTCAAATAAATAACACAATATTTCTTCACATCACTCATGACTGAGACATCAGTCCAGAGCAGAGATACCCAGCCCTATATCAGTGACAGTATGGAGGTTGCTGCAGGATCAGAGATAGTAGCTCTATCATAACTGTCCTGTGGTCATGAATTTCATGAGTAATCTCATACATACCATGCAGCACATGTCCATGCTGATGAAACAAAGTGATAGCTATCTTCCTTTATGGTATGAATTTTCTCTGGTAGATTATTAAATACTGTTGGTTGTGTATTTACTATGTGCTTCCCATGCAGTTGTTTATATAGTCTATATTCTTTTGATTGATAGAGTAGAATTTGAAGAACAATCTCCTTACAAGACAAATATCAAACTGATAGAGAATTCCAGCTGCATGTTTTACCAAATCTGGTTTATCTGCTCTGGGTGGGATTCGAATGCTGGTCTTGGATGCTGGCTTTATAACACGACCCAAAGGTTTTCTACTGGACTGAGATCTGTTGATAGTGAAATCAGCTTTAGATGATGTGCTTTATGATATGGCCATTAGAATATGGATGGACTGCGGCCATAAAGGGATACACATGGTCAGCCACAATACTCAGGTAGATTGTGGCATTTAAACTATGCTCAAGTAATATTAAGAGACATAATGTGATAATAAAACATCTCCCACACCGTTAAACCACCATTACCAACCTGAACCTGTTTTTGATTCATGTCTAGCTTTCAACTCCACCTGCATGTTGCAGTAAAAATTGTCTCCACAGCTGACAGTCCACAGAACTCCTACTCATTTCTTTAGAAACTCGAGAGACGAGAAATAAAGAGATCAGCAGTTTAATGCTGACATACTGAAACCAACCCTTCAGTAACCAATTATCACACCACAGTCAGGGTCACATAGATCACTCATACATATGTTTGGTTGAACGGAAATCTTAAGCTTTTGCCCAAATCTGCATGTTTTTTAAAGGTCACGTTTTATCTGATCCCATTTTTTAAACCCTAGTTAGTGTGTAATGTTGTTATAATAGGATAAATAATACCTGTAAAATTATAAAGCTTAAAGTTCAATGCCAGGTGATATATATATATTTTTAACAGAATTCGCCTTTCAAAGCCTACAGCGAATGGCCAGTTTGGACTACAGCCCTCTACTTGCTGCTTTAATGACGTCAGTAGAACAGTTTTTTGACTAAACTCCACCCACAGGAATACGTCAGTCGCTAGATTTGGCTCAAATGGCTCTGCTAAGCTAAGCTGCTGTCGAATCACAACACACTAAACAAGCTACACAATCAGAACTCATTACGTATTTCTGAAAGAGGGACATCATAGAACAAGGAAGACATCAGCACGTTTTTAGGACAGTGAAAACAGCGGTATACAGATAAGTAAATTGTGTGAAAAATACCCAATTTTTTACACATGAACACAAGTTATATTGCACACTGTAAACACAATCAAAGCTTAAAAAACACAGAAAGAACGGGACCTTTAAGGTGACAAATTTTGTCATTTAAATATTCACATTACTGAGCAGGTGTACAATATAAAGGTGGCCATGAGAGTTCCCATAGCATAGGCTATGGTGGAAAGGGAAAGAAAGAGAATAGTGTCAGTTCTAACAATGAATTGGCTTGGTGAATCTACCTCATTAACCTCATCATGATTAAGACACACTCGGGATTCATAAAGGAAGAATTCAATATTGAACTTCTGTAAAAACGACTATTCTCATTATTTCCAGCCTTTTATCTATTGCTTTTTACTATTCCACAAGCCAAAATGCTCGCTGGGCAGTCAGCTTGTAAACATAAGTAAATGACTCCCATTTCAAGGCTTTTATGTGGAAATAGGCTATAAACTACAAAATGGACTGGATCCAGAAATTGTTTCACGGATTTTAGGACCATTTATGATCTCTTTTCATTTTGCCTTTAGGTTGTTGTAGTCTTCTTTTGGTTTCACTTAGAATTAGTAATTTTGCTAAATGATAACAAGTTAGATAGAATTAATGAAATGCCTATAGACGGTTTCATCGGACGCACATGAGTTGTTGCGGTTATGCACCTGGTCGGAAATAACAAATGTTTTGGTTTCCTAAAGACAAGGGGAGATAGCGATCATGGATCACCACTATGTGAAGGGAAATTTGGCAGTCGTTGTGTAGTTAACATATAGCTTTAGCTATGAAATGTGAACTAAGGTAATCTACTTGTTTATTTAGCTTGTTATCAGAAATAAACTACTCTAAAAGGACTTTGTTGTTGTTGATTCTTAGCAGAGTTTAGCGGAAGTTAAGTGTGTTCCACGAAAGCTGTTTGTTTATGTTGTTACTGCTGAAACCGTCTATAAGAACATGACTGTTTTATCCATATACAGTAGCTGTGAAAGCTTTACATGTTACACTTACCATCACTGTTAGCTTTTCTATTTTTGGATAGGTGCAAGTTGTTATGTAATTGTTTTGTATTGCAGGTCAATCTGTTATGGCTAGGGGTGTAACGATTAACCGTGCAAATGCGCGTTTTCTCAATGAATGAATTTTAATGAATTATGGTGAAATCCCGGCACATCAAAAAGCCAGGGATCGCTCTCATGCAGAAACACCCTTTGTGCCACAGAAGAAGTAGCATTACAAACGCTTTTCCAGGAAATGTCTACAGGAATATTTATATCGCTGTTCTTCAAATTGTTTCAGGTATTTCATGATAATAAAGAATATTTTTAATGATTTTGTTTAACGAATGTTGCTTTTTTAAATGCGTGTATAAACGACCCTGACTCTGATTTTAGATTGACAAGGACTTCCTACTGACCAAATGCTGTAGTACACGCACAAGCTGTGCATGAAACACAGAATTGGAGCCTTGCGATTCAGAATCTATTTCAGACAGGCATTTTCAATGGGACACGCGATTAATCGTTACAGCCATAGTTATGGCATACCTTCTGACAGAAATCTTTCTACTGAAGAAAAAACAGATCAATACAAAAAGTCATTCTCTATGTCTATTTTACTATATACTATATTCATCTTAAAAATTTCCTGATATGATATTTGTCCTGAGATGTTAGAAAGCCAGTGAAATAAACCATTCCCAGTGTTTTGTCATCTTATATTCTTCTTCTCCTCAACTTTAAAATCATCAAATTACTATTCTGTTGCACAGTACATTTTCTTCACAGTGCAGTTTGATTATAATTGTATGTGTAATATATTTTATTGTAACATGGAGTGCCAAGCCTCTTCATGATTTTGAGCCTTTTCGCATCTGTAATTATCCAGACCGAAAAAATCCCTTCATACGACACTTCTATTTTTAAATGCGCAATATACTTTCTCTATTCTCCCCATGCAATTTGCATAAAAGGTAGCATAGTGAAAGTACTTTCTTAAAAAGCTTTTTCCATTTGTTGCATTGTTAGGCGATGAAAGAGGAATTTGTTCCAAAAACACCATTTACCAGTTCATAATAGTTAGCAGCACTAAAGTGAATTGGCATGATGGTCATATCAAACACTCAATTTAAGTAGATTATGGCAACCGACTGCCAATGAAATGTGTATGCGTAAGTCATTGCTAATGCTGTAACAAATATAAAGCTCAAATATGAGCAAAAACCGAGACCTAAGCATCCTAACACGTGCTTACTTGTTTGGTGTCTTCATTAGACTAAACAATGTCTTGCTCTTCAGGACATTCGCTGCAAGAACACACCCCTGCTGCTCTCCCTGCTATGCCATATGCGCATGTGTGTGCGCATACGAGGCCAGTCATCTCCTATGATAAAGGTCAGGCCTGGCCATGATGGATGACTGCTGCCGCTGCTTTAATTTGAAATAAAGAGCAATAAAGAGAAGGCCCGCACTGGTGGCGAACAGTCTCATGATGAAGGAGTCGTTAGTTAAGCAAAGGTCGCCGGCTCCTCCTCTAGAACCGGCAGACCTTGTCAGGAGCGCGAAGATCACATGTTGTGAAAAAAAGGGGGAATGGGGGAGATGGAGAGATACTAAGCAATGAAATAAGGAAATATTACACTTTGAAATGGTAGTCACCTTGTAAAATATCTACCCTTGCAAGTACTATGGTGTTAGCATTGCACACTGATGGTATCAGAAAGAAAATGGATTTGCACTTTGATATACAACAGTACGTAATTAAAATAAAACCAACCAGTACTGATTTAAAATAAGGAAATGAAAACATTTCTGTATTTCTATTCAGTTTTCATTTGTATTATACTGCATATATGTATGACTGTATATTTTATTCAACAGCTAGTTTCGTTTATCGCTAAAAATGTGAGTATGCATAAATAATTTTATGAGAAGCTATGGTATAGGGTACATCTTTAAAAAAAAAAAAACAAGATCCTCGGTAAGACTCTCTCATGGGATTTTGCTGTTTACCAGGCATGACACAGCAGTGGATTTGCATCCAAGGGCAAAGGAAGCAAGATAAAGCTGACATGGAGACAGAGCCTCCCTGAGGACCCTGGGACAGGCTGTGTTAACATGCAGTCAGTGAGAGCCAGTGTCATCCGAGGACCTGAGACATTCAGCTCGGCAGAAAAGAATTCTCGATTTCTTACAGAGCCCCCTGGCATTAAAGTGACACCCATTTAAAGTTTCCAGCACTTCCGAAGGCAGTTACAAAGAGACCTACTTGGGAAAACGTTTTCATACATACATAGCTCTGTCTCTCCTGTCTGCTGTTACTTTGGTTATACTTTAGTACGTTAGTATAACCCTATATAATGGTGGTCTGTACTCTTCTCAGTCGCCTTACTGCCAATCAGCTAATCTCTCCAAATAGAAGACAAGTGCCCCCCAAGAGCATATTAATGCGAATATGAGATTCTTAAAATGTTTTTGAGGCATTATATCAGTTTTACCATAATTGTGTAATTTATATTGAAATGTTTTTTTGCTCAACAAACTTCCATATTCTGCAAAACAGGTCACATTACTTCCGGTTTAGGTCTTTGTGTGCTTCATTAAATATACAAATAACTTAACTGTGCTTTCACACCTCCTCCGGCGAGAGTGTCATTAAAAGCTCTGGATGCCCTCCCAGTGGTGTAGTCTAGATTTTTGTAGTGAGTATACTGTGATTTTTCCCTCTCACCCTTATGCTCACTCGTCCCAGAGTGACACCCCATAAGCACCACCACACTTACAGATGCATACAGTATGGATCTTCATGTAATCGAGAGCATTCTGAAAGTGTACTCATAAACACATAAACTGAATGTGTTATCAACATGTCAGTTTATTATAAGAAAAAAATACTTTAACAGTCAATGGGTTTACAGCTGGGGAAACTGGATGGATTTTTAGACTGGTTTAGTGTTAATCAACATCTAACTCAGGGCCAAAAGTTACTCAACTGTTAATTAAAATTAAATAAACTGTTTCCAATCTTCAATCCGTGGCTAACACATGCATTGAAGGAGAAAAAAATATCCACTCTTTCAATAGCTATTATCTGACAACTATTGATAACATTACCATGTGTAATTTAATGGTGTAAATGTTTTTAATTAATACACATTTAAGATGACCATGAATTAACTCTAATTTGCATAGTCATTGAAATAAAAGCTTATTTTATACATATAATACAAGCAGTGTCTAAAAATGAAAATAGGCTTTTACTTAATTATTATTACAAGACCATCATGTAGCCTAATATTAGACACCCAAATCAAAGTGAAGAAAATTATCTTTAATTTGCAAGTCTGAACTGAACATCAACGCAGACATGATTTTCCTCACAAAAGTTTAAGATCATATACATCTTGAACGTAGATATATAAATTAACACAGAGAAGGAAATTTTAACACTATGAAGCACAAGCAAACATGCTGAAAGCTAAAACCATCAGGATATAATTACGGGCTTATTTTATTGCATTTGGAGCCTTACCTCCAGATAAAGTAATAAACTGGACCGGTGTTTTAAATGTTGTTTACTCACATGTGCGTGGTTAACTCTCCGGATTTTATATTGCAGCAGCTCGTTCACTTCACATGGATTGTTTGTTTACAGTGTCGCGTGAGCAGCTACACTGCAGGTTCGACTTCATTTGGCGCTAAGCAGACCCTTTGGTGATGTCAAAGTACCGCGAGAGCGATTCAAAACAGATTTCTCCATGTGATAAATGCAATCGCTCTCGCGGTACTTTGCTGTCACTCGACTGTGGGTTCTTCTGGTACCACACCAGTCTGCTCCCCAGTCACTTTCGCGCCGCTATGGTAATTTGATTTCATACGCGAATCGGATCGCGCAGTTCGGCAGGAATTCAAACACACCAAATAGATAGCCTAATATATATGCAGTTCAACCCGCTAAAATAGCAAGTGTAGCATGCTACTGGTCAGTGCTTTACATCTGAATTATGACTAAAAGTTTGAAATGTCAGAAAACCATGCATCCCCAAGCTATTTTTAGTGGGTATACGGAAATCCTTGACAATTTCTAGTGGGTATACGGCGTATACCTGCGTATCACGTAGACAACACCACTGTGCCCTCCCAACAACGCTATAGAAAAGGTGTAGTGGACACTCTGACTCTTGAATGCATTTTCTGAACTCCCCTCAAGCGAAGGTTTCCGCCTTCTGATTGGTTGCCGGCGAACGTTTCCGCCTTCCGATTGGTTGCCGCCGAACCGCGTCATAGCTCATTACCATACAGTTAAACTGATTTCAACTTTCCTCACCGTGCTGCATCGCTGCTCGCCGCCAGCTCTCATTGAAAATGAATGACTTCCGGCTACTTTGACGTTCTCGCCGGTGGCGTTCTGAACGCACAGTAAGATGCCTTCTAAAAATGTACCAAAGTTAACCAATGTCCATCCAGCCTGATCTTACGAGATATCATACATATTCTACGAGTTGGCTAATTCGTATCAATTCATCTGAAGTTACAGGCTCTCTAAGCAAATCTGTGTAACGTAACTTTTTGTTGATGTTTGAACTGTTTTCAAACAAACGGAGTGTAGCTAACTCCTCCCTCTCCCTTCCGTGCTTTCATGAACGCGCGCAACCCCCACCCCCAAATCCTTCTTGTAGTTTTTTGGCTGGAACACTTTGTTATGTTTCGTGGTGGTAGGTTTGGCCACTGTGTTTTTATGGCAGTTTGTGGAGCCTGGGCTGTCTACAGAGATCACATTTTTTTACAGTTTGATCAGCGGACAGGCAGCAAACAGATAGTGAGGAGATGTTTGCTGTATGTAACAAAAAATGTTTTATGGTCTAAAACGTGTGAATTCGCTTAGAGCACCTTTAATTGTGCAAAATTGTACGATTCTCATGAAAAAACAACAACGAAACCGAACCGCTAACCCCACACCTAACCCCAACCTCACAGGGGTCAAGGCAAATCATACCAAAACTTACGAATGTGGTCGTATGAATTAATACGAATTAGCCAACTTGTAAAATATGTACAAATTCTCGTGAGACATTGTTGGTCCATCACATGTGCAGTATTGGTTTTTAAACTTTTATTATTTTTCTTCTTCTCACTCACGTTTGGATACTAAAATAGAATTTTTGTTTAGAGTTTGTAAAAATTGCAATTAGTTTATACTGCTGTTTATACTACATTTTCTTGACAAGCGGAAGTGATGAGGCTTGTTTTCCATTTGTTCATGTGATGTTCAACAACTAACTACTAACACAATTCTTTACCAACTGAGCAGAGCAGCCAGCTCTCCTGATTTTGCCAAGTGGTTGATGTCCTCAGGGCAACATTATGTTGACCCTGGGACAACATTTCAATCAACCAATCAGATTTCAGAAATAAGTTTACAGTTTATTTTTAATATTAAGCTTACAACCAGGATTAGCTGTTTCTAGACCTTTTTTCACTTATCATGTCCCTCTGATTTTAGGGTTTGGTTATGGTTGGGGTGGGTTTAGGTTTTATTTAGAAAAATGTTGTCCTATATACTATATTATAAGATATATATATATATATATATATATATATATATATATATATATTTTTTTTTTTTCAGATTTTTACATTACATGTATGCATATGGCGCTTTTATCTAAAAAAAAGGTACAGTGCCTTTAAGGTATACATTTTATCAGAATGTGTGTTCCTGGAAATCAAACCCATGACCTTGTGTCCTGCTAACACAGTGCTCTACCAGTTGAGCTAGATGAATTGTAGCTTTATACACTATAGTTATATCAGTAAATAAAGTTTCTAATAATAATACCTTATAATAATACCTTACATTTATATAGCGCTTTTCTCAGTACTCAAAGCGCTTTACATATGAACGGGGGAATCTCCTCAACCACCACCAATGTGCAGCATCCACCTGGATGATGCGACGGCAGCCATATTGCGCCAGACCGCACACCAGCTTATTAATGGAGAGGAGACCGAGTGATATAGCCAATTAGTATGAGGGATGATTAGTAGGCCAATGGGCAAGTTTGGCCAGGATGCCGGGCACACCCCTACTCTTTTCGAAGGACATCCTGGGATTTTTAATGACCACAGAGAGTCAGGACCTCGGTTTAACGTCTCATCCGTTTAACGTCTAGATCAAGGGTCTCCAACACGTCGCTCGTGAGCTACTGGTAGCTAGTGTCTTAATTGCAGGTAGCTCGCTTGTGGGTTTATTTATTTATTTTCTGTGGTTATGCCGCATTTAGATGTCTGGTTAGTGCTACAAGCGTCTGTGGTAGTAAAGACTGGGTGCGTGTTTGACGTCGCATTGACCTGTGTAGACTGGCGTATCATAAGACATCAGTAATTTAACGATTCAAAAACAAACAGATAAGTCTGCGCACCCGTGCCGCGGCAACTGGCCGATCAGCACAATGCTGTGAAGCCCGCGCCGCGGGAACCGGACGATCCGCGCAACGCTGTGAAGGCGAACACACCTTGAGCCGAGGCACTATGGTTAAAAAGGATGCCTTGATTTTCTGATTCACTTTTGGTAAAACGAAAATACAGTCGTCGTCACAATTCAATGGGTTATCATCTCATATTCATCTCACATTTGGACGTGTTTGTAAAAGCATGCTGATGATGCGCATCCACAACAGGAGTTAAAGAAACAGTATGTAAGAAATGTATATCAATTAATCATAAAATGGCCATGATATGACACTAGACATTAAGAAATCATTTTCATATCAAATACTTATATCACTCACAACAGTGGTCTGGCCAGTATATTGTCATTTAAAAAGTGGAGTTGCAGCCCTCAGCTGATGTTTATGTTGTCAAGTCATGTGTATTGGCCACCAGTTGTGTGGTTGCAGTACCAGCTTTAGCCACAAGTTTTGTGATTCCAATACCAGTTTTGGCCACAATCCTACATACTGTTCCTTTAAACTTGCAGTGCATAACTTAGTTTAATTCTTGCATTTTGTGCAGATATATGCATGTTGTATAATACATTTATGTTGTATCAAGGTTTAATATCATGTAGAGTGCATCATATAGAAAGCGCATCAGTTTGTGTTTATTAACCCTTTAGTTTCACTTCATCACGCAGCTTTTCCTGTTAGAGGTTGCTGTTAAAAAAATATTTATTTCATTAATAATCTAGTATGTGTTCATTTTTCTGTCATAGTTTCTTCAAAATTAAGTTTTATTTAAGTTTTTTTAATAAAAATATTTTTATTGCCCCGCCCTCAGTTAATCCATAGGCTACTCGTTTTTTAGACCTATTTAATCGAAATAAAGCTTTTGCATTGTATTTATTCATACAAAGGACATATATCTGTGATTGTTACAATACTCAAATCCTTGAAGTCATGTGACATGACAAAGGTAAACTGTTCGACACCTTTATGATTACTTAATAGCAGAACATACAATTTTGTTGGAACAACAGGTAAAAGGATTCGTGTTTAGATACATTTTATAACAGACATTAAGGTAAGCATAGCTCATGAAATTTCACATTACACATGTTTTAGTATGAAGCGTTTGTCATTTCTTCAATCAATTCATCAGCATCGTGATATTACCAAGAGCCTCACGCTCGTTAATATGTTGGTAGTTCACCCTTTACTGACAACTTGATCAATTTGGCACACCAAGGCTAATGGCTGTCATCAAATGAGACTGGCTTTCAGGAATGGTTATCTCAGTGGAGTGCAATTTATTGGCTGTCACCTCTTAACCATGGCACTTGGCATAGATGCATCAGTCGACGCCACTCTCCGCTAAGGTAACCCTCCATTAGAAATGTTAATCAAACGATGATGCAAAGAGCAGGAGAGCTCCTTTCAATTTAGCATACAGGAGCTAATGGCTTCCGATATCAAACAGGGCCTGATGGATTGGTCAGGTGTGGTAATTTAGACACCGGCTGAAATGAAGAAGGAAATTTTGTGCTTTTATTTGCAGGAGGGTAAAGATGATTTAGGGCATCCTTATTTAGTTTTAAAGGCTGTGTAATTGGAATCAATGAGGTGCATCCATCAGTATCATGCTAAATAAATATTCGATGTCACATTGCATTGGCTCTTCCATTTTTCCTTCAGTACCAAAACAACGATGAAGAACAGCAAATCAATATTTACATAATAAATTGAAGTATCCCGTTTGTCTCAACATGCCATAATTGATGTGTTATGAGTATTTGTAACCTTTCTGTGTGCCGGTAGGACAAATTGCAGACCATTCCCTATTTGTTAGGCGGTGCATATATTGTATGCTTTGTGTTCGTATGCATGCACATGCACATGTTGATATGTTGGATGAAAGTGCTATTGCCAGATTATGTGCATTTGTAGATGATGATTGTGTCAGATCAGTTGAATGCATTGATACATTAACATCTATTCGCATGCCATTTCTCTACCCATCTGAGAGCTAAGGAGAACGAGAGATAGAAGGATCAGCCGTGATTACTCTAGCTAGTCATATCAGCACATTTCTCTCATTTGTTTAGAGGAGATTACATCTTTCTGCCCGGTCAGCTGCCACACGTGAAAAATATCTTTAGGAAATATGCAGCAATGTGTATGTGTGGGTCCATGTCTGTGAAAATTATGTACTGGTAAATATGTTTGAATATTAGAGAAGAGATATAAATGTCATGGTCTACAGATCTCTCTAAAACGTTTGCGTACAATCGCATGATACTAAAACTCCTTCTTCACAACTTATTTTGAATTGTAATGTGTGGAATATCTGGGATGGGAAGATGAGAAGTTCAATAGCTAGATAATATTCGATATAGTGTTATTTCATCCAGGCCGAGCTGTCTACAGGGTTAGCCGAGATCTGTGTAGCCGCTGTGAGACCATCAGTCTGGAATAAGTACCGGAAGTGTGACATTAATGGAAATCTGCTGCTTTAAAGCATAGATCAGTTCAGGGCATTTTTCGGTTTGAACTTTTTCTAAAACGCAACTAATAATGGTTTCATATGATTTCATTGACATCTTCTGAATCAATTTGCATGAGCAGTACCATTTAGAAGAAGTGCAATAAATTCCTGCTACCTCCCTCAACATCCCTACCATGCTCTCAACACAGGGGACCCACATTATGTATAGCTAAGGGCAGCAAATCACTAATAGATGCAATGTATATAGTTTAGTTTTTAAATTTTTACATTTTGAATTATGACTTTTATCATTTGCAATGTTTCTAGCTGCATCTTTAGTAATTTTACTGTTTACTATGCCATGTCTTCCATTGTTCTTCTTCTTAGGTAACGTTAACGTTAAAGATAAACGCTTTTCTTCCTCAATGTTCGGACATAAATGAAGATCTTCCTCACGTGTGCGTATAAAGTTTATCATCCAAACATGCAGTAAAGTGTTTAAATCTGATCAAACTTTACGCTTTGTTTGTTATTGTTTAAACTGTTCGTCTGCTCATCATCACCATATGAACAGCGGGTACAGCCTGTGGGCGTGACCGCATTAGAGATAATGAAGTCAGCCAGGAATAACTGTACTCTCTTTTCTTCAATGCAGATCATATAAACAGGCAATATTTGTTTCCGATTATAATTAGCTTGTTTAAAGTAGACATTTCTTTGGATATGTGTATCATGTCTTTGTGACGAGTAATCAATTGTAAATGTACAGAACAGAAAACCAAGGATGCCTGAAGGTCCAACACAGTAGAACCACAGGTATCTTCTAGTAATGCATTGCAACGGCCAGAGCCACATGACATGCTGATTTAGGCAATTACTTTGACCAAAACTTTGAAGGTGTATCACATCAAACAGCATGGCTGTTCACACGGCTATCATTACACACCATCATAAAGTACAGCCAGTGATTGAGAGCTAAAAATAAAATCAATTTGCTTATTGCAAATGAAGTGCTTTTACAGTCTCACCCCTTTATTTTTTTGTCCATCTCATGGCTACTCTCGCGATCCGATTAGACTGCTGCTCATTAGCATGTGTAATTATAGCGCAGGCGCTCGCTGAAAAGATTTATGCAAATTGTAATTAACAGTAATTATGATTTTTGGAATAAACGGCAAGGCTGTGAATGGGCATTTATGAGACCTAAATTGAATCTAATAACCATACCGCTAAAGCTTTTAATGAGAGGAAACCTCTGGAAAAGCATATCAGTTTTGGCATGGATAAACTCACTGGAAGGACTGATAAGAATAGAGCTTTTTGACATACTTAAAAGTCTAAAGGCCTATTCACACAGAGTAGGAATTTTTCCCATGAAAAACAGTTAATGGAGGTGGGGGGTATTAAATGATAGGGAAAGCCTTGATCACTGACTCATTTTTGACATTTATACCTGAACTGAAAGCAACAGTTCTGTAGTTATTTTGAATGACCACAAACGAAGACATGCTGGCAAAGACAGAGACCATACAGTGATGGTGACAGGTGTAGAGCGCTCCTTTTATTAAGAACAGACAGCATTTAATATACTTTAATAAGAGAGGATTTGTGGCACAGCCAGACTCCTTTTAATACCTAGACTTTCATGTATAACAGCTCACAGTGTCAGCCTTTAAATTGTGTTCAGTCACTCTAAACAAGAGAAGCTTGTGATTATCCATGAAGCAAGAGCCAAATATTCAGGCATTGATAGATGCTTAAGCTATGCAAATCTTCTTCCTTGTGCAAACAAGATATGAAATCCTATTTAAGTCGTGTGAGTGATCTAGAAGGCCAGGTTAAAGTGAGGTTATAGCCAATAGCTGCAGTTACAGATAACTGACCATAATGAAAGCTTAGCAGAAATTACTTCCCATATATCCACACATGGTCACTTGCAGTGTCTTACCATGACAGCAGTGCATTCTGGGTTTCTACAGCTGCGTACAAGGGTAATTACTGGCATTAACAGGAAAATAAGATGATATTTTTATCGAAATAATACGTTTACATTTCCGGTACACCATGAAAAAAGGAAGCCATGAGAAAAGGAGCCACCAAAAATCTTTTTTGAATCTACATGCTGATCTCAGCACCCCCTTTCACTCCCCTGATCAACTGGGCATTAATAATAGAGGCTTATTGTTGCCTCGTGCATGTCTGAATGCATTAAATTCGCACAGGATTTTTTTCAAGAAGGATCAGAAGGGGGTGAAACTACCTTCTTATACACGTGGCTGAAGACAAAGAAAAGGAAAGACACTGGGGGGAGATTGAAGGAGAAAAAGATGAAAGGAGAAAAAGAACACTTGGGTTTCGAGTGTCACAATAAATGACATTGACGAAAAACGGAAAGGAGATAAGAAAATCATTATGAATTGAAAAGACATTTTGAAACAAGGGAATCCCAATAATTATGGTACCCGAGCTTACTATATTTTTTAGAACCCTTTATATCATCAACAACATAAATCAGAATGCCGTAGTGTTGAGAATATCATACTCATACCAGTTTTGCAATATACAGTCAGTATAATTTGTGAAGCATGGGAAATTTCTGTATGCAGAAAAAACTTTATGGTCTACTACATTAGCTAAAATGTGCAACAAAGAACAATTTAGGAATCTTTATTTTAAGTATTTATTTTACACTGCACGGTGTGTCCAGCAATGCAATGCAAATATTTTCATTTTGCAACCTGAAAAATGATTAATAAACAATATCTGCCTTAATTTGAACAAATATTCTTTGCAGTGGCGGCTCGTGACTGCTAGGGGCGCAAATTCAAAATATGTGTTTGGAGTGTCATAATGTGTTGCTCGTGTTTTCAAAATATGTGTTTGTTGCGTCATATGAACCATATGCATCACGTGTTTTGTCAAAATAAGTGCCTGCTGCATACGCTTCAAACCCGTTTATGATAAAAGATACGCTCACTTTCACAAAAAAAAAACGCAAGACACTTCCTTAACAGTAAACTCTGATTACGCATGAGATTATGTGAGTATCTAGCAAACGCGAGCGTCTCTTTTATCATAAACCCTAAGACTTGTCCGCACCAGGCACTTATTTTGACAAGACACGTGATGCACATTACTGGACGCGCAGAACACATATTTTGAAATTACGAACCACACAAATGACGGGCTACATACATGTTGTGACGAACTTCGCATCGAGCGGCCTCGAAAAAAGAAGTCACTGCCTGCCACTGATTCTTTGGTTTATGTTGTATGCTACTATTGGATTGTGAACATTATTATTTTATTGAGCAACATATTAGTGCAAACCTATTTATATTTTCCCAATCAAATGTAACTTTAAACATGAAAAGGCATTTTGTGCAGTACAAAGGGTGTACATTATTTTTGTTTGTTTTTTTTGTAACAATTTGATGCCTACACTGTTAAAACGTCTGTATTACTTATTCAAAGCATTCTGCGAACCAAAATCGGAAGAAAAAAAAAACAGAAAAAGGTTCATGAGGATTTCTGGTTTTCAGAATGCTTTGCATGAGGCTGTTATTTTATCATTTTATTCTGTAAAGACAAAGACTTGTTAATGTTCATTTAACTTTGAACAGGCTGTTGCCAGTAAATAACATACATTGAAATCTACAGTAAGTTACTGGCAAACAGCTATCCAGTGCGTTGTGATTGGCTGAATACCTCAAGCGTGTGATGGAAATGTGATGCTCTTTATCATATTTAGAAGATCAGCTCCCAAAGCAAAACTTACAGGAGATAATATCGTCTTTACTACCTTATCAATACAAGGTCTGGTCCAAAACAAATGCAGATAACCAAACTGATCAATAATGACTTGAGCAGAACGTAACAGATTGGTAAGGTAAAGATACTAAAACATAAAACCATGTCTGCATGTGTGATTGTAGAAATGACAAACAAACGCTACTACACTGCTCAAACTCGCAGTAGCAAATTCTTTAAATATAAAAACATAGACTTCTTACAGGCTGTGACTCAGAAGTGGGCAGAATTATGATAATGTGCATCAATTCTACATAAATAATAAACTAGTGCCTACAAAAGACACGATAACTTTCATTGTAGACTTTTGAATTTGTAATTTGAATAATTCATTCTCGCCATTCAGAAATGCTTGATGTCAGAATCTGTTAAATGTCACGATGACTTTTAGCACGAAGTGCACGAAAGATGGATTAGATGAATGACGGTGTGCCAAACGGCTGTGGATCACATTCAAACGTGTGTCCTTTGTGAGTACTTGGACCTGAGTACAACTAGTTTGTGGCAGTCACATGAACCACAGTGTTTCTAGTTGCATCTTCAGTAATTTTGCAATTATTTACTGTGTTTTGTTCAAAGAAGTGGATTTTTTTATAAGTGGAGGTTTTTGCCAAATAAGCTTGACTGCATTTAAGGGTTGTGCACACCAAAACTTTAAAACCAAATGCCAGCAGTTTTTTGTAGCTGAGCGCTTTTTAGCTGTGATACTTGAGCTATGATCCAGTTGGTTGTTGTGATACTTGTCCCGCTCCTCCTCCACTGTGATTGGACGGCCGTGTGTGAACTGAGGGGAGCTTTTCACTCAAAGTTGAATCTCTTTCAACTCTAGACGCTCAGAGCCGAGCGCGGGAAAACCACCGAGCGCTGGCTTATTTGAAAAACGCAGAGTTTCCATTGGAATCAATTGAAGACATGCGCCGGCCGCAGGCGTAAAAGCTTTGGTGTGCACGCCCCCTTAGAGGGTTTTGCAGCTAAAGACAATTTGTTAATTAACAACGAAATTTTTCTAAAAATAGAGCATTTTAATTACTGACTAATAACCTTTTCATTGCCAAGTGAAATTACTTAACCTAACTATAAGTGCCTGATAAAAGATTAACTCCTCATATTGTTTATATATTTTTATTTTATTTTAGAGGTAGCGATAATAGTTTAGCTTTTTTTGTTGTTTTCTATATACACCTGTGTCAGTAACTGTAAACAGCTTTGAATTCAATCAAATGAAACATTGCCTGAGCATTCCTAATCTACCCCTGTTCACTGTACATTAAATAGCATCTCAAGCAATAAAACCGCCCCCTTTTTCAATTTAATCATAGTGGGAGAAAAGAATTAAATAGCAGCGATGGAGCAATAAATATCTTATATGAGCTGTCATATGTCCTGTATGTGTGTACTATTCACACTTATTTGTATGGTGGTGTGGAGGTGGGATGGTCTCTTTTGGACAAGCTGTAGGGGTTGACAGTTTGGGTGGCCAGACGATTTTGCTCGAATGAGGTGACAGACGGCCACTCGTGAACCCGAGGGGGTGGAAGACATTAGTATTCGCTCATAGCTTCATGACCCCAAATGACCTTCCCATCTCAATTCGCACCACACCTCTCCCAGACGCCCCTTCTTCTACAAGCACCGCGGGAGGCACGTGCGCATTTTCTTGAATGAAGTTATTGATGGCTTTATCAGCCCCCCGCCTCCTGCACTGCTTCAGTGGTGCGTTTATAGGTATAATGCTGACAAGGAGTATGATAATGGTTGTCGCTGATCACACACATCTTTTCAACCTTCACAGCACAGAATAAATTGCTTCTCACTTATTTATCCTGCATAATAGGCCCTGGGGGAAAAACTGGGTGCGGCTGAATGGGAGTAGACTGTCTGCATTAGGTATAATATTAAAGTTTGATGTCTGAGATGCAGGAGGAAGAAGTGGTGAAACAAATTGTTTGTCAAATTGTTGGCTAAACCTCATATCGAATACTTGCATCATTTTACTACTAACCTTATATTTCCTAGGTTTTAAAAACCTAGTTTGGTATGTTTTTAAAACCTAGGAAATATAAGGTTAGTAGTAAAATGATGCAAGTAGTATTCAGTTCCCCAAACAAAGCTGTAGTGTGACATCAGAAACATTTGATTTTGATTTGACTATTGATGATGATGACTTTTGATCATTTTATGTTTGTTTATTTTGATTGAATGGTCAACAAAAACAGTTAACTATTTAAATATTTCTTGCTTTCCATTGGATAACAATAGTAGACTGGTTTGACGCATGGGTGAAAAAATAATGATTTTCATTTTTGTGTAAATTACATCTTAAGACTTTTGAAGGTCTTAAAGGGGATGGTTCTGATCTGTCACTGTTAGTTCTGCTTGATGGTTGTCGCTCCTATGAATTTTTATCAGGCCTCAGAGCAAAGAGGAAATGAATTCTGTTAACAGTATTTCATATCAGGTATAGTGCCTCCACCATCCCTTCTAGGCAATGACATCATGACCTCTTGTGTGATTAGCAAACAAGAAACAGCCTGCATGTAGTGTCATGGGTCAAGGTTTAGAGGGTATGCTCACCAGGCAGTGCAACAGCTATTTCGCCTATGAAAATTGCCAATCTCGGTAATACAAACACTGGTCTTAGAAAATTGTAAGTAGGATTTCAGTAGGGAAAATAGAAATAAATTGCCTAAGAGAGACTAGAAAACTTAAGTATTTTAATTGAGGTTACTGTCTCTTTAAGACCAAATAAGCACAGAACACAAAAACAGACTGGTTTTTGACTCTCTATACATACACTTAAGACATAAAAAGAATACTGTGCTCATTTTGTTTATATGTGCCCTGCCAAGAACAGAAAGATTTTATGTATGCTTGCTTTTAGGAACGTGTCTCTCCAATGTGCACTATTGAGTGCCCTTACCCACGCGCACACACACAGACAGAGGGGGAATTCCAAACTGCGCACATAAACGCCCCACATACGTTGTTTTTCATTACCCTATTCGAAAAATGTATGTTAATATATTACAGTATAAGACACAGTCGCGCAACTCTCTCTAAAGTTTACACATCAAGAGTTCTGATCCGTCACAGCACTACACATCTGTGCAACTGTGATTGTACTGTCAGCATTGCATTCTCATCCCATCTCACGAACAGTTTAATACTTACTCGAACATCCAAACATAGTCAGAGAACTGCTTTATCTTCTTTCCAATCGCATGAACGTTGCGAAACAGCAGTCGCATCCTCTCAATGAATCACTCAATTTGCGGGTTGATAAGAAATGAGTGGGTGCCTGTGGTCACCCTTCGTTACGAGTCATCCAAAAATATTTTTAATGATATTCAGGCCGCGGTCGGTCGGGTCGTTTGAAAGTAAGATGCCAATTAACTATTTTAAACAATTGCGGGCGGGTAAGTTGAAAACGTCGGTCGAGCGGGTTGTATACATTGACCAGCGCATCACTGATTCCAACGTGGCTGGAAGATTGACAGTGTTACCCGCCAATTGCAAAATCCACCCGCATTTGGTGCGTGGTCGGGTGTTAATTTCAGGCCCTGATCACGTCACTACTACAGCAAGGTCCTCATTGGTTAACGTGGCGCGAAATCCGCCGAAGTTCTTACGGCAACGCTCAATTCGCCGCCGCAGGATGCCCAATCGCATCTTTGCATTTACTTAACATGCAAATCACCCGCGCTTGCCGCCTCTACTGCTGCTGGTGTAAACGCAGCATAAGACAGAAAGGTTGTGGGAGATTAAATTTAAATTTTGAGGTATGATTATGCATTATATTTGATAGAGGAATTGCATTTTAAAGATAAATTCTATTTTGTCTAGCGAGAACAAATGGAAATGCGAATGTGATTTTTTTATACAAGTTTCCCAAAACCCCTTCCCACCTGTTATTGGTGAGACAAACAAGTATATGACAAATCCGCCAAGTTGACCCTGCTGAGGTCGCGGCACTGGTGCTGGCATGCACAACACACATACACACCTGCATACACACATCTCTATTCCTCTTCTTACCCGCTGTTTCTGCCGTCGGCAACGCAGGTGCACACCCCAAACCAATGGCTCACGGACATCTTATTATAACCCATATCCCCTTTAGTCAGTCTCATACCTGATCTCTCACACAAACACACACACACACTTTATTGTTTACTTAGTTGTTTGTTTATCTGTGAGTAGTTCAGTGGCGGTTCTAGACAAATTTCACTAGGGGGGCCAAGGAGGGGCCAGTGTTTTACCAAAGGGGCACATAAAAAAACGGCAAGAAATTATATTTAAAGATTATAGAGGCGGTTACAGGAATTAGTTTAAGACAGGACTAGGCCTTAGTTTAATTAGGAAATATTACTAGTTTTAACAAACATGCCTTAATACATTACTTGTGTGCATTTTGAAGCAAAACAAAGGGCACTGATGTATTTTAAGATATGGCATTGCAAGTTGTTTTCAGTTTGGACAGCTCTTATATTTATTTTAGTTTAGGACTAGTCTAATCCCTGTCCGGGAAACTGCCCCATAAACTTTATCTTACTTTACAATCATATATTGTAAAAAAAAATAAAAAATAAAAATAGGGACCACAATCTAATCAGTATTTAAAATAATATTTATTTTAAATTGTAAACATTTTTATATGACACATTTAATTATATTCCTCCAATTTTATGCACGTGTATGTAAGAGCATAATTACAGCGCTTTTTACAATGTGTAAACTTTAAAAAGTTAGCGAGATGTTGGTTTTGCCGGTTGTTGATGAGTAACAGCAGTGAATGATCACAACGCGCTTAAGCAGCCACGTCACAGGTGAACAAGTGAACAATGTCCCAATGTCAAGTGAGCTAGAGTCCTTACCAGTGCCAAAACCTGCATACACATTCTCAACATCGGAAAATTGGGAACGAATTGAGACACTCGCTGAGCAGCACCCAGCACCCGCAGCCTGCTACAGTGGTTGGGTGCGCCGCTCTAATTTGCCCGTTAAGAACGTTGTGCGTCGGATTAGTTCCGCTTTTGGCGCTCGCGTGTAAAATCAAAATAAATGTATACTTTTTTATTTGGTCAGCACGGGGTGGCCACAGGGGTGGCCAGGGACTTGTCTACAGAGGCACGGGCCACCCTTGGCCTCCGTGTAGAACCGCCACTGGAGTAGTTAGTCCTCTGGCGTGTAGTTGCTGCGTCGGCCAAACTGTCGGCAAGTAAGAACCGCTGGACATGCTGCGGAAGAGCCAGCCAAGACGAGGAGAAGGGCATCATTTTACTGTTAAAATCGTTTTAATATTACTTCGAGCTAATATTGTTTTAGCTAATCAAGCAAATGTGTGTCAAAACAAATCTTGCGAATGGGTTACTTATAGTATGAGTGTACATTAAGCTGGGATAGTGTTGCCATTTTAATTAAAAAATAACCTTTGAATTGTTTTTAAAGGAAAAGGACCTGAGGGATTTTTGCACTGAATATAATTAGTCTGAATTAATAATTGAACATAAAGAGAAATACGTTTTCAAAAATTTGGTTGGCATAATAAAACATAAACCTATCACTGAAATGCACATTACAAACTTGAAACAATGTGCATTTCTCAGCAGAGGATACAGTAATGTGTGGATGTCTAGACCAAAATAAACGTTAAAAAATTAATTAGATTTTCTATGTTTTGCTCTTGATTCATTAACTTTTTTACAATAAGAATAAACCTTGAAAAAAATAATGAATAAAGTAAAAGTCATGTACTATTGGTGGTTTACAACGTAAGATTCTTGTTAGCCATCATGTCAGCAGACTGCAGCAACAGGCAGGAAAACAGATGTTATCATAAGGAATATCAATATTCAGCAGTACTGGGTTAGCGGTCGCTTGTGTAAATTAAACTCATTGCTCTGCTCGTCGCTTTATTTCCTCGGAGATGGATGTGAGCGTTTACAGTGGGTTAAAGTGAAATCATGCCCCCCACTGTGAAAGACAGAATATATGGGCATGCTTGTACATGCATTGACATGAATATATAGGGAGTCACGGAGGTGGTAATAACACATTCAGAATGGTAAATGTTTTGTCAGAATGTGCACGTGCGTTTAGAAAAATGGTATGTAGGTTTTGACTGGGTGTTACAGTAATAGTGCAATGCAGATTTGTTTATGTCTGTGGGTATAAAACATGAAAAAGATTAAACATTTTTACATTTATAGCTAATGACTGACACACACACAAAAAATGCTGTCAATAGCTTGATTTTAATTACTCTGATTTTATGTGCATTTTAAAAAAATTGCATAAGTAACAAGTGATGTAAACGCCAAATATCTAGTAAAAATCCCTTAATTTGCAAAAAAGTTTTTTATTCTAGCTTGAGGTGGTTTTTGACTTTTTTTTTGAAAAAGTTAGTTTCACCCAAAAATACTGTCATAATTTACCCACGTGCATGTTGTTACAACCTGTATAAATGTATTTGTTCAGATGAACACAAAGGAATATATGAAGAGTTTTTTTTTAAATGAGTTACTGCCAAAATCAGTATTATATCAGGTCAGTATTTAAAAGTAAATACTTAATTTTACGCAAAATGCAATATCCGCCGTGTTATTCAGTCATCTTTTCTCCCTTTTTCCCCAAAATGCAATAAACACCTCTCCTCATTTTCTGCAGAATGCAATAAATCCGCTCCACAAATTACAGCACACCATTCCATGCAATGTAAACAAACAATGGCAGCGCGTTGAGTACACGGAATCCTAGTTTTCCCTCATCTTGTACTTCGTGATCAACAAACAAACAAAAACAAAATAATACTTTGGTGGCATTGATAAACCTGTGGTGGATTTCTGTGACGGGAAAAAAAACGTAAGCCATCAACATCTAATAATTTATGCGAGAGGCACTCGGGAGATAGAAAATGCCAGTTGCTTGTTCTCAGCATCAAGCTTCTTACATTGACCCCAGGGGATCTTGAGAAAAACTTTCCATTATTTTACGCAAAGCCAACGAAAATCGTGCAGGACCAAAACATTTTATAGCTGATCGCTTTGAAAAATGTTAAGCGACGACGTCCCAAGTATAACCGCATATGACAAAGTAAGTGTTTTGATTAATGCCATTAATGTTTATTTTTTAAATCAGTGTATACTAGTCAACTAAATGAATAGAACATGGCAAATATGAATGCACATTTATATATATTCAATGGATTTATTGCATTTTGAAAAACAAAACTTGTCATGGATTTATTGCATTTTGTGGAAATTTTTCTTTACAATAAATCTTTGAAAATCTAATTATGGATTTACAGTTTTTATGTTTTCATAACCTAAATATGCCAAGTGAAAGTTTGTAACAGAAAATAGTGGTTTTCATCTTGTCACTTTCTTGGTATAGAAAACATGTTTTTACCGAAATTAGTCAAAATGGATTTATTGCTTTTTGGAACAAAACTCTTCATATTTTGAGAAATGTTTGTAACCAAACAGTTCAAAGGCTCTATTGACCATAATAGGAAAAAATACAATGGAAGGGAATGGGGCCTCTGAACTGTTTAGTTACAAATATTTCTCAAAATATTTTCCTTCGTGTTCATCTGAACAAAGAAATGTGTAAGTTTGTAAGAACATTTTTGAGTGAACTACCCCTTTAAAGCTGTCCTTTACTAAATTTAATTTGAGGTCAATTGGAATTGTTTTTAAGCTTTTATTTAAAAAAAAAAAATTATTTTAGTTTAGTCTGTTTGTGTTAAATTAAAATTTGCATTGAGTGTTCTCATCCACACAACTTTTATAGCAGTATACTTCAGGCCATGAAATCTTTAGATGCACAAAACTGCATATAATTAAAACTATGGTAATAAATACAGAATATATTTTTTGTAATTTTGACATGTATGCTATAGTTTGGAAACCAAAAGACTGAACTAATCACTGAAAAGTTAGCATTTGTTGTTTTTAATTAGCAAATAAGGCTTACAAGGTCAAAGGGAAGATCTAATGGGTCAAAGGTTAATTAAAATGAATACAAGTTCACTCTAAATGAACCAAGGTCAATGTCATACCATTTGACCTTAAAAACACCATAAAAACCGTTTCTACTTTGTACTGGTAAAAATTGTGCTTTTCCAACATCCACTTTTATAACCAATAAGGCCAAAGACTACAGTTATCATTCACAATTGTGTACTGGGAATATGATTAAGATCCAATGCAAAGCATGAAGTATTATGTTGGTTCGTTCTACAGCACACTGTAGGTTTTTTTGTACTGTCTTAAAATTATTGCTCACTAAAGCAAAATATTCCTAATACCTTGACTATATTATCTGTCCAGCTATTAAATATATGATTGTGGTTAGAGAGAATAATCCAGACAGACATAATTTAAATCACTCTCGTTTCCCATTAGAAAACAAAATATTTGCCCAATATTCACAGTTGAATTATTGAGATATCTCTTTTTTTCCCAGTCAGCACTATTAAATGGATTTCAATTGCAGCGTTCAGATTACTTCTGGTCGTGCATTAATCAAATTATACCGAGCATATTGCTTATTAATATTTCAGCAGTATGTACAGACAGGTATTAGCAATAATAGTCAACTGCCCTGCTGAATATTTCGTATGTTAGACTGGAGCAGAGATTGGCAATGAACGCTATAGTTTAACCTCTGCTGTGCCTGTCTTATCAATAGTGTCACATGGGTTCCCCAACACAAAGCCATGTGAGGGTGGAAAATGGATTAACTAAGATTTGGTCCCAAATCTTGTGTTGAAACAGTCTGAATGGCATCCTTCAAAGAAATGGTTCCCTCTTTTAGACACGCTCTCCCACTCAGCTGCCCGTGCTGTAATGAGCCCATTAACATGTAGATCCAGGTATAAGGAGGACAGGCAGATAAGATCCTCTCATATCTAAAACTGCAAGCAGACGTATCATGGAATTATGTAGCAGTGATTCCCATGAGAATCTCTTGTAAGATCTTTATACAATATGTTCACAATATAATTTATTATAAGTGAAAGACACATATGAGTAATTTTGACTGCACTCCTGATCTTTGGTAATCTTTTATGGAAGGTGCAGGAGTTAAAAACATTCATCCAATCATTGCATTAGGTCCGATATATTTGCTTGTAAAAGCATGTATTTGCAAACTTCCGGACCAAAAAAGCTTTAAGCATAGCATGCTTGTGTTTTGGGGGAGGTGTGGCTTTTGAAAGTGCTCTCAAGAGAGGGTGGGATTTTTCGGAGCTAGCTTTAGAATCCCCCACCCTACCTTTAAATAAAAATGGTGCCTTCATTGGTCCATCATTGATGGCAAAAGCAATTATTTCTCTTTTGTAGTGTCAGAAACTAAAAAAGCAATACATCTATGTTTCCTTTCTAGATTGAATGCTTTTTTGTTGTAAATAGTATTTTGTAAAAATAAAAAATTAGTCATAATGGCAAAAGGTTTAGAACTGCTGTTTAAGTGTTCATGATGAAATGTTACGGCAAACCTAGCTGTCATATCTGGAAGCAAAAAACTAATTTCAGTGTGCCTCCAGTGTTGCATACACTGGTACACCTTCACACTCAAGAAAGCATGTAAGGGTTAATCCTCAGTGTTGAATGTGTTCCTGCATAAGCACCTGATTTTGAAGAGCCACTGTACATAATGTGCAAAGAGCGAAGCGCCAAATCCAGGGTGGCGCTCTTCCACCGCCTGCGTCTTGCGATGTGTGGCTATAGAGATAAATGAGGCTTTGGGGATTAAATTGTCCCAAACGCACTGACTGGTTAATTGAATCCTCTCTGGGGAGGCCCTTTAAAGAATAAGGTGTATCTGTTGAGGAGAGCTAAAGAGCTTTTTACCTCCATGTAATGCACCTTGGGAAAATTCAGTAGGTCAGACTGCATAGACAATTTTTCCCCCATTCCCAGCCTCTCAAAAGCAGATAATTAATAGGTTGTCATAATTCTTGTGTTGCTGGGTGTGTAAGGTATGCACAGAGGTGGATATAGCTCTTTGTGTGGCTTTTATGTCTCCATGAAAAAACAATCTTTCCTCAAGGGCCGTGATAAGGAGACTTGTTTGCTTAATAATTAGTGATGTTTGCTAGAAACAAACATAATACTGATACTAGACATCAAACGCTTGTATGTAGTATGTCAAAATGAAGGATAACTGAAGAAATTCAGAAGGGTTGTTACTTTAAAATTTTGTAACTTGCATTCAAGGGTTTTTAGTTTGGGTGAGTAAGCAACAACTTTGTAAACACGAATACCTTATCAGACACATTGCAACAGGCAAAAAAAATACAACGAACACAAGTGCAACCGGACAGCAATGACCCAGATACCATTCGAAACACTTTAGCATTGTGGGTTACACTTTGTTAGTCATTCTACTAACCATAAGTAACTTTGCAACTACATGTCAACTAACTCAATAACTTAAATAAACTAGGCTTGATGATGTATGCAGCCTGCATATGCGACCTCTGGAGGCTGCAACCTTTGGATTGAGAAACGGCCTCTGTGTATCGTTGCAACGAGCACAAGACTGTGCTGTTATGAAACCAGTCGGAAAATAGATCTCGCGTATTGTTTATATATTTCGTGTGTGTATGTCTCTATGTGATAGAATTATTATCTGATGCAAATAATTCTAGCTGGTTCAGCCAAACTTTATCAGCTGGCGGCTCAATTTGGCTTAGGAAATGATTGGCTGGCGGCAGCTGAACTTCTAAATGGCGGCGCCTGTTGGTCATCCCAGTTGTCAATCATTCTGATGATATGTTAACGTACGGTTTCAACCATTCATTGAAGCTCGCGTTCTCACCGTGTTTTTCCAAAATGTCTGAGGGTTGCGAGAGAAAAAGTGTCTACGAATTGTATGACAAGAAGAGAAAGGCCTCTGAAGAAAGAAACAAGACCTATTTCACACGTTTGCGTGCGCTAAAAGCACAGGTTGGGCTTGCCACGCAAAGTTTCTACTCGACAGGTAAAGTTTGTCATGCTATTTGGAGAAATCCATTAAAAATCACTGCTAGTAAAAGTTGATGTAAGCTATGATTTGCGATGCTAGCCCTGGCACAACTCATGAAGCGCGCAGACACGGTAAACATGCCGACAGCAACTTTCAAACAGAGCAAAGAGAAGAACAAAAAATTCTGGAAAATCTTCCGCTATACCTTTGAGTAGCATGTGGTTTAAAATTAACTGACCATTACATTTGCAAGCCATATGCATATTACAACAATTTACTATTTATATTACATATATTTTTTATATAAAAAAATCTAATTTTCTCATTGCTTGGAAAGATTGAGATCTAGTTAATCAGTATAACATATACATCTGTAGACATGTAGTGACAGCTTCAGCCATTTGCAGCTATGAAAATTTTGGCGGCTGCAGCAGCCATTTAGGTTCTGCTAGCCAGCCAATAACTTCATCAGCCAGCCATTATTCTCAAAACAAATGGCTTCGGGCTCTAGTCTAGATGATCCACCCGGAAAAAGAAAATCTTCCGCTATACCTTTAACCCTCATTTGAGTAATATGGCGATTTTCATTGTATAGTACCACTTTGCTATCATCTCTATGCTCTTTGTGCACAGTCTGCCCGAAAACTTTAGATATAACAGCAAGACGGTCAATTTATAATATTATTATAAAAATTAGAGAAGTCAGGTCAAAATGCGCGGTATGGCGTAATAAGTCCCGCCTTCTAAATAAAAGAGTCAATTGTCAAACATAAAGTCATTGTGTCTCACTGCAGAAGCTCCTGACTGGTAGCCAGAGAAACATTACAAGAGCACATGCGCGGTAGCTGCCTGTTTGGAGCAACCAAATATAAACTTTTTAACGCAGTTTGAGCGTCATAGAAAAAAATGTATGCGACAGTTCATTTGTTGCTGATTTTGAAATATTTTTTAAATGTGAGTGTGTGTTCTCCGAGTCCGATCGACTCAGGTATTACCCACGACGTGAAACAGACCCGGGACCCGAAGTAATAGATTGAGACCCGACCCAGACCTAGCTGATCATTTAAAATATAGATTGAACCCGTACGGGTCTCGGGTCTTCCGTGAAGACCTCTAGTTAGTAGATTAAATTGACATGTAGTTGTAAAGGTACAGGCATAGTCAGTATGCCTGTTAATCATCACAATAAAGTCTTATTCTGTTATTCTTAAATATTCTAATGACTGAAGTTGCAAAGTTACTTATAGTTATCACTATCAAAATAAAGTATCACAGTATAATTTTTCTTTGTCTAGCACTCCTACTGGATACATATACTATCACTTCTCAGTGTGTTTAAGACCACCTTTCCTCATCTATCTCAAGCCTCTTGCTGGGTTAAAGACATTAAATCATCTCTAAATTTTCTCTGCTGACCCCAAAAATTATCCCATCACCTCCGGGGGGCTAAGGGGAGCTGGGATCTGACACCAGTGATAAGCTTCTCTCTGTTACACCACTGAGCCATAAAGCCTTACCGATACACATTCACAAAGGACTCCAAGCACACATCACTAAACCATAGCTATAAGGCGCCTTCAGGTTATTTTATTACTTTGTTGGCATTAAGTTATAGATTAAATAAAAACAGCCGTGTAAATTACACAATATATCAAGACCGGCCGTGCTGAATAAAGGATTCGTCACTGGGAGCACTCCATCAGTGCGCGGAGACATCCAAGTTCATTAGCATTTCCACAATGGTGCACTGTCGTCTAATGGAGACACAAAATCAAAAGACAGTCACTTAAAGAAAAAAAAAACTGAGCTCTGCCTCAAATTTATGTATGAAGATGAACACCATCTCAAGATGTATTAAATAAACGTGGAATGCACTAACTACCTAACTTTAATGTAATTTTTCGAAGGGGGAAATATGAATCAAATACATCAGTCTTTTTAATTGTAATAATTAATTACTTATGGAATATGAATTAGGGAAGCACAAAACAAATCTTTTTGGTTAATCAGATTAGAAAAGCTTACTTGATTCATGATTAGCATGTTAATGAAACCTCTTTTCAACTGTTTTATGTGCAATTTATTCCACAGCTCATAGTCAGTGCATTCATTCTGAATTGACACAGCACAGAGTTAATTCTACAGGCATACAAATTGGAGACCAGAAATGAAGGTTATTTCAAGGATTTGTTATCTGGAAAGGTTTTGAGAAAAAAGTCAAATTACAGAAATGCATCTTTTCACTTAATTCTAGGTGTTTCGGGACAGAGTAACAGATATTGCATCGTCGGGCAGGCATAGCCAATTTGAGAATCTGCATAGGTCTATAAAATTCATGTTAGTGTGCAGTGTAGGAAATAAAGCCAAAGTTTTAGATACTGGTGCATGGTCGCAGGGTTTTCGTGTTAAATACACTTTACAGTAGCCTTTATTCACTGTGTTAGAACTTCAAATGCCAAATACCCTTGTGCCAAATACTCTTCTATTCATTATTCATTGCAGCTGATCCTGTGATTTCAAATTCCCATGCAAAAATATGTTCTTTGAAGGGGTCGTTTTAACCACACCTTAAGAAATGTCTATTCTACATTGTGACACTATAACCTCTGGAATCAAGTGAAAGCTTTTTTTACCTAGCAGAGAGGCATATACATATGTAAACTATATATTGTCTATCTCTGGGGTTAATTTATCCAACATTATGAAAATCCTTGCACTGTCTAGGTTTGTGCCTCATCCATATGGTGGCAGTATTCCAAAGCCGTCTAATCTTAGCCCACCATCTCCATGCAGCCCCCTACTATCCAGCAGAACAAAGGACACTGAATCACATCACAACCGCCAGTCATTCAGTGATGTTTGCCACAATATTGCACTGAATACAAGGCATATGGCCCTTGTCACCCAAGGCCAATAAAACAATACAAATACAACCAAACTGTAATGGAGCATAAGGGATTGAAATCATTCTTTGTGAATAGCTAGACAATATAATAAATATTGTAGCTTTTGTTAAGCTGCCCCTGAGCATGTTTGACACAATTGCTGATCATCCAATCCCAGCAGAGAATTATACATGAATTATGAAATTGATAGCACTATATTGACATGAACCATATATATGCATAAAAGCTCTATTAAAATGTCGGCAGAATATTGCTTTGCACTTCAGAAGTATAATGTAAGAAACAAAAGGCATTCAGAAAACAATGCATCCTCATTTATCAAGAAGTGACAAAGTCATATCCTCATAAATCAGCATTTTTTAACTGCAATTTTACTATGTAGTAAATGAGACCAAGAGGCCACATATTGAGCATGGATGTACTGTAAATGGCAAAGGCACATTATCATTCATTAAGCATAATTGAGAGGCTCTTATTACCTTTCAAATGACAGTGAGAGCTTATTCCTACCAGCAAAGACCCGAGCATTATGATAATTCTTCATTTTCTTTCATAATATTATTTCTTTTTGTGGAAGATCATTTAAATTTTAATAGACAGCTTCCCTCTGCTGTTAAGCTATCAGGGTCTCTCCCTGGAACAGAGCTAAAACGTACACGGGTATAAGGGGCTTATCTCTATGGCCTCTATAATAATTCAGTATTTTTGAATTGTAACTAAAACGTTTAAACGAAACCTTATTGGTTCTGCCAATAACTGTTGTTGATGTCACAAAAGTGAGTTAGTACACTTACAAACAATGTACCAAGACAAATGAATTATGCAAACATTAACACAAAAGTACCAAATATTCTAAGTACAGTGTTCCTTTAGCACAGTTGGTATAGCATTGGGCTATAGCTAGAGCTTAATGTTTGAGCACCCTCTGCTAAGAACTTGTATACCCTGAAGTGATACCACTTAAACCCAGTCTGCTGCTTGGTTGGTTCGACGCTGTAGTTTCTGCAAGATCAACTGTATTTGTACTGTATCTGTGGGACAAAAGTGCTTTCTTGGGATCTGCTAAAAACTTGTATGCCCTGAAGTGATAGCACTTAAACCCAGTCTGCTGCTTTGGTTGGTTCGACACTGTAGTTCCTGCAAGATCAACTGTATTTGTAATGTATCTGTGGGACAAAAGTACCTTCTTGGGATCTGTCAATATGCCTGAAAGGTTTATCGAGGCCTCTGTTTGAGCCTTGAGTTTCCCAGAAAAGAACATCTCAGTTACATACAGTATGTTATCTGGTTCCTCAAGAAGGGAACAAGATGCTGCGTCTCATTGCCATACTTCAGGCATGCCTGCATGTCTTCCATAGACAATTAGAATCTGCCTACTTTTAATGCCGGCACCATTTTATGGCCTCAGTGGCCAGCCTTGCTTCATCACCTGACCCTTTGAAAGGCTATGTGCGACTTTTGAATGGCTTTAAACATTATGTATTCAATGTAGTTTCTTAATTGTAACCGGTCAAAATCTAAAATGGTCCTCACTGCAGAACACGGCATCCAGGGGGCAAGGTTGGATCTAGATCCAACTCCTCCCACTTTATATGCATTGCTCCGCCAAATGAACCAGTATATTTGCGTTGTTGCAGCCTGCAATTAGTTGCAACCTGCGGTCGCCAACGTTCGCTCTTATGGCAAAACTGCCAACCAATCAAAATGCAGTGGGAAGAGATCTCTGGGCCTGGATCCAGCCCCACCCCAGGATCTGGATTCAACCCCTCCCCCTGGATGTCGTGTTTTGCAGTGAGGCGCTACTGCAAAATCTGAAGAGCCCACCCTTAAATCACTGTGACATTCTGGTCTGTTTATTTTTTTTTGGCACGTTGTTATGGTAGCCCACGCTCAAAATGTGACCTCTGCATCCCAGTGAGTAGTGAACACATTGACTGCAAGACATGAACACACACAGAGCAGTGGGCAGCTGTCGCTGCAGCACCAGGGGGGCAACTGGGGATAAGGTGCCTTGCTCAAGGGCACCGCAAGTGACCTCCAAGTTACAAGCCCAAATTCTATTCTGTAATGTCAATAGGATTTTGTTTGTCATTTAATTGTTGATTAATGATAAACCATTAGTCAATCACTTTGAAAAGTTAATGTAAAACTATTAATATGAACAATAGAAACAGTGAGGCTTACCTTAGGAAGTTATAGAACAGTCATAGAAGGATTGAACCATCACCTTACCACTTGATCTTACAATGAATGTGGGCATACTGTAGGGACTACTAATAAGTATTTACATTAATTGATTTTCATCAGAAGGAACCATAACTAAATATTTGCCATTAGATGAAGGGGGTGTCCTCCTGTCAATCAAATGATGAGAAAATATGATTGACAGCAACACCTTAAATCATTACTGTTTGTTACAGGGAACAGAACCCAGCCCCATCTCTCCAGGGTTATTAAGCTTTAAAAAGCCCTATAACCCCTTTTCCCACATAACCCAGCCCAGTTAATGAGGCCTCTTCTGTGGCATAGGTTTACCCCATGGGGGGTAAAGAGGCCATTATGTAGCCCATTTATACATTAGGCAACATGTAGCCATGAGCTGGCTCATTTGTTTCGATTGTTAAAATCCAGTTCAAAATGAAAAGAGCACCCCAAAGACACACGAGCACACACAATGATCAGAAAAACAGGAAGTGGATTTTTTGCTGGTATGTCCGACCTTTCAAAACCATAACGATTTCACAAAATACACAAATATGCTGAGAATGGGATATACAAACACACACAAGCTTTCAAAAGATAAATGTATATGCATGCACAAATACAAACACTCCATGCACCAAAACCCTCTGGGGATTGTGCGGTTGCTGTCTGTGGCACATTTCAAAGCAACAGACATCAAACCTGACTAAGGCTCAGAGAGAAGCCCTTTAGCTGGCTGGTATTAAATATTGATGGACTAAAGATATGCAGATTGTTTATTGACTGGCTTCAAAAGACAAATGAGGAAATGGGCGAGCCTGCCTGGTCTATGCCCCTTCTGCCATAGTTGTTGTGTCTGATTTTGGAATTCTTTTTGAATGTTGGCTTTTAAATCTTTGTGTCACCCGTGGTTGTAATTACTAGACATAAACATGCAATTAAAGGAATAATGCACTAAATATGCTGCCGAGCATAAATGGAGTTTAGCTTTAATGGGTTTGCATTGAGCAGAATAACCCCACAGAGTCCCACACAAGTGCTCAGTTAATAGCAGCTAATAGCTTCAATTATTGGCAATTATTACTTATTCAGGGTATAAACAAGGGGTGACATTTTGTCACTTGACATGGCAGTGACATTTCCAGGTGGTGTTTGGATCTACAATGCACTGTTTTTTTCCAAGAGTCTATAAAAGAATTAAGTAATAAAATACTTCATTTATGCTGTAAGCTGAGATGAATTTGGTGCTATGGGATTTTGCCTTGTGGATAGTGTCGATCCCTTGAGAATCTACAAGTTATGGTCTAAAAATGTTAGGCTGAGAAAAGATACCTACTGTAATTGCCATTTGTATACAATACTTGGAATTCTTTATGTGGCAAACACAGTATGTTTGTCACTTGATCCAGTCTATTAAAAAACCTACTTAGGGACTGCTTATGTTACCAAATAAATAATTAAATAGTTATTATAATTATGCTAGGCTGACCACTTGTGTGGGCCCAAAAGAAGGACAGAAATACAATTGGAGAGAAAAAACAAATACACTGCAATACGCTTGTGGCAGAGCAGTGGAAATGATCTCTGGTAAACAAATAAATAAGATAAATCTTTTTTGGATTGTGCCTAAGAGATTTAGGGGTTTAAAGATTTGTTTATAATATTTCATGATCCCTTTATCCTAATTTTAATGTATGATAACCATATAATGGCAAATTATTAATCACTGGCTTTGTTTCAAACCCTAACCCCGAATTTCCAAAAACTGTGGAGCGGCTGCACAACATCGTCCGCCAATACCCACCAGTTCCGTATTTGTTGTAGAGCGGCTGTGTGCTAAAGTGACAAGGTCCAATGAGGTCTCGCAAATTCACGTGATGATTGCGCAATATCTAGTTCTGTCTCCGCCCATTATGACGTTAAATTATGACGTTTTGCTGGGCCAGCCCAGATCACAACACGAGATCTCACGAATTCAGGTATGATCACGCGATATAGTCATGGCTCCGCCCTGCGGAACTGTCCGGCATCCGTCAAAATTAGAAGCTCTGCGTATTTGTTCCGGAGGGCTGCGGATGGCCGGAGCTGTGACGGATTCGGAACGCAGTCAGTTGAAATACACACATTGACTTGAATGGAAACGGATTGACTCCGCCGCCGTTCCGCAGCGGATCTGCAGCGGTTCCGCAGTCGGTGGAAATCCAGGGTAAGTGGGAGTGCACACCAAGGCGTTTATGCCAGCGGTCGGCATATGTTTTTCAAATGTTCAACTTTGGGTGTCAATGTCACTTCTCACTCTGCCATCCAATCACATTGGCAGAGGGGTGGGACAGCACATCGTTCAACGACTGATAAACAAAGAAGAAGTATCATAGTAACCAAAGCCCTCAGCTGGAAAAAAGCTGGCAACCGCCTACAGTCGGTGTCCGCCTGGCATTTTCAACTGCGTTTAGTCATTTTGGTGTACACTTAGGGGAGGTTTCCCAGACAGGGATAAGGCTAGTCCTAGACTAAAATAAATGTAAGAGCTGTCCAAACTGAAAACAACATGCACTGACATATATGACATATACACCAGTGACATATACACCAGTGCCCTTAATTTTGCAAGAAAATGCACACAAGTAATGTTTTTAGAAAGACATGTTTGTTAAAACTAGTTATATTTCCTAATTATACTAAGGCCTAGTCCTGTTTTAAGATAATCCCTGTCCGGGAATCCACCCCTTAAAGAATTAAAGTAGTTATAAGCCTCTCCAAAGTATTGCAGATTCAATGTGAAGGCAGCAAGATCATACTGTCTTATCTTATGCTTGAATCTTATTCAGTGATGCATGTATCCTTCACAGATAGATCCATAAGAACCTATTAAATTCATTGCATAAGCTCAGTAACTGTTTTGATTAAAGACAAAAGACTTTAATAAATGTTGCATTTAGCTTATGTAGACAGGTAAGAGTAAGGCACCTGTACTTCTTTTATGGAACCACTATCAAACACCAAAAACTATCTATTTAGAAGAAGTAGCCTAATAGCGACTGCCCAAACTTTACAAAATGGCCAAACATTCCATGACTTGTGCTGTGTGTGGTCAGTACACCTACTGTACAACTGCCAATGTGCTTCATCATATACTGACCACACCACTCATATCTGTGCCAGCCGGTGAGTTAATGTGCCAGGCCACTGTTGGCATTGACACTTTGGTTGTGTCAGCATGCCTCTCCCAATTGGAAGTGATGACGCTGTGGCACAGATACCCTATCACAGATGTTGTCATACTGGGCAGGATCACTGGGAGTTAATCCCTTTAAGGGTCTATTCAGCCAAAACTGCATGATATACTAGGGTGACCAGCAACTCCGCTTACACAAATAGGTGCCACAAGAACCGCGGTACCACAAGAGCAATTCAAAAAGAGACTCCTTTGTATGATTTCTCAAAACACTCTTGCGGTACTTTGATGATTCTTGTTGCAACGCATGAAGCCAAACACATCCAAATATAACAACAATTTTAAGCCTTTTATGCAGTTGTTTGGAAGAAAGCAGGGAACCATGCGTTTAAGAGGTAGTGATGGCAGTCAATCAAGCGCTACCTTGAATATTTGTCCAACTTTCCAGACAACAACTATATGAAAAAAAAATGCTGCAGTGTTGGTCATCACCCTTAAATAATCTTTTGCCAATATGTAACCTGTTGGTTTGTTCTGGAAGTAGGTTACTGTATTGTTATGGGCTAAAATGCAGAATACAATTTTTTTATTAAATCATATTAATGTTTTAATGTAATGTCCCACATTATCCCACAAACTTACTACTTGTCCCACATTTGGTTTGTTGGGTGGTGGTCACCCTATATAGAACAAAAATATTTTTGAAAAGGAGCCTTTGTGGATTAAATTTATGTGTTTTGGAGCCAAGGTGAAACTTTGTATGGTAATTTATTGACAAGACAATGGCACAGATACATTTAAAAATAGGTAAAGTTTTTTTTCCTTTATGAAAGCTCAAACATGCATTTTAGTCTGGACCTAGGCTTAATCTTAAATTTTATGCTGAAACCAGGCCATATATTTTGTGATCAACATGATCTCACAAAGTTCCGTGGGATAGTCACAGAATTTTTCCGTGGCATTCTCACGGATCTCCGCATTTTTTCGTGGCCCTGCCACGGACTGTCTTTTTCCGTGGCATTCTCACGGATTGGTTACTCAACTGCTTTTTCCTATTTTCAAACCATTGTCACTTTGGTTTAGGGTTAGATTTGGTGTTTGCGTTAGTTTGTAACTTTTTTCTGCTTTATTCTTTTATATTTTCTAAACTTTAAACAATTGTTGGCTGGCGTTGGGCTTAGAGTTGGGTTTGGGTAAGAATGTAATTTTATGCAAGTCTAACCCTAAACCGAAGCGACAATGGTAGGATAGTAGGACAAAACAGTTGAGTAACCAATCCGTGTGAATGCCACAGAAAAATGAGCAAAACATTCAGTGACTATCCCACGGAACTTTGTGAGATCTGAATGTTTAAAGAAAACTGCTGTTGACTTATAAATAATATAAGCTGTATCCCAGCATATACTGTACAGTATACCAGCAATGCTTATAATTCAATCCACCTCTCTCCTCCTTGTGTAAATAATCAGGGTGGAGACAAGCAGGTCAGTAGGGTTAGTGGGGTCCCTAGAGACCCCATATTCCAACCCAGACTCATATTTGAATTACATACACGTCCTTCCTGAGTCTGCAAGGTCCTACCTGTCAATCACCCAGCTGTTTCCATATTAGTTCAAGGTCTGATGGCCCCCCATGTCGTGCTGACATTGATGACTGTAGTATACAGATGATTATCACTGTACATGCTTGAGAATCTGAAAAAAAGTCTTGATTCATAATTGATCAGTGAATATATAATGTGCATACATTTTTGGTGACCTTATAAAATGCTAACACTGATGCAGTATGTTAAACACTTTTAGAATTTAACAGAATTGCCCCTAAGAAAAGACTGTAAAGATGCCATCTGACAGCCATCTTGCATTTAATAAGTAAAGACTGGGGCTAGTTGTCACTTCTTACTAAGTAAATATTTCTTAGAATAGGTTTATACTGAAAACCATTTTATGGAAATACCGTAGAATTGACAATTTTTTTTACATTTCACACAATTTAAATTAATAAAGACAGTTAACAGCGATTGTCCTTTTGTCCATTTCAATGAAGCAGTGTATTTGCAACACACCTAAACTTTCAGTATTTCATCTTTTAAAATAAGAGGCTGAAAGATTGACAGCTTTGCTGACTTGGCGGTTAACCATCCCCCACCAGTGCACACATACAATCATGAACAAAGAAACTCATGGCCACCGTGTGTAAATCAATACCATCACACACATACTAACACATGCTCGCGCTGACACACAGACCGACACACTATAATCCATTACCGTTATCAGTTAATCATGCTTTTGTCAGCTATCTAGACACACACCTACTGTATGAAAGAGCTGACACACCAGCAGACTTATCCAAGCGTACATACATGTGTCTTAGCAACTTAAAGTACAGGCTTCATCATTATGAATCAAACCTGTTCAGCCCAGAGGGTCTGTGTCAATAAGATTTGCCTTAAGCCTGGAGTATAGTCTGTTTTTTACGTGTACTCGAACGTATGCATGGTCGAACGCACAGCTTTGCAAAGTATAGTTTATTTGACGCTAGACACTATGAATATTACTTTTGGATGCTGCGCTGCGGTGATCAATCGATGTATGAGATAAAAATGACAAAAATTGGTAAAATTGTGCATTTCTCTGGTTTCAAACAATGTTGGAAATGTTAGAAATAATGTACACACACATTGTGTTAGTTGTTTTGGAATATTTACAAAAAAAAATTACATATTGCACCTTTATGAATGATGTTTTTTTTTTGTTTCTGTGGTTAACAATTTACATTTAAATTTATGCATTTGGTACATGCTTTTATCCAAAGCAAATTCAATGCATTTCATCAGTTTACAACAAAATTCGAAATATGTTGCTATTTGAAGTATGTGTGCTCTATAAAAATATAAATGATTTATGAAACTGATCACAGTTCATTTGGCTTCAGTGTGGAATATTACAGTTCATTTGCAAAGCATGCTGGGATAGGCATCATCAAGGGCCTCAGGTAATGGCATGGAGAGGTACCACTTATTTTCAACCACCCTGCACTGACATTCAGTGTGGCACAGCCCAAAAAAACCTATCGCCATGAGTGCCTGCCATCACGCTGTACATAATTGTCTGCTGCACTTCTCTTAAACCCCCTGGGGTTCAAATGAGCCTGCGGCCATGGTCTTCAGACAGGCCCAAAATGAAAAGAGAGATCGGGGGGTTTAGAGCAGTGGATGCGAGAGAGAAATACATGGAAGAAGGTGTATAGGGAAAGAGATGATGTTAATAAGGAGACAAAGACAAATGCATATTCTCGTGGGAAAGTGAATACAAACGGAAATTCTAAAGACTACTGACTGCAGTAAAGCGGTAAAAATGATAGCATTAACAGCAATTTGTTCTCCATTATTTTTAAATATTATGTACTAAGTGTTGTTCAAAATTTCTGTCATTTTTTTCTGTGTGTATACAATGTAACCTGCAATTTCAGAAAAAGAAGGTACATGAGTGTACAAAAGTTGTCACTGGGGTGGTACCTTTACAAAAAGTAAATTTTTATACCTAAAAGGTATACGTACCTCTAAGGTACCTTAAGCCCCCTTTCCACTGTACACAAGTGACGGCCGATAAATCGGAAGTCATCCATTCCCTTTAGAGAGTCGTAAAGGGTCTGCGTGAGGTGCCGACCATCTGTGGATGCATAATTTTTGGATCTGTTTTAAGCATTGGATCCGTCAAACATTTTCACTTGTGCGACAACACCAAATGCGATACGCCGACCGGAAGTGATGTATTTCAGTGTATTCTAATCAAACACTGTGCAATGTGAAAACTATCAATCAAAGTTTTTGGTTTATGATTACTGATAAGTAATACATTATTAATTTAATATTATACTATTATTATTTTAATCTTGTCTCCATATGTTCTCTCCAAAAATATTGGCAATCTTTATCATATATAGCTGTTTATTGCTTCATTCATTTGCATCCATTTATTTATTTCACTATGGTGAATATTGGTAAATTGAAGGCTCTTGCGCTGGAATGAGCTTCTCTTCCATGTTGGATTTACGATTAAACTGAAACTTCATTACGACTAGGGGGCAAAATCTGTGTCTGAATGTCATGTACAGTGGAAAGGCGGCTTTAGAGGTACAGTAGATGGTACCACAAAGGTACATATCTGTACCTAAATGGTACATATTGGGACCTTTTTAAAAGCTGCTGTCCCAGCGCCAAAAACGTGCTACTTTTGTGTAGTTCCACATACAAGAAGGTTTTGGGGAAAGTATTAAGTTGTACTTTAACTATTGACATATTTTATGCTGTTATGGGCATTTCTTGATAAGCTAAAATGCTGGCATGTTGTAATGAGCACCTCTATCACTTTAAAATATTAACTACTGAATATAATAACTACTGAATTGATAGTATAATTTTAAACCTATAACCACATTGGTGAAAGGTTAATTTAGAATTGCTGATCTCATATCACTGAGGAAAAATAAGACATGCTATTTCCTGTTTTTATATCCTTTCGAATCACTGAATGACAATATCTTTGCATCTTTCCCAAGGTTCGATCTCCTGTGGTCAGTGCAGGCCTTGAATGTTCAAACACCATCTGTTAATCTAAAATTACTTTAGAGGAATTTAACTTATGCAGACAATATGCAGACTCTATCAATATGAATTCAGTTTTATAAAATGAAAACAGTAGCCTATAGCAGTAGAGGATTGGGTAAAAAGCTCACTTCTTTTTTAATTAACATTTTTATTTGTGAATTGTATTTGAGAGATGCAGCATTGGGAGGATTGTTTTTACCTGAATTTCAATATGTTCAAGTTAGAATATAGTGCATACCTGTTTTTTTTACAGATTTTAACAAGTGAATGTTTTTACTGGCTTGTGTTGAACTATATATTGAACAACAACAATTGTGCCAAAAAATACAGACCCTGCGTTTGAAATCGCATACCGTGACAGTAAATCAGGACCTACTCATCAACCGTTATATTGTATGAATATTAGGGGTGTGACGAGATTAAATGTGTCTCGCGAGATTAAGTGTGTCTCGCGAGATTTCTTGTGGAGGTGAAATGCTGGCCGTTTCTCAAATAAAAGACTGCATCTTTCGGAGGTCGCATTTTTAAACTGCATTTACTTCATAAAGACTGTCTTATTAGAGACTATTAACAATTATTTTGTTTGCTAATAATTTAGTTAATCGCAAATTGTTGTAAGATGCCCACGACTTGTGAATGTAATGCTCAGTTAATGATCTGAAATAAACCTTGATGACGTATGCAGCCTGCATATGCGACCTCCGGAGGATGCAGCTTTCTGTTTGACCCTTTTAGGGGCCAGTTACACCAAAAGCGTTTATGGCAGTTGCAGGCGCCGTTTTTGAATGATATTCTATGGGCAGGGAGCGTTTGCATTTTGCCACCGGCCGCAGCACGTGCCTTTGAAGGAACGCTGAGAGCGGAGAAGCGCCCAACGTAATTCGCGTCTTTCCTTTGTCCAATCGAATGAGGGGATAGGCGGGCCTTATGTTGTGGTGATGGAAGTTTACAGTTGCTTTGAAGAACCGGACTCCACTCGCTTACTCTCTCTCTCTCTCTCTAGGTCAGAGCAAGCGTCCTCTTTTTAAAGTTTCTGCTAATATGACAGTTAACAGCAAAAGAGCGCACGCTTCAATATTTGATTGACAAGACAGCTGACTCGGTGGTTGCTTAGCAATATAAAAATCCGCGTCGCACTGCTCTTTTTTTAAAAAAAGGCAGTGCGTCGCGCCGTGCGTTTCGAAGCATTAAAAGCGTGGTTGGTGTGATTAGCCCCTTACAACGCATGCATTATATTCTGTCTTTTACTGCATTTGCTTTTTTGTTTGGGTTTCCAATAATGTTTGTTTGGGAACTTGTATTAAGTCTGAGACGCTTTGTGTTTGTCTGTTGATCAGTGTCAGATGTGAAGCATCTCAGCAGATTAAACCATCACAGAGTTTACATGATTTAATGTCTGCATGTTCTTGCTCAAAAATGACAGTAGCTGTATCATTTCTATTGTAAAGAAATGGACGTATATTAAATATTCAAATGGATTCAAACATTGTTTGGCTAAAAATAAGCGCTTCTCTCCGTCGAAAGTGAAGATAGCGTCCGCGAGACGAGTCCACTATTGCCCCCTGCAGGCATTTGTTATAATATATACATTATGCTTTTTATTTATAGACCACAAATGTAATGTGTTTGTTAATGTAATGTTGTTCAATGTAACTTGGTTTTAATACTTTAATTGAACCAATTATTATTGCATCTTCATTATTATGTAATTGTAAAGGCTACTGCTCACTTGGGTCTATTTTTATTACCCAAAAATAACAAATTACTTCATTATCAGTTAGAAAAATAATTGTTAGGGCCAGTCCTTGATTAGTTAACGCAACACTATGTAGTTTGTATGTAAAAATGACTTACAGCTCCCCCATGTGGTTGAAAAGTGCAACAGTGCCTGGAATCAGGCACTCTTCTGCAGGCAGGGGGAGGGGCGGGGCTGTGTGCTCTACCCTCCACCGCCACTTTCAGAATGTGCTTGTAGCAGCTAGGAGGCTGCTCAGGTTGCAGCAACAGTACAATTTGTCCAGTTAAAAGTTGTTCTACCACTGAAATAATTTTAAAGACATTATTTAAAGGTAAAAACCTACATAGTGTTGCTTTAAAACATTTAAAAATAACATGATTTCAGTTTCGTATTAATTTATTTTATCATTGAGGGTTTCTTAAAAAGTGTAAAAATATTGTCTCGTCTTGTTCTCGTGAACCCAATCTCGTGTCTCGTCTCGTCACACCCTTAATGAATATGAGTAGTATGAATGAATTCGGACGTACTACATCCGTCATGTTGAAACATCACGTGACATACGTTGTCATAAGAAAAAGTTAGTCATTAACTGGAATGACGTTAAACGAATGTAATTTAACCTCAAGGGACAGCTGTTTAATTTGTGTATTTGCAATTTGAATTGCATTGCGTTTCAATTTTCAGACATTTTTTAATAAAATAATGACTTCTTTGTTGGATAACTCCTCTCCCGGGGGCTCACAGGATAGTAAAGTGTCAATCTAATTAACACTTCGGGATCTTGACAGAAGTCGTAGGTCATCCAAGGACATTTCGTCTTCTGTTTTTTAAATACTATGAATTCAGACATACTTCTCGCCTCGCCTACGGATTTTCGGTTTCGGATGCAGTGATTAAGATAAAAAGTTGAGCAAATGAAAAAAAAAATTCAGAACAAGATTTTAACATTCTGTCTGTCATTTAACTTCTTTCCCCTATGACTCTATTGCTTTTATTGCCCTCCCAACGTTTCAAATCCTGTGGGTAATTCTCTGACACATTCTGACAACATTTGTGTCCATTTAGCCAAAAATGTGCACAAGGCTCCTTATGGTTTTACAAGCTTATCTGACTTGGCACAATATCTGTCGCTGTTGGTATGTATGTGGCATGGCTCCAAAAACCGAATTGAATGGAATAAAATCTCAATGTTCTTTGTTGGTATACCGCAGTTGTATAAAGGCTAAACATTTACAGACGTTTACAAAGTAAAATCATTTCCTGGAATATGTTTCCGAACAGAAGCTTTCTTTTATTTTACTGCGAACATTACTGGTAGCAATATGTGTGTCAGAAAAGGTTAAAGTTTAAAGGACATCTCTTCCAGTAGTATCTGAAACATGTTTGGGGTGAGAATTCGGGAGGCACCATTTGTACCCTTATGTGTGATCTCCCAGAAGGGGGTAAGAATAAAACACAGACATGACGCAACCCGCTTCGACTCTAGCACTGCGACGCTGCTCAGCGGGTAGACAGGGAGTTATGCCAACAACAACCAGGCTTTTCAAAAGGCAGCATGGAAAACAAAGAAGAAAATGCTGGCAACACAGAATCCGTAAAGTTATTGAGTGTCTGAAGTTTAATTATGAACCTCTCTTATGTGAGACACAGGCACATCTGGCACACCATCCTGCCCTTTATCTCAGGCCGCCTTCTTTGTGGCAGGCATGTATACTTATTTACTCTCAATAGGCCTTTTTTTTCAAAACCACTTGAAATTGAGGAATTGCAGGTGGGTCATTCTACAAAAAAGGTGGAAATGCTTGTCCTTTGCTTTTGCAGACCCCTTAATCATTTAATTTGACCCAATAATCCCATAATGATATATATTTAATAAATATAGACTGTCCTTAAAATGATGAGAGAGTTTATTTATTTAATTTTCTTTTTTCCTTTTTTAAACTTTTTTTATATGTCTGGTCCTGAAAATTGCCCTGTCTCTTTGATCATACATGAGAGTTAAACTGTGTACTTATTACTTAAAACCATGTTTTTATAAAACAAATCTAATTTACATGTACCTTTAACCCTGTATGAATTTACTACAACACTGAAATGGTAAAAATACTATTAATAAGAATAATATCAAATAAATATTTTTCCCTCAAATTTATGTCATTGGTGTTACCCTACCCAAAGCACTTTTATTTTGAAACAATGCATCAGCTCTTTGAAGTTTTTCATGGGTCAAGAGGTCAGTGAAAGAAGTGCAGTGGAGGAAGGCAAAAGGTTTTTGAGATGTCTTACCTTATTTGTCTAAAATATCATGATATGAAGAGTTTCGTTGCAAAACGAGATAAATCCATTTTTTTACATTTTTTTCAAAACATGTTTATTATTATGTTATCATGTTATTATTTTGTTTTATGGTGCTACTTAAGTAACTTAACTTATTTTTAAGTTATGAAGGTTTAAATCAAAACAAACCAACTGCAGTTGCATTGAAATTAATTGGAATGCACAACCAAAAAACGAGATTTCTGAACAATTAAAAAAACGGTGGTTATCTCGTTTTGCAACAAAACTCTTCATATATCTAAGAATTTTAAGATAAGATTTTTTGGATGTCATTAGTGTTACTCTTTTTTTTTATAGCTGAGAGTGTTACGATCTTTACATAAAAATACATTATTCTGAATAAGTATGTGATTGTTACATCTCTGATGAAATAGCACATGGCTAATGACAGCCATTTTGTAAAATATAATTTATTTTCTGTAAATTGTCATTTGTGTTATCATCATTGGTGTTACCGTCATTAGTGATACTTCACTAATGAGTACTTCCTTAGCACTATTCCTAAAACTATGCATAAAAACAAAACAAGATGGAAAATTCTATGAAAGTTTATAAGTTTTATCATATTCATTATGTATTATTATATTCTAATTTTGTCATTTGTGTTATATTGTGTCATTGGTGTTAAATAAAGTTTTGGTGTTATGAATGTATTTTCTTGTACTTTCTAGTAATATTTTGTTGTTGATATGGGATGTAAGACATTGTTGATATTTCAGTCTTTGCATCAAAGCCTTTTTGGTTGAATATTTTTGTTTTTGTTGGTTTTAAAGAAAAAGGTCAAACTTAGAATCAAATAATTTCATACAATGATGGGTAAAGATGAAGAATTTAATTAAACAAATATTAATAATCAATTATTTTTCTTGCTGTTATCATTCCTCTACTCAACCTTTAACTAAATACACAAGCTGTAATGAGAAAAAATATTTATTATCAACATGAATGTTGTTTAAATCACAGGTAACACCAATGACAAATAAATGACTCATGGATTTTTTATTAAAGTGTATTAAAAAGTTAAAAATAGATTAAGCTCCCCGCTTTGCAGATTCATAGATTTGACAAGTTATTTAATGCTATTAAAGAAGATTTGGGTATGTTGAAAGAAGTTCATTTAAGCAAATTCCCATCACCTGAATTCCACCTTTTCTGTAGAATGACCCAGAGGTACTAAAGATTTCAAATGCTATGGCAAATTATTACATAAATTGGTATTATATTTTTTATGTATAGCATAAATGTCAAGGCAGTTTGGGGAGCTGGTTTACATTAATCTGCAAATTCAGTAAAATCAATTTTGAAAGAAAGGACACTAGTATCCTAAGATCATGAATAATGTCAGGATGTTAGAAAGTCCAGTGGCTACCAGACACTTATGCATTCTATAAATGTTATTATTATATGTGAAGATGACTTTACAGGAAGGTGGATTTTTACTGTCAAAGTATGCAATGTTTCACCCACAGTACATTGTAACTGGTTACTCTTTTTAAGGTGTCCTTGTAAGTGTGCAACTATACATTTGAATACTGAATAATATTAATTAACAACATGCACCTAGTATATGGTTAGGGTTGGATAAGTTGCATATTTGTGTATTAACTTTTTAACACTATTCCGATATCCATATTCGTTGCAAGAACAATGGTTATTCCACTCACAAGTAAATCCATACACAAGTTAAACCACACATAAGTTGGAGAAGGACATTTTTTTATTTTCATTTCCAAATTATCAAACCTGCATGCAATGGACTGTGGGAGGAAACCGGAGTATGCGGAGTAAACCCATACTGACACAGGGATAACATGCAAACTCCACATAGAAAGACCTCCTCACCTAGCCGAAGCTTGAACAGGGACCTTCTTTCTCTGAGGCAATAGTGGGTTAGTTGCATGTAATCATTATATTACCATAATAAGTACATGTAACAAATACACATTTTTAAAACAATTATACGTTTATTTAATTATTTAAGTGAAAAGTAAAAACAAAAAAAATCAATTTACATCATACGAACACTTGCATTCATTTGAATTTCCATTTGTTTCCATTTCAAATTCAATATAACTCACTCTTCGTGGGAGACTATTTACCCATCTCTTCTCACTGTAATAACATATTTTCATGCTGAGCCATACCATTCTCCATATGGCAAGCCTTCTGGCATATAAACACTTTTACAAAGCACCCAATTTTAGCCTTTCAGTTTTCCCATTTTAGCCACAAATGTGTTGAGAGCAATGTTCAGATAAGCACTCAAATGGCCATATACACTCATTCCCACATCTGTAGACACTTTGTGATGGCACACAAAAGCTATCTTACTGAAATGACTCTGCAATATGGCTATGGAACACAAACAGAAATGATAATAGATTTGTACAAAACTGGGTCTATGGGACCAATAAATAAATATAGCTGCAAGCAGCGATACCGGGGTCAAGCCAAACATGGCAAAAAATGATTAATACGTGATGACTGTCATGATTTAAGATCTAAGTTTGCATTAGTTTTATGAAAAAAATTTTTTTTTTCGTATCTTGAGACCACTAGGTGGCACTGTGCCGAAAGAATAGATGGTGCCTCAGGTCATGACTGTGATGACACATACCAAATTTAGTGTAAATACAATAAAGCGATACGGAGATATAGCCTTAAATGACTTGACCACTAGGGGGCACTGACCAAAAAATAAATTGTGACTCAGGTCTTGATTGTGATGACACCCACCAAATTTGGTGTAAATACGATAAAGAGATGCAGAGATATAGCTTTAAATCTCTTGACCACTAGGGGGCACCGGAAAGTTTACAAGTCCTCCCAGAACATGTTGCTGATGAACCATACCAAGTTTCATAACAATACGCAATTGCGTTTCTGAAATACTTGAACTTAAAGAAAAATTCAAAATGGCCGACACACAAAATGGCCGACCAAAAACCATTTGGTATCGTTTGACTCGGCATGCCTCACGAAATCTAACAAGACCAGTCTCATAATTTTACATTCAAGTTTGCAGTAGTTATAAACAAAAATAGACATTTTTTATATCTCGTGACCAGTAGGGGGCAGTGTGACGAAATGGTGCATGCACCCTCAGGTCATCACTGTTATGACATATACCAAGTCTCATATTAATATGCAAAAGTTTTCCGAAGATACATGCTCAAACACATTTTGGCGTGCTCGCCCTCGCATTCTTTGATAAGTTATACAACAACGGATAGGTCTAACGAAAATCTTTTGATAACTTTTTGTCTAGATTGTCTCTAGATGATGCATACCAAAAATCAAGCCAATCACACGAGCGCTCTAGGAGGAGTTCGAAAAAGTAGGTGTTCAATATAATTCAAAATGGCCGACAGGAAGTAGGTTTGACTCAGACATATTTTATACAGTCGGACTCAGCATGAGCCAAGGAATCAATAGAGTGAAGTCTTATGTCATAGTGGCAATTTAATCAAATTATATAAAGATTTTAAACAATTTCTTTACATATCCTGACCACTAGGTGGCACCGTCCTAAAGATTTATAGGTGCGCTCAGAACATGTCACTGATGAACCATGCCAAATTTCGTAGCGATACGCCATTCTGTTTGTGAAATACTGAACTTAATGAGAAAATTCAAAATGGCCGACACCCAAAATGGCCGACCGAAAACTGTTTGGTATCGTTTGACTCGGCATGCCTCAAGGAATCTAACAAGACCACCTTCATGATTTTAGACTCAAGTTTGAAGTAGTTATAAGCAAAAATAGGCATTTTTTTAATCTCGTGACCACTAGGTGGCGCTGTGACGAAACGTTGCAGGCACCTTCAAGTCATGACTGTAATGACATATACCAAGTTTCGTGTCGATACACCAAAGTGTTGCGAAGATACGGCCTCATGTCCGTTTTGGCGTGCTCGCCGCCGTATATGTTGTCACTGTATACGAGAACGCATTGGTCTATCAAAAAGCTTTTGATAACTTTTTGTCTGGGGTGTCTCTAGATGTTACATACCAAAGGACATGCAAATCGGACAAACGGTCTAGGAGGAGTTCGAAAAAGTAGGTTTTACGGAAAATTCAAAATGGCGGAAAGATGTGCATGACACAAATGACATCAATGTGTGCAATTGAATCATCATGAGCAAAGGATTCAGAGGAAACAAGAATTTAGTTTCTAGGTCTCACGGGTCAGAAGTTATGAACATGAACATAAGTGGATTTTTGGACTGTTGGTGGCGCTAGAGGGTTTGAGTCAGACACACCAATGTTGCTATAGTAACTTCTGAGACTGTCCTCTACATGTGTGCCAAATTTCATAACTTTCCTACGTACGGTTCTATGGGCTGCCATTGACTTTTGGGTGGAAGAACGAGGAAGATAAATAATAATATAGCTGCAAGCAGCGATACCGGGGTCAAGCCAAACATGGCAAAAAATTATTCATAAGTGATGACTGTCATGATTTAAGATCTAAGTTTGCATTAGATTTATGAAAAAATAGCATTTTTTGTATCTTGAGACCACTAGGTGGCGCTTTGCCAAAACAATAGATGGTGCCTCAGGTCATGACTGTGATGACACATACCAAATTTAGTGTAAATACAATAAAGCGATACGGAGATATAGCCTTAAATGACTTGACCACTAGGGGGCACTGACCAAACAATAAATTGTGACTCAGGTCTTGATTGTGATGACACCCACCAAATTTGGTGTAAATACAATAAAGAGATGCAGAGATATAGCCTTAAATGACTTGACCACTAGGGGGCACTGACCAAAAAATAAATTGTGACTCAGGTCTTGATTGTGATGACACCCACCAAATTTGGTGTAAATACAATAAAGAGATGCGGAGATATAGCCTTAAATGACTTGACCACTAGGGGGCACTGACCAAAAAATAAATTGTGACTCAGGTCTTGATTGTGATGACACCCACCAAATTTGGTGTAAATACGATAAAGAGATGCAGAGATATAGCTTCAAATCTCTTGACCACTAGGGGGCACCGAAAAGTTTACAAGTCCTCCCAGAACATGTTGCTGATGAACCATACCAAGTTTCATAACAATACGCAATTGCGTTTCTGAAATACTTGAACTTAAAGAAAAAATTCAAAATGGCCGACACAAAATGGCCGACCAAAAACCATTTGGTATCGTTTGACTCGGCATGCCTCAAGAAATCTAACAAGACCAGTCTCATAATTTTACATTCAAGTTTGCAGTAGTTATAAGCAAAAATAGACATTTTTTATAACTCCTGACCAGTAGGGGGCAGTGTGACGAAATGTTGCATGCACCCTTAGGTCATCACTGTTATGACATATACCAAGTCTCATATTAATACGCAAAAGTTTTGCGAAGATACAGGCTCAAATACATTTTGGCGTGCTCGCCCTCGCATTCTTTGATGCGTTATACGACAACGGATAGGTCTACCGAAAAGCTTTTGATAACTTTTTGTCTGGAGTGTCTCTAAATGATGCATACCAAAAATCAAGCCAATCACACGAGCGCTCTAGGAGGAGTTCGAAAAAGTAGGTGTTCAATATAATTCAAAATGGCCGACAGGAAGTAGGTTTGACTCAGACATATTTGGTACAGTTGGACTCAGCATGAGCCAAGAAATCAATAGAGTGAAGTCTTATGTTATAGTGGCAATTTAATCAAATGATATAAAGATTTTAAACAATTTATTTACATATCTTGACCACTAGGTGGCGCTGTCCTAAAGATTTATAGGTGCGTTCAGAACATGTCACTGATAAACCATGCCAAATTTCGTAGCAATACGCCATTCTGTTTGTGAAATACTGAACTTAATGAGAAAATTCAAAATGGCCGACACCCAAAATGGCCGACCGAAATCCGTTTGGTATCGTTTGACTCGGCATGCCTCAAGGAATCTAACAAGACCACCTTCGTGATTTTAGGCTCAAGTTTGAAGTAGTTATAAGCGAGAATAGGCATTTTTCGAATCTCGTGACCACTAGGTGGCGCTGTGATGAAACGTTGCAGGCACCCTCAGGTCATGACTGTAATGACATATACCAAGTTTCGTGTCGATACAATAAAGTTTTGCGAAGATACGGCCTCACGTCCGTTTTGGCGTGCTCGCCGCCATATATGTTGTCACTGTATACGAGAACGCATTGGTCTATCAAAAAGCTTTTGATAACTTTTTGTCTGGGGTGTCTCTAGATGCTACATACCAAAGGACATGCAAATCGGACGGACGGTCTAGGAGGAGTTCGAAAAAGTAGGTTTTACGGCAAAATCAAAATGGCGGAAAGATGTGCATGACACAAATGACATCAACATGTGCAATTGAATCATCATGAGCCAAGGATTCAAAGGAAACAAGAATTTATTTTCTAGGACTCACGGGTCAGAAGTTGTGAGCATGAACATAAGTGGATTTTTGGACTGTTGGTGGCGCTAGAGGGTTTGAGTCAGACACACCAATGTTGCTATAGTAACTTCTGTGACTGTCCTCTACATGTGTGCCAAATTTCATAACTTTCCTACGTACGGTTCTATGGGCTGCCATTGACTTTTGGGTGGAAGAACGAGGAACAAGAATAACAATAATAATAATAAATATAGCTGCAAGCAGCGATACCGGGGTCAAGCCAAACATGGCAAAAAATGATTCATACGTGATGACTGTCATGATTCCAGATCTAAGTTTGCATTACTTTTATGAAAAAATAGCAATTTTTTCATATCTTGAGACCACTAGGTGGCGCTGTGCCGAAACAATAGATGGTGCCTCAGAACATGACCCTGATGACTTATACCAAATTTAGTCTAAATATGATAAAGCGATACGGAGATATAGCCTTAAATGACTTGACCACTAGGGGGCACTGACCAAAACAATAGATGGGGACTCAGGTCATGATTGTGATGACACCCACCAAATTTGGTGTAAATACGATAAAGAGATGCAGAGATATAGCTTCAAATCTCTTGACCTCTAGGGGGCGCCGAAAAGTTTACAAATCCTCTCAGAACATGTTGCTGATGAACCATACCAAGTTTCATAACAATACGCAATTGCGTTTCTGAAATACCTGAACTTAAAGAAAAAATTCAAAATGGCCGACACACAAAATGGCCAACCAAAAACCATTTGGTATCGTTTGACTCGGCATGCCTCACAAAATCTAACAAGACCACTCTCATAATTTTACATTCAAGTTTGCAGCAGTTATAAGCAAAAATAGACATTTTTTATATCTCGTGACCAGTAGGGGGCAGTGTGACAAAATGGTGTATGCACCTTCAGGTCATCACTGTTATGACATATACCAAGTCTCATATCAATACACAAAAGTTTTGCAAAGATACAGGATCAAACACATTTTGGCGTGCTCGCCCTCGCATTCTTTGATGCGTTATACGACAACGGATAGGTCTACCAAAAAGCTTTTGATAACTTTTTGTCTGGAGTGTCTCTAGATGATGCCTACCAAAATTCAAGCCAATCAAACAAGCGCTCTAGGAGGAGTTCGAAAAAGTAGGTGTTCAATATAATTCAAAATGGCCGACAGGAAGTAGGTTTGACTCTGACATATTTGGTACAGTCGGACTCAGCATGAGCCAAGGAATCAATAGAGTGAAGTCTTATGTCAGTGTGGCAATTAAATCAAATGCCATAAAGATTTAAAAAAAATTTTTTTACTTATCCTGACCACTAGGTGGCGCCGTCCTAAAGATTTATAGGTGCGCTCAGAACATGTCACTGATGAACCACACCAAATTTCGTAGCGATACGCCATTCTGTTTGTGAAATACTGAACTTAATGAGAAAATTCAAAATGGCCGACACCCAAAATGGCCGCCCGAAAACCGTTTGTTATCGTTTGACTCGGCATGCCTCAAGGAATCTAACAAGACTACCTTCATGATTTTAGACTCAAGTTTGAAGTAGTTATAAGCGAAAATAGGCATTTTTCGAATCTTGTGACCACCAGGTGGCGTTGTGACGAAACGTTGCAGGTACCCTCAGGTCATGACTGTAATGACATATACCAAGTTTCGTGTCGATACATATAAGTTTTGCGAAGATACGGCCTCACGTCCGTTTTGGCGTGCTCGCCGCCTTATATGTTGTCACTGTATACGAGAACGCATTGGTCTATCAAAAAGCTTTTGATAACTTTTGGTCTGGGGTGTCTCTAGATGCTACATTCCAAAGGACATGCAAATCGGACAAACGCTCTAGGAGGAGTTCGAAAAAGTAGGTTTTAAGGAAAATTCAAAATGGTGGAAAGATTTGCATGACAGAAATGACATCATAGAGCGGACTCGAATCATCACGAGCAAAGGATTCAGAAGAAACAAGAATTTTGTGTCTAGGACTCACGGTTCAGAAGTTATGAGCACGAACATAAGTGCATTTTTGGACTGTTGGTGGCGCTAGAGGGTTTGAGTTAGACACACCAATGTTGCTATAGTAACTTCTGAGACTGTCCTCTACATGTGTGCCAAATTTCATAACTTTCCTACGTACGGTTCTATGGGCTGCCATTGACTTCAATGGAGGAAGAAGGAAGAAGAATAATAATAAGAAAACTAACAGATACAATAGGTGTCTACGCCACTTCGTGGCTTGACCCCTAAAAATATAGCTGCAAGCAGCAATGCCGGGGTCAAGCCAAAAAGGGCACAGAAGAAGGTAAACTTGAGTCCGGATGAGCAGTTTAAAAAACCTAGCAAAACCTCCTGATTTCAGACAAATTAATATAACAGTAATCAGCAAAAAAGCTGTGTTCTTATTCAGTGAAATCTCTCCCTCACGTCTTGAGGAGCATTGACAACTAGAACACTGAAGGAAATGTGAGTGGTGCTTGCAGTGGTAATACTCAGCTCACAAAATGTTACAGTGGTGTTAATAAGTCAAAAGAGCCCACCCCCATGTCTCTACGCTGTTCTGATGAAGAGATATAGCTCTTGCAAAAACAGTTGATAAGGTATTCTCATTGGTTGCTAGACAGTAAATTGACATCCACCAGTGATTATAATCCAAGCCATGAAATGAATAATCCATGATGACATGTGGTTTTAGATGTGTTGTTGCAGTAGTTTTAGGCAAAATTTTCAATTTTCTATCTCAAAACCACTAGGTGGCGCTGTGACAAAATTGTGCATGCAACTTCAGGTCATGATTACGTTACATCGAGCTAGTTTTATGACTATACACTTTAGTTTAGTGAAGAAACAGTTGTATGACCATAGGGCTGGCTTGATATCACAGGTTTTGTTCAATTATAACGCCAACTAGTGGTGCAAGCAAGCAATTTTTTTTTTGTAGCCTCAGACTGTGGTCGTACATCAGCGTATCAAATCTGGTGAAAAAATCTCTTTTCGTTGCGAAGTTATAACCATTTATGTGTAAAAAATACAAAATTTAAAATGTAATTTTTCGTTTTTTGCATTTTTCGTTCATTTCTGATGAAAATTTTAATATAACGCCAATACAACTTTTTGTTCAGAAGGTAAGGTTAGTTTCTTCCTATGGTGTTTTTGAGTCGATCAGAATTACGGTCGCGGAGATATTCGCGCGTGTTTTTTAAGCACTATTTTGCCGCACAGGGTTAACCGTAAGGCGAATCCTGGCATGTTTGGTATCGTTGGACTCGGCAACTATTCAAAACTCCAAGGAAACCAGTCCCTTGTAAATATGATGATCATAGCCAAAGTTATAGGCCTATAAAACATTCGTCTGGCCACTAGGTGGCGCTGCAACGAAACTGTGCATGCTCCCTCAGTTCCTGACTGGCATCTCAAGTACCAAGATTTGTGTCAATAGGCCTAAGTTTGGAGAAGATACAGCCTAAAATCTGTTTTTTTGCGCTCTATGTAAAATTTGTTGACGCGCTATACGACAACGGATTGGTTTATCGAAATTCTTTTAATAACTTTTTGCCTTGAGTGTCTCTAGATGCTGCATACCAATTTTCGTGGAAATCGGGGAAAAGCTCTAGGACGAGTTCGCAAAAGTAGGTTTTACGAATAATTCAAAATGGCGAAAAAATTTCATGACGGAAAATGATGTCATAGGGTCCAATGGAATCGTCTTGAGCCAAGGAATCAGAGGAACCAAGAATTTTGTTTCTAGGGCTTACGGATAAGAAGTTATAGGCAAAAACATAAGTGCAACTTTGGACTGTTGGTGGCGCTAGTGGGTTAGACATAGAGACTCCAAATTTGCTGTGGGGACACATTGGACTGTCCTTTATCAGTGTGCCAAATTTCATAACTTTCCTACGTACGGTTCTATGGGCTGCCATAGACCGCAATGGCGGAAGAAGAATAACTAATAATAAATATAGCTGCAAGCAGCGATACCGGGGTCAAGCCAAACATGGCAAAAAATGATTCATACGTGATGACTGTCATGATTTAAGATCTAAGTTTGCATTAGTTTTATGAAAAAATAGCAATTTTTTCGTATCTTGAGACCACTAGGTGGTGCTGTGCCGAAACAATAGATGGTGCCTCAGGACATGACTGTGATGACACATACCAAATTTTGTGTAAATACAATAAAGCAATACGGAGATATAGCCTTAAATGACTTGACCACTAGGAGGCACTGACCAAAACAATAGATAGTGACTCAGGTCTTGATTGTGATGACACCCACCAAATTTGGTGTAAATACGATAAAGAGATGCAGAGATATAGCTTCAAATCTCTTGACCACTAGGGGGTGCCGAAAAGTTTACAAGCCCTCTCAGAACATGTTGCTGATGAACCATACCAAGTTTCATAACAATACGCAATTGCGTTTCCGAAATACTTGAACTTAAAGAAAAACTCAAAATGGCCGACACACAAAATGGCCGACCAAAAACCATTTGGTATCGTTTGACTCGCCATGCCTCACGAAATCTAACAAGACCAGTCTCATAATTTTACATTCAAATTTGCAGTAGTTATAAGCAAAAATAGACATTTTTTATATCTCGTGACCAGTAGGGGGCAGTGTGACGAAATGGTGCATGCACCCTCAGGTCATCACTGTTATGACATATACCAAGTCTCATATCAATACGCAAAAGTTTTGCGAAGATACAGGCTCAAACACATTTTGGCGTGCTCGCCCTCGCATTCTTTGATGCGTTATACGACAACGGATAGGTCTACCGAAAAGCTTTTGATAACTTTTTGTCTGGAGTGTCTCTAGATGATGCGTACCAAAAATCAAGCCAGTCAAACAAGCGCTCTAGGAGGAGTTCGAAAAAGTAAGTGTTCAATATAATTCAAAATGGCCGACAGGAAGTAGGTTTGACTCTAACATATTTGGTACAGTCGGACTCGGCACGAGCCAAGAAATCAATAGAGTGAAGTCTCATGTCAGTGTGGCAAATAAATCAAATGATATAAAGATTTTAAACAATTTCTTTACATATCCTGACCACTAGGTGGCGCCGTCCTAAAGATTTATAGGTGCGCTCAGAACATGTCACTGATGAACCATGGCAAATTTCGTAGCGATACGCCATTCTGTTTGTGAAATACTGAACTAAATGAGAAAATTCAAAATGGCCGACACCCAAAATGGCCGACCGAAAACCGTTTGGTATCGTTTGACTCGACATGCCTCAAGGAATCTAACAAGACCACCTTCGTGATTTTAGACTCAAGTTTGAAGTAGTTATAAGCGAAAATAAGCATTTTTCGAATCTCGTGACCACTAGGTGGCGCTGTGACGAAACGTTGCAGGCACCCTCAGGTCAAGACTGTAATGACATATACCAAGTTTCGTGTCGATACACCAAAGTGTTGCGAAGATACGGCCTCACGTCTGTTTTGGCGTGCTCGCCGCCGTATATGTTGTCACGGTATACGAGAACGCATTGGTCTATCAAAAAGCTTTTGATAACTTTTTCTCAGGGGTGTCTCTGGATGCTAGATACCAAAGGACATGCAAATCGGACAAACGCTCTAGGAGGAGTTCAAAAAAGTAGGTTTTACGGAAAATTCAAAATGGCGGAAAGATGTGCATGACACAAATGACATCAATGTGTGCATTTGAATCATCATGAGCCAAGGATTCAGAGGAAACAAGAATTTAGTTTCTAGGACTGATGGGTCAGAAGTTATGACCATGAAAATAAGTGGATTTTTGGACTGTTGGTGGCGCTAGAGGGTTTGAGTCAGACACACCAAAGTTGCTATATTAACTTCTGAGACTGTCCTCTACATGTGTGCCAAATTTCATAACTTTCCTATGTACGGTTCTATGGGCTGCCATTGACTTTCGGCGGAAGAACGAGGAAGAAAAATAATAATAATAATAATAATAAGAAAACTAACAATAACAATAGGGTTCTACGCCCCTTCGGGGCTTGACCCCTAATTAAAGCTGCAAGCAGCATTTGCCGGGTTTCGAGCATTAAGGCACGTCAAAGATGTCACACGTCGTCGACCAGGCTGATCCAGCATCCACAAAAACAAAAGAGATGGTAAGAAACGGTTCATACAGACTATGTATGCTTAAACACACGTGCACCTATGGGACCTATAGGAGTTATCACCAATAACTCACGAACCGTTTGATTGACAGCAACGCTTCAAGAGGAAAGTTGTTCACCATGGGCAGATCTATCATATGATGTCATGTTTGTGTGTGTATGTCAAACATCACGTGATACAGGCACCGAAATATGTTATTATGCCCCCTAGTGGCCAAATGACACCGTAATTCTTACAGACCTTCAGGAGCAGTACACGAAAAAGCACAGTGTGTTTCGTTCCGATCGACCTTCGTTAACCCTGTCAAATCAGTCCTCAACCTTCATTGGCCAATGACGGCCATGTTTTTGGAGATACGCCAATGTCCTTCCAGACCCTCATGGTACATTGCAAAAAGACACACCATACCAAATATTGAGAGTATCGGGCAAACGGTTGTGTAGTAATAGCCATTCCCAAGCTCAAGCCTGTTATAGCGCCACCTAGTGGCCAAAATCCGCATCTTTTTTACTGTGTCCCCGGAGTGAACTTGTACATATCTGTACCAAACCTCGTTAAGATATCTCAAACCGTTCACGAGTTATAGCCATTTCAGTGACGATAGGCTACTTCCTGTATGGAGCTTTGGCGCCCCTTAGTGACCCTGAAGCGAAATTTCAAAATCTGTTCGATAATTATTTACCTACTCACTCCAGAGATTTCTCCTGCGTTGGAACGATTCCGATCGGGCGAAAAACCTAGGACTAGTTCGCAAAAGTAGGTTTTGAAGGTTATCACCAATAACTCACGAACCGTTTGATTGACAGCAACACTTCAAGAGGAAAAATTTGTTCACCATGGGCAGATCTATCATATGATATCATGTTTGTGTGTGTATGTCAAACGTCACGTGATACACGCACCGAAATATAGTATTACGCCCCCTAATGGCCAAATGACACCGTAATTCTTACAGACCTTCAGGAGCAGTACACAAAGAAGCACAGTGCGTTTCGTTCCGATCGACCTTCGTTAACCCTGTCAAATCAGTCCTCAACCTTCATTGGCCGATGACGGCCATGTTTTTGGAGATACGCCAATGTCCTTCCAGACCCTCAGGGTACATTGCACAAAGACACACCATACCAAATATTAAGTGTATCAGGCTAACGGTTGTGTAGTAATAGCCATTCCCGAGCTCAAGCCTGTTTTAGCGCCACCTAGTGTCCAAAATCCGCATCTTTTTTACTTTGACCCCGGAGTGAGATGGTACATATGTGTACCGAACCACGTTTAGATATCTCAAACCGTTCACGAGTTATAGCCATTTTACTGACGATAGGCTACTTCCTGTATGGAGTTTTGGCGCCCCTTAGTGACCCTGAAGCGAAATTTCAAAATCTGTTCGATAATTATTTACCTACTCACTCCACAGATTTCTCCTGCGTTGGAACGATTCCGATCGGGCGAAAAACCTATGACTAGTTCATTTTGGCTAGAAATGCATATTATGCAAATTAGCGAAACATTTGCATACCGGAAATGAAATCGGAGATATACATTTTTTAAGTTTGGAGCCAGGGATTACAATGATACCAAACACTTGAGTGTCTGATGTCCGGTTTAAGAGTTATAAACCCCAACGCGTCGGGCATTGCTATAGCGCCACCTATGGGCCGATTTGGCTGATTCACTGTATCTGAGTAGCGAGCTGATATACAACCAGTTGACCAAGTGGCAAGTTTCTACGACTTACGGTTTGTGCTGGGCGACGCGTTTTATGGCGGAAAAATAATAATAATAATAATAATAATAATAATAATAATAATAAAACAGACAAATACAATAGGTTTTCAGCACTTCGTGCTCGAAACCCTAATAATTATTATAAAAAGAAAACTAACAAATACAATAGGGGTCTTCGCCCCTTCGGGGCTTGACCCCTAATAATAATTATTATAAAAAGAAAACTAACAAATACAATAGGGGTCTTCGCCCCTTCGGGGCTTGACCCCTAAATATAGCTGCAAGCAGCGATACCGGGGTCAAGCCGAAAAGGGCACAAAGGATGTAAAATTGAGATTGGATTAGCAGATTGAAGAACCTAGGTAAACCTAATAATTTTAGATGAAAAACAAAAAAGTTATCAACAAAAATAATCTAAGTTCTTGTCTACTGCAATCGTCCTTCTGTTATTGACAATCATGGAACATTAGAGCACTGAAGGACATGTGAGTGGTGTTTGCAGTGGGAAAACATCATGTTATAACAAGTTTAATTAGTCAAAAGAGACCATCCCCGTGTCTCTACGATGTTCTGATGCAGAGATATAGCTTTTGCAAAAACGGTTGATAAGGTATTCTCAATGGTTGCTAGGGAGTGAATTGGCAACCACCAGTTATTATAGTCAAAGCCATGAAAGAAATAGTCCATCATGACTTATGGTTTTAGATGTGTTGTTGCAGTAGTTTTAGGCAAAAATACCATATTCTATCTCAAGACCACTAGGTGGCGCTATGAAAAAATTGTGCATGGAACAACAGGTCATGATTGTGTTACATCCTGCTAGTTTTATGACTATACACTTTAGTTTAGTTAAGAAACAGTTTTATGACCATAAGGCTGGCTTGTTATCAAAGGTTTTGTTCAATTATAAGGACATCTAGTGGTGCAAGCATACAATTTTTTTTGTGTAGCCTCAGAATGTGCTCATACATCAGCGTGTCAAATCTGGTGAAAAAATCTCTTTTCGTTACGAAGTTACAATCATTTATGTGTAAAAAAACACAAAATTTGAAGGTAATTTTTTGTTTTTTGCAATTTTCAGCCATTTCTGATGAAAATTTTAATATAACGCCAATAGAACTTTTTGTTCAGAAGGTAAGGTCAGTTTCTTCCGATGGTGTTTTCGAGTCGATCTGAAAAACGCTTGCGGAGATATTCACGCGTGTTTTTTAAGCGCTATTTTGCTGCGCAGGGTTAACCGTAAGGCAAATTCTGGCATGTTTGGTATCTTTGGACTCGGCAACTATTCAGAACTCCAAAGAAATAAGTCCCGTGAAAAAAAGTTGCTCACAGCCAAAGTTATAGGCGTATAAAACATTCGTCTGGCCACTAGGTGGCGCTGCAACGAAACTGTGCATGCACCTTCAGTTCCTGACTGGCATCACAAGTACCAAGTGTTGTGTCAATAGTCCTAAGTTTAACGAAGATACAGGCTAAAATCTGTTATTTTGAGCTCTACGAAAAATTCGTTAAGTTGGTATATGACAACGGATTGCTGTATCGAAATTCTTTTGATAACTTTTTGCCATGAGTGTCTCTAGATGCTGCATACCGATTTTCTTGGCAATCGGGTAAAAACTCTAGGACGAGTTCGCAAAAGTAGGTTTTACGAATAATTCAAAATGGCGGAAAAATTTTCATGACGGAAAATGACGTCATAGGGTCTAATCGAATCGGCTTGAGCCAAGGAATCAGAGGAAGCAAGAATTTTGTTTCTAGGACTTACGGATCAGAAGTTATAAGCAAAAACGTAAGTGCAACTTTGGACTGTTGGTGGCGCTAGCGGGTTAGACATAGAGACTCCAAATTTGCTGTGGGGACACATTGGAGTGTCCTTTATCAGTGTGCCAAATTTCATAACTTTCCTACGTACGGTTCTATGGGCTGCCATAGACCGCAATGGTGGAAGAAGAATAACTAATAATAAATATAGCTGCAAGCAGCGATACCGGGGTCAAGCCAAACATGGCAAAAAATTATTCATACGTGATGACTGTCATGATTTAAGATCTAAGTTTGCATTAGTTTTATGAAAAAATAGCAATTTTTTGTATCTTGAGACCACTAGGTGGCACGGTGCAGAAACAATAGATGGTGCCTCAGGTCATGACTGTGATGACACATACCAAATTTAGTGTAAATACGATAAAGCAATACAGAGATATAGCCTTAAATGACTTGACCACTAGGGGGCACTAACCAAACAATAAATTGTGACTCAGGTCTTGATTGTGATGACACCCACCAAATTTGGTGTAAATACAATAAAGAGATGCAGAGATATAGCCTTAAATGACTTGACCACTAGGGGCCACTAACCAAACAATAAATTGTGACTCAGGTCTTGATTGTGATGACACCCACTAAATTTGGTGTAAATACAATAAAGAGATGCAGAAATATAGCCTTAAATGACTTGACCACTAGGGGGCACAAACCAAAAAATAAATTGTGACTCAGGTCTTGATTGTGATGACACCCACCAAATTTGGTGTAAATACGATAAAGAGATGCAGAGATAAAGCTTCAAATCTCTTGACCACTAGGGGGCACCGAAAAGTTTACAAGTCCTCCCAGAACATGTAGGTAATGAACCATACCAAGTTTCATAACAATACACAGTTGCGTTTCTGAAATACTTGAACTTAAAGAAAAATTCAAAATGGCCGACACACAAAATGGCCGACCAAAAACCATGTGGTATCGTCTGACTCTGCATGCCTCACGAAATCTAACAAGACCAGTCTCATAATTTTACATTCAAATTTGCAGTAGTTATAAGCAAAAATAGACATTTTTTATATCTCGTGACCAGTAGGGGGCAGTGTGACGAAATGGTGCATGCACCCTCAGGTCATCACTGTTATGACATATACCAAGTCTCATATTAATACGCAAAAGTTTTGCGAAGATACAGGCTCAAACACATTTTGGCGTGCTCGCCCTCGCATTCTTTGATGCGTTATACGACAACGGATAGGTCTACCGAAAAGCTTTTGATAACTTTTTGTCTAGAGTGTCTCTAGATGATGCATACCAAAAATCAAGCCAATCACACAAGCGCTCTAGGAGGAGTTCGAAAAAGTAGGTGTTCAATATAATTCAAAATGGCCGACAGGAAGTAGGTTTGACTCAGACATATTTTATACCGTCGGACTCAGCATGAGCCAAGGAATCAATTGAGTGAAGTCTTATGTCATAGTGGCAATTTAATCAAATGATATAAAGATTTTAAACAATTTATTTACATATCCTGACCACTAGGTGGCGCCGTCCTAAAGATTTATAGGTGCGCTCAGAACATGTCACCGATGAACCATGCCAAATTTCGTAGCGATACGCCATTCGGTTTGTGAAATACTGAACTTAATGAGAAAATTCAAAATGGCCGACACCCAAAATGTCCGACCGAAAACGGTTTGGTATCGTTTGACTCGGCATGCCTCAAGGAATCTAACAAGACCTCCTTCATGATTTTAGACTCAAGTTTGAAGTAGTTATAAGCGAAAATAGGCATTTTTCGAATCTCGTGACCACTAGGTGGCGCTGTGACGAAACGTTGCAGGCACCCTCAGGTCATGACTGTTATGACATATACCAAGTTTCGTGTCGATACAATAAAGTTTTGCGAAGATACGGCCTCACGTCCGTTTTGGCGTGCTCGCCGCCATATATGTTGTCAATTTATATGAGAACGCATTGGTCTATCAAAAAGCTTTTGATAACTTTTTGTCTTGGGTGTCTCTAGATGCTACATACCAAAGGACATGCAAATCGGACAAACGGTCTAGGAGGAGTTCGAAAAAGTAGGTTTTACGAAAAATTCAAAATGGCGGAAAGATGTGCATGACACAAATGACATCAATGTGTGCAATTGAATCATCATGAGCCAAGGATTCAGAGGAAACAAGAATTTAGTTTCTAGGACTCACGGGCCAGAAGTTATAAGCATGAACATAAGTGGATTTTTGGACTGTTGGTGGCGCTAGAGGGTTTGAGTCAGACACACCAATGTTGCTATAGTAACTTCTTAGATTGTCCTCTACATGTGTGCCAAATTACATAACTTTCCTACGTACGGTTCTATGGGCTGCCATTGACTTCAATGGAGGAAGAAGGAAGAAGAATAATAATAAGAAAACTAACAGATACAATAGGTGTCTACGCCACTTCGTGGCTTGACCCCTAAATATAGCTGCAAGCAGCGATACCGGGGTCAAGCCAAACATGGCAAAAAATGATTCATACGTGATGACTGTCATGATTTAAGATCTAAGTTTGCATTAGTTTTATGAAAAATATAGCAATTTTTTCGTATCTTGAGACCACTAGGTGGCGCTGTGCCGAAACAATAGATGGTGCCTCAGGTCATGACTGTGATGACACATACAAAATTTAGTGTAAATACGATAAACCGATAGGGAGATATAGCCTTAAATGACTTGACCACTAGGGGGCACTGACCAAACAATAAATTATAACTCAGGCCTTGATTGTGATGACACCCACCAAATTTGTTGTAAATACGATAAAGAGATGCAGAGATATAGCTTCAAATCTCTTGACCACTAGGGGGCGCCAAAAAGTTGACAAGTCCTCCCAGAACATGTTGCTGATGAACCATACCAAGTTTCATAACAATACGCAATTGCGTTTCTGAAATACTTGAACTTAAAGAAAAATTCAAAATGGCCGACACACAAAATGGCCGACCAAAAACCATTTGGTATCGTTTGACTCGGTATGCCTCAAGAAATCTAACAAGACCAGTCTCATAATTTTACATTCAAGTTTGCAGTAGTTATAAACAAAAATAGACATTTTTTATATCTCGTGACCAGTAGGGGGCAGTGTGACGAAATGGTGCATGCACCCTCAGGTCATCACTGTTATGACATATACCAAGTCTCATATTAATACGCAAAAGTTTTGCGAAGATACAGGCTCAAACACATTTTGGCGTGCTCGCCTTCGCATTCTTTGATGCGTTATACGACAACGGATAGGTCTACTGAAAAGCTTTTGATAACTTTTTGTCTAGAGTGTCTCTAGATGATGCCTACCAAAATCCAAGGCAATCAAAAAAGCGCTCTAGGAGGAGTTCGAAAAAGTAGGTCTTCAATATAATTCAAAATGGCCGACAGGAAGTAGGTTTGACTCAGACATATTTGGTACAGTCGGACTCAGCATGAGCCAAGGAATCAATAGAGTGAAGTCTCATGTCACTGTGGTAATTTAATCAAATGATATAAAGATTTTAAACTATTTATTTACATATCCTGACCACTAGGTGGCGCTGTCCTAAAGATTTATAGGTATGCTCAGAACATGTCACTGATGAACCATGCCAAATTTTGTAGCGATACGCCATTCTGTTTGTGAAATACTGAACTTAATGAGAAAATTCAAAATGGCCGACACCCAAAATGGCCGACCGAAAACCGTTTGGTATCATTTGACTCGGCATGCCTCAAGGAATCTAACAAGACCACCTTCGTGATTTTAGACTCAAGTTTGAAGTAGTTATAAGCGAAAATAGGCATTTTTCGAATCTCGTGACCACTAGGTGGCGCTGTGACGAAACGTTGCAGGCACCCTCAGGTCATGACTGTAATGACATATACCAAGTTTCGTGTCGATACAATAAAGTTTTGCGACGATAGGGCCTCACGTCCGTTTTGGCGTGCTCGCCGCCATATATGTTGTAAATTTATACAAGAACGCATTGGTCTATCAAAAAGCTTTTGATAACTTTTTGTCTGGGGTGTCTCTAGATGCTACATACCAAATGACATGCAAATCGGACAAACGGTCTAGGAGGAGTTCGAAAAAGTAGGTTTTACGAAAAATTCAAAATGGCGGAAAGATGTGCATGACACAAATGACATCAATGTGTGCATTTGAATCATCATGAGCCAAGGATTCAGAGGAAACAAGAATTTAGTTTCTAGGACTCACGGGTCAGAAGTTATGAGCATGAACATAAGTGGATTTTTGGACTGTTGGTGGCGCTAGAGGGTTTGAGTCAGACACACCAATGTTGCTACAGTAACTTCTGAGACCGTCCTCTACATGTGTGCCAAATTTCATAACTTTCCTATGTACGGTTCTATGGGCTGCCATTGACTTCAATGGCGGAAGAACAAGAAGAAGAATAATATATAATAATAATAATAATAAGAAAACTAACAATAACAATAGGGTTCTACGCCCCTTCGGGGCTTGACCCCTAATAATAATAAGAAAACTAACAATAACAATAGGGTTCTACGCCCCTTCGGGGCTTGACCCCTAAATATAGCTGCAAGCAGCGATACCGGGGTCAAGCCAAACATGGCAAAAAATGATTCATACGTGATGACTGTCATGATTTAAGATCTAAGTTTGCATTAGTTGTAGGAAAAAAATAGCAATTTTTTCGTATCTTGAGACCACTAGGTGGCGCTGTGCCGAAACAATAGATGGTACCTCAGGTCATGACTGTGATGACACATACCAAATTTAGTGTAAATACAATAAAGCGATACGGAAATATAGCCTTAAATGACTTGACCACTAGGGGGCACTGACCAAACAATAAATTGTGACTCAGGTCTTGATTGTGATGACACCCACCAAATTTGGTGTAAATACGATAAAGAGATGAAGAGATATAGCTTCAAATCTCTTGACCACTAGGGGGCGCCGAAAAGTTTACAAGTCCTCTCAGAACATGTTGCTGATGAACCATACCAAGTTTCATAACAATACGCAATTGCGTTTCTGAAATACTTGAATTTAAAAAAAATTCAAAATGTCCGACACACAAAATGGCTGACCAAAACCATTTGGTATCGTTTGACTCGGCATGCCTCACGAAATCTAACAAAACTAGTCTCATAATTTTACATTCAGGTTTGCAGTAGTTATAAGCAAAAATAGACATATTTTATATCTCGTGACCAGTAGGGGGCAGTGTGACGAAATGGTGCATGCACCCTCAGGTCATCACTGTTATGACATATACCAAGTCTCATATTAATACGCAAAAGTTTTGCGAAGATACAGGCTCAAACACATTTTGGCGTGCTCGCCCTCACATTCTTTGATGCGTTATACGACAACGAATAGGTCTACCGAAAAGCTTTTGATAACTTTTTGTCTAGAGTGTCTCTAGATGATGCATACCAAAAATCAAGCCAATCACACGAGCGCTCTAGGAGGAGTTCGAAAAAGTAGGTGTTCAATATAATTCAAAATGGCCGACAGGAAGTACGTTTGACTCAGACATATTTGGTACAGTCGGACTCGGCATGAGCCAAGGAATCAATAAAGTGAAGTCTTATGTCAGTGTGGCAATTTAATCAAATGATATAAAGATTTTAAACAATTTATTTACATATCCTGACCACTAGGTGGCGCTGTCCTAAAGATTTATAGGTGCGCTCAGAACATGTCACCCATGAACCATGCCAAATTTCGTAACCATACGCCATTCGGTTTGTGAAATACTGAACTTAATGAGAAAATTCTAAATGGCCGACACCCAAAATGGCCGACCGAAAACCGTTAGGTATCGTTTGACTCGGCATGCCTCAAGGAATCTAACAAGACCACCTTCATGATTTTAGACTCAAGTTTGAAGTAGTTATAAGCGAAAATATGCATTTTTCGAATCTCGTGACCACTAGGTGGCGCTGTGACAAAACGTTGCAGGCACCCTCAGGTCATGACTGTAATGACATATACCAAGTTTCGTGTCGATACAATAAAGTTTTGCGAAGATATGGCCTCACGTCCGTTTTGGCGTGCTCGCCGCCATATATGTTGTCAATTTATACGAGAACGCATTGGTCTATCAAAAAGCTTTTGATAACTTTTTGTCTGGGGTGTCTCTAGATGCTATATACCAAAGGACATGCAAATCGGACGGACGGTCTAGGAGGAGTTCGAAAAAGTAGGTTTTACGGAAAAATCAAAATGGCGGAAAGATTTGCATGACACAAATGACATCAACGTATGCAATTGAATCATCATGAGCCAAGGATTCAGAAGAAACAGGAATTTAGTTTCTAGGACTCACGGGTCAGAAGTTATGAGCATGAACATAAGTGGATTTTTGGACTGTTGGTGGCGCTAGAGGGTTTGAGTCAGACACACCAATGTTGCTATAGTAACTTCTAAGACCGTCCTCTACATGTGTGCCAAATTTCATAACTTTCCTATGTACGGTTCTATGGGCTGCCATTGACTTTAATGGCGGAAGAACAAGAAGAAGAATAATATATAATAATAATAATAATAAGAAAACTAACAATAACAATAGGGTTCTACGCCCCTTCGGGGCTTGACCCCTAAATATAGCTGCAAGCAGCGATACCGGGGTCAAGCCAAACATGGCAAAAAATGATTCATACGTGATGACTGTCATGATTTAAGATCTAAGTTTGCATTAGTTTTATGAAAAAAGAGCAATTTTTTCGTATCTTGAGACCACTAGGTGGCGCTGTGCCGAAACAATAGATGGTACCTCAGGTCATGACTGTGATGACACATACCAAATTTAGTGTAAATACAATAAAGCGATACGGAGATATAGCCTTAAATGACTTGACCACTAGGGGGCACTGACCAAACAATAAATTGTGACTCAGGTCTTGATTATGATGACACCCACCAAATTTGGTGTTAATACGATAAAGAGATGAAGAGATATAGCTTCAAATCTTTTGACCACTAGGGGGCGCCGAAAAGTTTACAAGTCCTCCCAGAACATGTTGCTGATGAACCATACCAAGTTTCATAACAATACGCAATTGTGTTTCTGAAATACTTCAATTTAAAGAAAAAATTCAAAATGGCCGACACACAAAATGGCCGACCAAAAACCATTTGGTATCGTTTGACTCGGCATGCCTCACGAAATCTAAAAAGACTAGTCTCATAATTTTACATTCAAGTTTGCAGTAGTTATAAGCAAAAATATATATTTTTTATATCTCGTGACCAGTAGGGGGCAGTGTGACAAAATGGTGCATGCACCCTCAGGTCATTACTGTTATGACATATACCAAGTCTCATATTAATACGCAAAAGTTTTGCGAAGATACAGGCTCAAACACATTTTGGCGTGCTCGCCCTCGCATTCTTTGATGCGTTATACGACAACGGATAGGTCTACCAAAAAGCTTTTGATAACTTTTTGTCTAGAGTGTCTCTAGATGATGCCTACCAAAATTCAAGCCAATCACACGAGCGCTCTAGGAGGAGTTCGAAAAAGTAGGTCTTCAATATAATTCAAAATGGCCGACAGGAAGTAGGTTTGACTCAGACATACTTGGTACAGTCGGACTCAGCATGAGCCAAGGAATCAAAAGAGTGAAGTCTTATGTCATAGTGGCAATTTAATCAAATGAAATAAAGATTTTAAACAATTTATTTACATATCCTGACCACTAGGTGGCACCGTCCTAAATATTTATAGGTGCGCTCAGAACATGTCACTGATGAACCATGCCAAATTTCGTAGCGATACGCCATTCTGTTTGTGAAATACTGAACTTAATGAGAAAATTCAAAATGGCCGACACCCAAAATGGTCGACCGAAAACCGTTTGGTATCGTTTGACTCGGCATGCCTCAAGGAATCTAACAAGACCACCTTCATGATTTTAGACTCAAGTTTGAAGTAGTTATAAGCGAAAATAGGCATTTTTCGAATCTCGTGACCACTAGGTGGCGCTGTGACGAAACGTTGCAGGCACCCTCAGGTCATGACTGTAATGACATATACCAAGTTTCGTGTCAATACACCAAAGTGTTGCGAAGATACGGCCTCACGTCCGTTTTGGCGTGTTCGCCGCCGTATATGTTGTCACGGTATACGAGAATGCATTGGTCTATCAAAAAGCTTTTGATAACTTTTTGTCAGGGGTGTCTATAGATGCTAGATACCAAAGGACATGCAAATCGGACAAACGGTCTAGGAGGAGTTCGAAAAAGTAGGTTTTACGGAAAATTCAAAATGGTGGAAAGATGTGGATGACACAAATGACATCAATGTGTGCAATTGAATCATCATGAGCCAAGGATTCAGAGGAAACAAGAATTTAGTTTCTAGGACTCACAAGTCAGAAGATATGAGCATGAACATAAGTGGATTTTTGGACTGTTGGTGGCGCTAGAGGGTTTGAGTCAGACACACCAATGTTGCTACAGTAACTTCTGAGGCTGTCCTCTACATGTGTACCAAATTTCATAACTTTCCTACGTACGGTTCTATGGGCTGCCATTGACTTCAATGGCGGAAGAACAAGGATGAATAATAATAATAAGAAAACTGACAATAACAATAGGTGTCTACGCCACTTCGTGGCTTGACCCCTAAATATAGCTGCAAGCAGCAATGCCGGGGTCAAGCCGAAAAGGGCACAAAAGGATGTAAAATTGAGGTTGGATAAGCAGATTGAAGAACTTAGGTAAACCTAATAATTTTAGATGAAAAAACAAAAAAGTTATCAACAAAAATAATCTAAGTTCTTGTCAACTGCAATCGTCCTTCTGTTGTTGACAATCATGGAACATTAGAGCACTGAAGGACATGTGAGTGGTGTTTGCAGTGGTAAAACGTAGGTCACATCATGTTACAGCAAGTTTAATCAGTCAAAAGCGACCATCCACGTGTCTCTACGATGTTCTGATGCAGAGAAAAAGCTCTTGAAAAAACGGTTGATAAGGTATTCTCAATGGTTGCTAGGGAGTGAATTGGCAACCACCAGAGATTATAGTCAAAGCCATGAAAGGAATAATCCATGATGACTCATGATTTTAGATGTGTTGTTGCAGTAGTTTTGGGCAAAAATAAAATTTTCTATCTCAAAACCAGTAGGTGGCGCAATGAAAAAATTGTGCATGCAACATCAGGTCATGATTATGTTACATCTAGCTAGTTTTATGACTATACACTTTAGTTTAGTTAAGAAACAGTTGTATGACCATAAGGCTGGCTTGTTATCAAAGGTTTTGTTCAATCATAAGGCCATCTAGTGGTGCAAGCATACAATTTTTTTCGTGTGGCCTCAGAATGTGCTCATACATCAGTGTATCAAATCTGGTGTAAAAATCTTATTTTGTTGCAGAGTTATAACCATTTATGTGTAAAAAACACAAAATTTGAAGGTAATTTTTCGTTTTTTGCATTTTTCGGCCATTTCTGATGAAAATTTTAATATAACGCCAATAGAACTTTTTGTTCAGAAGGTAAGGTTAGTTTCTTGCTATGGTGTTTTCGAGTCGATCGGAAAAACGATCGCGGAGATATTCACGCGTGTTTTTTAAGCGCTATTTTGTTGCGCAGGGTTAACCGTAAGGCGAATTCTGGCAAGTTTGGTATCGTTGGACTCGGCAACTATTCAGAACTCCAAGGAAACCAGTCCCGTGAAAATACGTCAATCGGAGCCAAAGTTATAGGCGTATAAAACATTTCTCTGGCCACTAGGTGGCGCTGCAACGAAACTGTGCATGCTCCTTCAGTTCCTGACTGGCATCACAAGTACCAAGTGTCGTGTCAATAGGCCTAAGTTTGACAAAGATACAGCCTAAAATCTGTTTTTTTGCGCTCTACGTAAACTTCGTTAAGGCGGTATTCGACAACGGATTGCTGTATCGAAATTCTTTTGATAACTTTCTGCCATGAGTGTCTCAAGATGATACATACCAATTTTCGTGGCAATCGGACAAAAGCTCTAGGACGAGTTCGAAAAAGTAGGTTTTACGAATAATACAAAATGGCGGGGAATTTTTCTTGACGGAAAATGACGTCATAGGGTCCAATCGAATCGTCTTGAGCCAAGGAATCAGAGGAAGCATGAATTTTGTTTCTAGGGCTTACGGATAAGAAGTTATAGGCAAAAACATAAGTGCAATTTTGGACTGTTGGTGGCGCTAGTGGGTTAGATATAGAGACTCCAAATTTGCTGTGGGGACACATTGGACTGTCGTTTATCAGTGTGCCAAATTTCATAACTTTCCTACGTACGGTTCTATGGGCTGCCATAGACCGCAATGGCGGAAGAAGAATAACTAATAATAATAATAAAAATATAGCTGCAAGCAGCGATACCGGGGTCAAGCCAAACATGGCAAAAAATGATTCATACGTGATGACTGTCATGATTTAGGATCTAAGTTTGCATTAGTTTTATGAAAAAATAGCATTTTTTTGTATCTTGAGACCACTAGGTGGCGCTTTGCCGAAACAATAGATGGTGCCTCAGGTCATGACTGTGATGACACATACCAAATTTTGTGTAAATACAATAAAGCGATACGGAGATATAGCCTTAAATGACTTGACCACTAGGGGGCACTGACCAAACAATAAATTGTGACTCAGGTCTTGATTGTGATGACACCCACCAAATTTGGTGTAAATACGATAAAGAGATGCAGAGATATAGCTTCAAATCTATTGACCACTAGGGGGCGCCGAAAAGTTTACAAGTCCTCCCAGAACATGTTGCTGATGAACCATACCAAGTTTCATAACAATACGCAATTGCGTTTCTGAAATATTTGAACTTAAAGAAAAAATCAAAATGGCCGACACACAAAATGGCCGACCAAAAACCATTTGGTATCGTTTGAATCGCCATGCCTCACGAAATCTAACAAGACCAGTCTCATAATTTTACATTCAAATTTGCAGTAGTTATAAGCAAAAATAGAATTTTTTTATATCTCGTGACCAGTAGGGGGCAGTGTGACGAAATGGGGCATGCACCCTCAGGTCATCACTGTTATGACATATACCAAGTATCATATAAATACGCAAAAGTTTTGCGAAGATACAGGCTCAAACACATTTTGGCGTGCTCGCCCTCGCATTCTTTGATGCGTTATACGACAACGGATAGGTCTACCGAAAATCTTTTGATAACTTTTTGTCTAGAGTGTCTCTAGATGATGCATACCAAAAATCAAGCCAATCACACAAGCGCTCTAGGAGGAGTTCGAAAAAGTAGGTGTTCAATATAATTCAAAATGGCCGACAGGAAGTAGGTTTGAGTCAGACATATTTGGTACAGTCGGACTCAGCATGAGCCAAGGAATCAATAGAGTGAAGTCTTATGTCATAGTGGCAATTTAATCAAATGATATAAAGATTTTAAAAAAATTTTTTACATATCCTGACCACTAGGTGGCGCCGTCCTAAAGATTCATAGGTGTGCTCAGAACATGTCACTGATGAACCATGCCAAATTTCGTAGCCATACGCCATTCTGTTTGTGAAATACTGAACTTAATGAGAAAATTCAAAATGGCCGACACCCAAAATGGCCGACCGAAAACCGTTTGGTATCGTTTGACTCGGCATGCCTCAAGGAATCTAACAAGACCACCTTCATGATTTTAGACTCAAGTTTGAAGTAGTTATAAGCGAAAATAGGCATTTTTCGAATCTCGTGACCACTAGGTGGCGCTGTGATGAAACGTTGCAGGCACCCTCAGGTCATGACTGTTATGACATATACCAAGTTTCGTGTCGATACAATAAAGTTTTGCGAAGATAAGGCCTCACGTCCGTTTTGGCGTGCTCGCCGCCATATATGTTGTCAATTTATATGAGAACGCATTGGTCTATCAAAAAGCTTTTGATAACTTTTTGTCTAGGGTGTCTCTAGATGCTACATACCAAAGGACATGCAAATCGGACAAACGGTCTAGGAGGAGTTCGAAAAAGTAGGTTTTATGAAAAATTCAAAATGGCGGAAAGATGTGCATGACACAAATGACATCAATGTGTGCATTTGAATCATCATGAGCCAATGATTCAGAGGAAACAAGAATTTAGTTTCTAGGACTCACGGGTCAGAAGTTATGAGCATGAACATAAGTGGATTTTTGGACTGTTGGTGGCGCTAGAGGGTTTGAGTCAGACACACCAATGTTGCTATAGTAACTTCTGAGACCGTCCTCTACATGTGTGCCAAATTTCATAACTTTCCTATGTACGGTTCTATGGGCTGCCATTGACTTCAATGGCGGAAGAACAAGAAGAAGAATAATAATATAGCTGCAAGCAGCGATACCGGGGTCAAGCCAAACATGGCAAAAAATGATTCATACGTGATGACTGTCATGATTTAAGATCTAAGTTTGCATTAGTTTTATGAAAAAAATAGCAATTTTTTTGTATCTTGAGACCACTAGGTGGCGTGGTGTAGAAACAATAGATGGTGCCTCAGGTCATGACTGTGATGACACATACCAAATTTAGTGTAAATATGATAAAGCAATACAGAGATATAGCCTTAAATGACTTGACCACTAGGGGGCACTAACCAAACAATAAATTGTGACTCAGGTCTTGATTGTGATGACACCCACCAAATTTGGTGTAAATACAATAAAGAGATGCAGAGATATAGCCTTAAATGACTTGACCACTAGGGGGCACTAACCAAACAATAAATTGTGACTCAGGTCTTGATTGTGATGACACTCACCAAATTTGGTGTAAATACAATAAAGAGATGCAGAGATATAGCCTTAAATGACTTGACCACTAGGGGGCACTGACCAAAAAATAAATTGTGACTCAGGTCTTGATTGTGATGACACCCACCAAATTTGGTGTAAATACGATAAAGAGATGCAGAGATATAGCTTCAAATCTCTTAACCACTAGGGGGCACCGAAAAGTTTACAAGTCCTCCCAGAACATGTTGCTGATGAACCATACCAAGTTTCATAACAATACACAGTTGCGTTTCTGAAATACTTGAACTTAAAGAAAAATTCAAAATGGCCGACACACAAAATGGCCGACCAAAAACCATTTGGTATCGTTTGACTCGCCATGCCTCACGAAATCTAACAAGACCAGTCTCATAATTTTACATTCAAATTTGCAGTAGTTATAAGCAAAAATAGACATTTTTTATATCTCGTGACCAGTAGGGGGCAGTGTGATGAAATGGTGCATGCACCCTCGGGACATCACTGTTATGACATATACCAAGTCTCATATTAATACGCAAAAGTTTTGCGAAGATACGGGCTCAAACACATTTTGGCGTGCTCGCCCTCGCATTCTTTGATGCGTTATACGACAACGGATAGGTCTACCGAAAATCTTTTGATAACTTTTTGTCTAGAGTGTCTCTAGATGATGCATACCAAAAATCAAGCCAATCACACGAGCGCTCTAGGAGGAGTTCGAAAAAGTAGGTGTTCAATATAATTCAAAATGGCCGACAGGAAGTAGGTTTGACTCAGACATATTTGATACCGTCGGACTCAGCATGAGCCAAGGAATCAATAGAGTGAAGTCTTATGTCATAGTGGCAATTTAATCAAATGATATAAAGATTTTAAACAATTTATTTACATATACTGACCACTAGGTGGCGCCGTCCTAAAGATTTATAGGTGGCTCAGAACATGTCACCGATGAACCATGCCAAATTTCGTAGCGATACGCCATTCGGTTTGTGAAATACTGAACTTAATGAGAAAATTCAAAATGGCCGACAACCAAAATGGCCGACCAAAAACGGTTTGGTATCGTTTGACTCGGCATGCCTCAAGGAATCTAACAAGACCTCCTTCATGATTTTAGACTCAAGTGTGAAGTAGTTATAAGCAAAAATATGCATTTTTCGAATTTCGTGACCACTAGGTGGCGCTGTGACGAAACGTTGCAGGCAACCTCAAGTCATGACTGTAATGACATATACCAAGTTTCGTGTCAATACAATAATGTTTTGCGAAGATACAGCCTCACGTCCGTTTTGGCGTGCTCGCCGCCGTATATGTTGTCAATTTATATGAGAACGCATTGGTCTATCAAAAAGCTTTTGATAACTTTTTGTCTGGGGTGTCTCTAGATGCTACATACCAAAGGACATGCAAATCGGACGAACGCTCTAGGAGGAGTTCGAAAAAGTAAGTTTTAAGGAAAATTCAAAATGGCGGAAAGATGTGCATGACAGAAATGACATCAATGTGTGCAATTGAATCATCATAAGCAAAGGATTCAGAGGAAACAAGAATTTAGTTTCTAGGACTCACGGGTCAGAAGTTATGAGCATGAACATAAGTGGATTTTTGGACTGTTGGTGGCGCTAGAGGGTTTGAGTCAGACAAACCAATGTTGCTATAGTAACTTCTGAGACTGTCCTCTACATGTGTGCCAAATTTCATAACTTTCCTATGTACGGTTCTATGGGCTGCCATTGACTTCAATGGCGGAAGAACAAGAAGATGAATAATAATAATAATAAGAAAACTAACAATAACAATAGGGTTCTACGCCCCTTCGGGGCTTGACCCCTAATTAAGAAAACTAACAAATACAATAGGGTTCTACGCCCCTTCGGGGCTTGACCCCTAATAATAATTATTATAAAAAGAAAACTAACAAATACAATAGGGGTCTTCGCCCCTTCGGGGCTTGACCCCTAAATATAGCTGCAAGCAGCAATGCCGGGGTCAAGCCGAAAAGGACAAAAAAGGATGTAAAATTGAGATTGGATAAGCAGATTGAAGAACCTAGATAAACCTAATAATTTTAGATGAAAAAACAAAAAAGTTATCAACAAATATAATCTAAGTTCTTGTCTACTGCAATCGTCCTTCTGTTATTGACAATCATGGAACATTAGAGCACTGAAAGACGTGTGAGTGGTGTTTGCAGTGGCAAAACATGGGTCACATCATGTTACAACAAGTTTAACTAGTCAAAAGAGACCATCCCCGTGTCTCTACGATGTTCTGATGCAGAGATATAGTTTTTGCAAAAACGGTTGATAAGGTATTCTCAATGGTTGCTGGGGAGTGAATTGGCAACCACCAGTGATTATAGTCAAAGCTTTGAAAGGAATAATCCATGATGACTCATGGTTTTAGATGTGTTGTTGCAGTAGTTTTAGGCAAAAATACCATATTCTATCTCAAAACCAGAAGGTGGCGCAATGAAAAAATTGTGCATGCAACATTAGGTCATGATTGTGTTACATCTAGCTAGTTTTATGACACTTTAGTTTAGTTAAGAAACAGTTGTATGACCATAAGGGTGGCTTGTTATCAAAGGTTTTGTTCAATTTTAAGGCCATCTAGTGGTGAAAGCATACAATTATTTTTGTGTGGCCTCAGACTGTGCTAATACATCAGCGTATCAAATCTGGTGAAAAAATCTCTTTTCATCACAGTTACAACCATTTATGTGTAAAAAACACAAAATTTAAAGGTAATTTTTCGTTTTTTGCAATTTTCGGCCATTTCTGATGAAAATTTTAATATAACGCCAATAGAACTTTTTGTTCAGAAGGTAAGGTTAGTTTCTTCCTATGGTGTTTTCGAGTCGATCGGAAAAACGCTTGCGGAGATATTCACGCGTGTTTTTTAAGCGCTATTTTGCTGCGCAGGGTTAATCGTAAGGCAAATTCTGGCATGGTTGGTATCGTTGGACTCGGCAACTATTCAGAACTCCAAAGAAACAAGTCCCGTGAAAATACGTCAATCGGAGCCAAAGTTATAGGTGTATAAAACATTTCTCTGGCCACTAGGTGGCGCTGCAACGAAACTGTGCATGCACCCTCGGTTCCTGACTGGCATCAGAAGTACCAAGTGTCGTGTCAATAGGCCTAAGTTTGACGAAGATACAGCCTAAAATCTGTTTTTTTGCACTCTACGTAATATTCGTTAAGGCGGTATATGACAACGGATTGCTGTATCGAAATTCTTTTGATAACTTTTTGCCATGAGTGTCTCAAGATGATACATACCAATTTTCATGGCAAACGGACAAAAGCTCTAGGACGAGTTCGAAAAAGTAGGTTTTACGAATAATTCAAAATGGCGGAAAAATTTTCATGACGGAAAATGACGGCATAGGGTCCAATCGAATCGTCCTGAGCCAGGGAATCAGAGGAAACAAGAATTTTATTTCTAGGACTTATGGATCAGAAGTTATAAGCAAAAACATAAGTGCAACTTTGGACTGTTGGTGGCGCTAGCGGGTTAGAGATAGAGACTCCAAATTTACTGTGGGGACACATTGGACTGTCCTCTATCAGTGTGCCAAATTTCACAACTTTCCTACGTACGGTTCTATGGGCTGCCATAGACCGCAATGGCGGAAGAAGAAAAATTTACTAACAGAAACAATTGCCAATATAGCTGCAAGCAGCAATGCCGGGGTCAAGCCGAAAAGGGCACAAAAGGATGTAAAATTGAGATTGGATAAGCAGATTGAAGAACCTAGGTAAACCTAATAATTTTAGATGAAAAAACAAAAAAGTAATCAACAAAAATAATTTAAGTTCTTGACTACTGCAATCGTCCTTCTGTTATTGACAATCATGGAACATTAGAGCACTGAAGGGCATGTGCGTGGTGTTTGCAGTTGCAAAACATGGGTCACATCATGTTACAACAAGTTTAATTAATCAAACGAGACCATCCCCGTGTCTCTACGATGTTCTGATGCAGAGATATAGCTTTTGCAAAAACGGTTGATAAGGTATTCTCAATGGTTGCTGGGGAGTGAATTGGCAAACACCAGTGATTATAGTCAAAGCCATGAAAGGAATAATCCATGATGACTCGTGGTTTTAGATGTGTTGTTGCAATAGTTTTAGGCAAAAATACCATATTCTATCTCAAAACCAGTAGGTCGCGCAATGACAAAATTGTGCATGCAACATCAGGTCATGATTGTTTTACATCTAGATAGTTTTATGTCTATACACTTTAGTTTAGTGAAGAAACAGTTGTATGACCATAGGGCTGGCTTGTTATCAAAGGTTTTGTTCAATTATAAGGCCATCTAGTGGTGCAAGCATACAATTTTTTTTGTGTAGCCTCAGAATGTGCTCATGCATCAGCGTATCAAATCTGGTGAAAAAATCTCTTTTCGTTACGAAGTTACAACCATTTGTGTGTAAAAAACACAAAATTTGAAGGTAATTTTTCGTTTTTTGCAATTTTCGGCCATTTCTGATGAAAATTTTAATATAACACCAATAGAACTTTTTGTTCAGAAGGTAAGGTTAGTTTCTTCCTATGGTGTTTTCGAGTCGATCGGAAAAACGTTCGCGGAGATATTCACACGTGTTTTTTAAGCGCTATTTTGCTGCGCAGGGTTAATCGTAAGGCGAATTCTGGCATGTTTGGTATCGTTTGACTCGGCAACTATTCAGAACTCCAAAGAAGCAAGTCCCATGAAAATACGTCAATCGGAGCCAAAGTTATAGGTGTATAAAACATTTCTCTGGCCACTAGGTGGCGCTGCAACGAAACTATGCATGCACCCTCGGTTCCTGACTGGCATCTCAAGTACCAAGTGTCGTGTCAATAGGCCTAAGTTTGACGAAGATACAGCCTAAAATCTGTTTTTTTGCGCTCTACGTAAAATTCGTTAAGGCGGTATACGACAACGGATTGGTGTATCGAAATTCTTTTGATAACTTTTTGCCTTAAGTGTCTCAAGATGATACATACCAATTTTCGTGGCAATTGGACAAAAGCTTTAGGACGAGTTCGAAAAAGTAGGTTTTACGAATAATTCAAAATGGCGGAAAATTTTTATGTTGAAAAAAGACGCCATAGGGTCCAATCGAATCGTCTTGAGCCAATGAATAAGAGAAAGCAATAATTTTGTTTCTAGGGCTTACGGATCAGAAGTTATAAGCAAAAACATAAGTGCAACTTTGGACTGTTGGTGGCGCTAGCGGGTTAGACATAGAGACTCCAAATTTGCTGTGGGGACACATTGGACTGTCCTCTATCAGTGTGCCAAATTTCATAACTTTCCTACGTACGGTTCTATGGGCTGCCATAGACCGCAATGGCGGAAGAAGAAGAAGAATAACTAATAATAATAATAAGAAAACTAACAAATACAATAGGGTTCTACGCCCCTTCGGGGCTTGACCCCTAATAATAAAAATATAGCTGCAAGCAGCAATGCCGGGGTCAAGCCGAAAAGGGTACAAAAGGATGTAAAATTGAGATTGGATAAGCAGATTGAAGAACCTAAGTAAACCTAATAATTTTAGATGAAAACACAAAAAAGTTATCAACAAAAATAATCTAAGTTCTTGTCTACTACAATCGTCCTTCTGTTATTGACAGTCATGAAACATTAGAGCACTGAAGGACATGTGAGTGGTGTTTGCAGTGGCAAAACATGGGTCACATCATGTTACAACAAGTTTAATAACTCAAAAGAGACCATCCCCGTGTCTCTACGATGTTTTGATGCTGAGATATAGCTTTTGCAAAAACGGTCGATAAGGTATTCTCAATGGTTGCTAGGGAGTAACTTGGCAACCACCAGTGATTATAGTCAAAGCCATGAAAGGAATAATCCATGATGACTCATGGTTTTAGATGTGTTGTTGCAGTAGTTTTAGGCAAAAATACTATATTCTATCTCAAAACCAGTAGGTGGCGCAATGAAAAAATTGTGCATGCAACATCAGGTCATGATTGTGTTACATCTAGCTAGTTTTATGACAATACACTGTTTAGTTAAGAAACAGTTGTATGACCATAAGGCTGGCTTGTTATCAAAGGTTTTGTTCAATTATAAGGCCATCTAGTGGTGCAAGCACACAATTTTTTTTGTGTTGCCTCAGAATGTGCTCATGCATCAGCGTAGCAAATCTGGTGAAAAAATATATTTTCGTTACGAAGTTACAACCATTTATGTGTAAAAAACACAAAATTTGAATGTAATTTTTCGTTTTTTGCAATTTTCGGCAATTTCTGATGAAAATTTTAATATAACGCCAATAGAACTTTTTGTTCAGAAGGTAAGGTTAGTTTCTTCCTATGGTGTTTTCGAGACGATCGGAATAACGCTCGCGGAGATATTCACGCGTGTTTTTTAAGCGCTATTTTGCTGCCCAGGGTTAACCGTAAGGCGAAATCTGGCATGTTTGGTATCGTTGGACTCGGCAACTATTCAGAACTCCAAAGAAACAAGTCCTGTGAAAATACGTCAATCGGAGCCAAAGTTATAGGTGTATAAAACATTTCTCTGGCCACTAGGTGGCGCTGCAACGAAACTGTGCATGCACCCTCGGTTCCTGACTGGCATCAGAAGTACCAAGTGTCGTGTCAATAGGCCTAAGTTTGACGAAGATACAGCCTAAAATCAGTTTTTTTGCGCTCTACGTAAAATTTGTTAAGGCGGTATACGACAACGGATTGCTGTATCGAAATTCTTTTGATAACTTTTTGCCATGAGTGTCTCAAGATGATACATACCAATTTTCGTGGCAATCGGAGAAAAGCCCTAGGACGAGTTCGAAAAAGTAGGTTTTACGAATAATTCAAAATGGCGGAACAATTTTTATGACGGAAAATAACGACATAGGGTCCAATCGAATCGTCTTGAGCCAAGGAATCAGAGGAAGTAAGAATTTTGTTTCTAGGGCTTACGGATCAGAAGTTATAAGCAAAAACATAAGTGCAACTTTGGACTGTTGGTGGCGCTAGTGGGTTAGACATAGAGACTCCAAATTTGCTGTGGGGACACATTGGACTGTCCTTTATCAGTGTGCCAAATTTCATAACTTTCCTACGTACGGTTCTATGGGCTGCCATAGACCGCAATGGCGGAAGAAGAATAACTAATAATAAATATAGCTGCAAGCAGCAATGCCGGGGTCAAGCCAAAAAGGGCACAGAAGAAAGTAAAGTTGAATTGGATAAGCAGATTGAAGAACCTAGATAAACCTAATAATTTTAGATAAAAAAAACAAAAAAGTTATAAACAAAAATAATTTAAGTTCTTGTCTACTGCAATCGTTCTTCTGTTATTGACAATCATGGAACATTAGAGCACTGAAGGACATGTGAGTGGTGTTTGCAGTGGCAAAACATGGGTCACATCATGTTACAACAAGTTTAATAACTCAAAAGAGACCATCCCCGTGTCTCTACGATGTTTTGATGCTGAGATATAGCTTTTGCAAAAACGGTCGATAAGGTATTCTCAATGGTTGCTAGGGAGTAACTTGGCAACCACCAGTGATTATAGTCAAAGCCATGAAAAAGGAATAATCCATGATGACTCATGGTTTTAGATGTGTTGTTGCAGTAGTTTTAGGCAAAAATACTATATTCTATCTCAAAACCAGTAGGTGGCGCAATGAAAAAATTGTGCATGCAACATCAGGTCATGATTGTGTTACATCTAGCTAGTTTTATGACAATACACTTTAGTTTAGTTAAGAAACAGTTGTATGACCATAAGGCTGGCTTGTTATCAAAGGTTTTGTTCAATTATAAGGCCATCTAGTGGTGCAAGCACACAATTTTTTTTGTGTTGCCTCAGAATGTGCTCATGCATCAGCGTAGCAAATCTGGTGAAAAAATATATTTTCGTTACGAAGTTACAACCATTTATGTGTAAAAAACACAAAATTTGAATGTAGTTTTTCGTTTTTTGCAATTTTCGGCAATTTCTGATGAAAATTTTAATATAACGCCAATAGAACTTTTTGTTCAGAAGGTAAGGTTAGTTTCTTCCTATGGTGTTTTCGAGACGATCGGAATAACGCTCGCGGAGATATTCACGCGTGTTTTTTAAGCGCTATTTTGCTGCCCAGGGTTAACCGTAAGGCGAAATCTGGCATGTTTGGTATCGTTGGACTCGGCAACTATTCAGAACTCCAAAGAAACAAGTCCTGTGAAAATACGTCAATCGGAGCCAAAGTTATAGGTGTATAAAACATTTCTCTGGCCACTAGGTGGCGCTGCAACGAAACTGTGCATGCACCCTCGGTTCCTGACTGGCATCAGAAGTACCAAGTGTCGTGTCAATAGGCCTAAGTTTGACGAAGATACAGCCTAAAATCAGTTTTTTTGCGCTCTACGTAAAATTTGTTAAGGCGGTATACGACAACGGATTGCTGTATCGAAATTCTTTTGATAACTTTTTGCCATGAGTGTCTCAAGATGATACATACCAATTTTCGTGGCAATCGGAGAAAAGCCCTAGGACGAGTTCGAAAAAGTAGGTTTTACGAATAATTCAAAATGGCGGAACAATTTTTATGACGGACAATAACGACATAGGGTCCAATCGAATCGTCTTGAGCCAAGGAATCAGAGGAAGTAAGAATTTTGTTTCTAGGGCTTACGGATCAGAAGTTATAAGCAAAAACATAAGTGCAACTTTGGACTGTTGGTGGCGCTAGTGGGTTAGACATAGAGACTCCAAATTTGCTGTGGGGACACATTGGACTGTCCTTTATCAGTGTGCCAAATTTCATAACTTTCCTACGTACGGTTCTATGGGCTGCCATAGACCGCAATGGCGGAAGAAGAATAACTAATAATAAATATAGCTGCAAGCAGCAATGCCGGGGTCAAGCCGAAAAGGGCACAAAAGGATGTAAAATTGAGATTGGATGAGCAGATTGAAGAACCCAAGTAAACCTAATAATTGTAGATGAAAAAACAAAAAAGTTATCCACAAAAATAATCTATGTTCTTGTCTACTGCAATCGTCCTTCTGTTATTGACAATTATGGAACATTAGAGCACTGAAGGACATGTGAGTGGTGTTTGCAGTGGCAAAACATCACATCATGTTATAACAAGTTTAATTAGTCAAAAGAAACCATCTCCGTGTCTCTACGATGTTCTGATGCAGAGATATAGCTTTTGCAAAAACGGTTAATAAGGTATTCTCAATGGTTGCTAGGGAGTGAATTGGCAACCACCAGTGATCATAGTCAAAGCCATGAAAGGAATAATCCATGATGACTCATGGTTTTAGATATGTTATTGCAGTAGTTTTAAGCAAAAATACCATATTTCTATCTCAAAACCACTAGGTGGTGCAATGACAAAATTGTGCATGCAACATCAGGTCATGATTGTGTTACATCTAGCTAGTTTTATGTCTATACACTTTAGTTTAGTGAAGAAACAGTTGTAAGACCATAGGGATGGCTTGTTATCAAAGGTTTTGTTCAATTATAAGGCCATCTAGTGGTGCAAGCATACAATTTTTTTTGTGCAGCCTCAGAATATGCTCATGCATCAGTGTATCAAATCTGGTGAAAAAATATATTTTCGTTACGAAGTTACAACCATTTATGTGTAATAAACACAAATTTTGAAGGAAATTTTTCGTTTTTTTGCAATTTTCGGCCATTTCTGATAAAAATTTTAATATAACGTCAATAGAACTTTTTGTTCAGAAGGTAAGGTTAGTTTCTTCCTATGGTGTTTTCGAGTCGATCGGAAAAACGTTCGCGGAGATATTCATGCGTGTTTCTTAAGCGCTATTTTGCTGCGCAGGGTTAACCGTAAGGCGGATTCTGGCATGTTTGGTATCGTTGGACTCGACAACTATTCAGAACTCCAAAGCAACAAGTCCCGTGAAAATACGTCAATCGGAGCCAAAGTTATAGGTGTATAAAACATTTCTCTGGCCACTAGGTGGCGCTGCGACGAAACTGTGCATGCACCCTCAGTTCCTGACTGGCATCACAAGTACCAAGTGTCGTGTCAATAGGCCAAAGTTTGACGAAGATACAGCCTAAAATCCGTTTTTTTGCGCTCTACGTAAAATTCGTTAAGGAGGTATATGACAACGGATTGCTGTATCAAAATTCTTTTGATAACTTTTTGCCATGAGTGTCTCAAGATGATACATACCAATTTTCGTGGAAATCGGACAAAAGCTCTAGGACGAGTTCGAAAAAGTAGGTTTTTTAAACAATTCAAAATGGCGGAAAAATTTAATGACGGAAAATGACGTCATAGGGTCCAATCGAATTGTCTTGAGCCAAGGAATCAGAAGAACCAAGAATTTTGTTTCTGGGACTTACGGATCAGAAGTTATAACCAAAAACATAAGTGCAACTTTGGACTGTTGGTGGCGCTAGCGGGTTAGAGATAGAGACTCCAAATTTGCTGTGGGGACACATTGGACTGTCCTCTATCAGTGTGCCAAATTTCATAACTTTCCTATGTACGGTTCTATGGGCTGCCATAGACCGCAATGGCGGAAGAAGAACCAGAATAATAATTATTATAATAGGAAAACTAACAAATACAATAGGGTTCTACGCCCCTTCGGGGCTTGACCCCTAAATATAGCTGCAAGCAGCAATACCGGGGTCAAGCCGAAAAGGGCACAAAAGGATGTAAAATTGAGATTGGATAAGCAGATTGAAGAACCTAGGTAAACCTAATAATTTCAGATGAAGAATGCAAAAGTAAGCAACAAAAATAATCTATGTTCTTGTCTACTGCAATTGTCCTTCTGTTATTGACAATCATGGAACATTAGAGCACTGAAAGACACGTGAGTGATGTTTGCAGTGGCAAAACATGGTTCACAACATGTTACAACAAGTAAAATGAGTCAAAAGAGACCATCCCCATGTCTTAACGGTTGATAAGGTATTGTCATTGGTTGCTAGGGATTGAATTGGCAACCACCAATGATTATACTCCAAGCCATGGAGGAATAATCAAGGAATAATCCATGAAGACTCATGGTTTTAGATGTGTTGTTGCAGTAGTTTTAGGCAAAAATAGCCATTTTCTATCTCAATACCACTAGGTGGCGCTATGACAAACTGTGCATGCAACCTTAAGTCATGACTGCGTTACATCTAGCTAGTTTCATGACTATACACTTTAGTTTAGCTATAAAATAGTTGTATCACCATAGAGTTTGCTTGATATGAAAGATTTTGTTTAATTATAGGGCCACCTAGTGGTGCAGGCATACAATTTTTTTTGTGTGGCCTCAGAATGTGCTCATACATCAGCGTATCAAATCTGGTGAAAAAATATTGTTTCGTTGCGAAGTTATAAACATTTATGTGTAAAAAACACAAAATTTAAAGGTAATTTTTCATTTTTTGCAATTTTCAGCCATTTCTGATGGAAATTATAATATAATGACTATAGAACTTTTTGTTCAGAAGGTAAGGTTAGTTTGTTCCTATGGTGTTTTCGAGTCGATCGGAAAAACGCTCGCGGAGATATTCGCGCGTGTTTTTTAAGCGCTATTTTGCTGCGCAGGGTTAACCATAAGGCGAATTCTGGCATGTTTGGTATCGTTGGACTCGGCAACTATTCATAACTCCAAGAAAATAAGTCCCATGAAAAAAGTTGCTCACAGCCAAAGTTATAGGCGTATAAAACATTCGTCTGGCCACTAGGTGGTGCTGCAACGAAACTGTGCATGCACCCTCAGATCCTGACTGGCATCACAAGTACAAAGTGTTGTGTCAATAGTCCTAAGTTTAACGAAGATACAGGCTAAAATCTGTTATTTTGAGCTCTACGTAAAATTCTTTAAGTTGGTATATGACAACGGATTGCTGTATCGAAATTCTTTTGATAACTTTTTGCCATGAGTGTCTCTAGATGCTGCATACCGATTTTCGTGGCAATCGGGTAAAAACTCTAGGACGAGTTCGCAAAAGTAGGTTTTACGAATAATTCAAAATGACGGGAAATTTTTCATGACGGAAAATGACGTCATATAATCTAATCGAATCGTATTGAGCCAAGGAATCAGAAGAAACAAGAATTTTGTTTCTAGGACTTACGGATCAGAAGTTATAAGCAAAAACGTAAGTGCAACTTTGGACTGTTGGTGGCGCTAGCGGGTTTGAGATAGAGACTCCAAAATTGCTATGGATATTATTTGGACTGTCCTCTATCAGTGTGCCAAATTTCATAACTTTCCTAAGTACGGTTCTATGGGCTGCCATAGACCGCAATGGCAGAAGAAGAAAAATTTACTAACAGAAACAATTGCCAATATAGCTGCAAGCAGCAATACCGGGGTCAAGCCAAACATGGCAAAAATTATTCATACGTGATGACTGTCATGATTTAAGATCTAAGTTTGCATTAGTTTTATGAAAAAATAGCAATTTTTTTGTATCTTGAGACCACTAGGTGGCGCTGTACCGAAACAATAGATGGTGCCTCAGGTCATGACTGTGATGACACATACCAAATTTAGTGTAAATACGATAAAGCGATACGAAGATATAGCCTTAAATGACTTGACCACTAGGGGGCACTGACCAAACAATAAATTGTGACTCAGGTCTTGATTGTGATGACACCCACCAAATTTGGTGTAAATACGATAAAGAGATGCAGAGATATAGCTTCAAATCTCTTTTGACCACTAGGGGGCGCCGAAAATTTTACAAGTCCTCTCAGAACATGTTGCTGATGAACCATACCAAGTTTCATAACAATACGCAATTGCGTTTCTGAAATACTTGAAATTAAAGAAAAAATTCAAAATGGCCGACACACAAAATGGCCGACCAAAAACCATTTGGTATTGTTTGACTCGGCATGCCTCACGAAATCTAACAAGACCAGTCTCATAATTTTACATTCAAGTTTGCAGTAGTTATAAGCAAAAATAGACATATTTTATATCTCGTGACCAGTAGGGGGCAGTGTGACGAAATGGTGCATGCACCCTCAGGTCATCACTATTATGACATATACCAAGTCTCATATTAATACGCAAAAGTATTGCGAAGATACAGGCTCAAACACATTTTGGCGTGCTCGCCCTCGCATTCTTTGATGCGTTATACGACAACGGATAGGTCTACCGAAAAGCTTTTGATAACTTTTAGTCTAGAGTGTCTCTAGATGATGCATACCAAAAATCAAGCCAATCACACGAGCACTCTAGGAGGAGTTCGAAAAAGTAGGTGTTCAATATAATTCAAAATGGCCGACAGGAAGTAGGTTTGACTCAGACATATTTGGTACAGTCTGACTCAGCATGAGCCAAGGAATCAATAGAGTGAAGTCTTATGTCATAGTGGCAATTTAATCAAATGATATAAAGATTTGAAACAATTTCTTTACATATCCTGACCACTAGGTGGCGCCGTTCTAAAGATTTATAGGTGCGCTCAGAACATGTCACTGATGAACCATGCCAAATTTTGTAGCGATAGGCCATTCTGTTTGTGAAATACTGAACTTAATGAGAAAATTCAAAATGTCCGACACCCAAAATGGCCGACCGAAAACCGTTTGGCATCGTTTGACTCTGCATGCCTCAAGGAATCTAACAAGACCACCTTCATGATTTTAGACTCAAGTTTGAAGTAGTTTTAAGCGAAAATAGGCATTTTTCGAATTTCGTGACCACTAGGTGGCGCTGTGACGAAACGTTGCAGACACCCTCAGGTCATGACTGTAATGACATATACCAAGTTTCGTGTCGATACAATAAAGTTTTGCGAAGATACGGCCTTACGTCCATTTTAGCGTGCTCGCCGCCTTGTATGTTGTCACTGTATACGAGAACGCATTGGTCTATCAAAAAGCTTTTGATAACTTTTTGTCTGGGGTGTCTCTAGATGCTATATACCAAAGGACATGCAAATCGGACGAACGCTCTAGGAGGAGTTCGAAAAAGTAGGTTTTACGGAAAATTCAAAATGGCGGAAAGATTTGCATGACACAAATGTCATCAATGTGTGCATTTGAATCATCATGAGCAAAGGATTCAGAGGAAACAAGAATTTAGTTTCTAGGACTCACGGGTCAGAAGTTATGAGCATGAACATAAGTGGATTTTTGGACTGTTGGTGGCGCTAGAGGGTTTGAGTCAGACACACCAATGTTGCTATAGTAACTTCTGAGACTGTCCTCTACATGTGTGCCAAATTTCATAACTTTCCTATGTACGGTTCTATGGGCTGCCATTGACTTTCGGCGGAAGAACGAGGAAGATAAATAATAATAATAATAATAAGAAAACTAACAATAACAATAGGTGTCTACGCCACTTCGTGGCTTGACCCCTAATAAGAAAACTAACAATAACAATAGGGTGTCTACGCCACTTCGTGGCTTGACCCCTAAATATAGCTGCAAGCAGCAATACCGGGGTCAAGCCGAAAAGGGCACAGAAGGATGTAAAGGTGAGTTTGGATAAGCAGACATAAGAACCTAGGTAAACCTAAAAATTTCAGATGAAGAACGCAAAAGTAAGCAACAAAAATAATCTATGTTCTTGTCTACTGCAATTGTCCTTCTGTTATTGACAATCATGGAACATTAGAGCACTGAAAGACATGTGAGTGGTGTTTGCAGTGGCAAAACATGGTTCACAACATGTTACAACAAGTTAAATGAGTCAAAAGAGACCATCCCCATGTCTTTACGATGTTCTGATGCAGAGAAAAAGCACTTGCAAAAAACGGTTGATAAGGTATTGTCATTGGTTGCTAGGGATTGAATTGGCAACCACCAATGATTATACTCCAAGCCATGGAGGAATAATCAAGGAAAAATCCATGAAGACTCATGGTTTTAGATGTGTTGTTGCAGTAGTTTTAGGCAAAAATAGCCATTTTCTATCTCAAAACCACTAGGTGGCGCTATGACAAAACTGTGCATGCAACCTTAAGTCATGACTGCGTTACATCTAGCTAGTTTCATGACTATACACTTTAGATTAGCTATAAAATAGTTGTATGACCATAGGGCTTGCTTGATATGAAAGATTTTGTTTAATTATAGGGCCACCTAGTGGTGCAGGCATACAATTTTTTTTGTATGGCCTCAGAATGTGCTCATACATCAGTGTATCAAATCTGGTGAAAAAATATTGTTTCGTTGCGAAGTTATAAACATTTATCTGTAAAAAACACAAAATTTAAAGGTAATTTTTCGTTTTTTGCAATTTTCAGCCATTTCTGATGGAAATTATAATATAATGCCTATAGAACTTTTTGTTCAGAAGGTAAGGTTAGTTTCTTCCTATGGTGTTTTCGAGTCGATCGGAAAAACGCTCGCGAAGATATTCACACGTGTTTTTTAAGCGCTATTTTGCTGCCCAGGGTTAACCGTGAAGCAAAATCTGGCATGTTTGGTATCGTTGGACTCGGCAACTATTCAGAACACCAAAGAAACAAGTCCCGTGAAAATACGTCAATCGGAGCCAAAGTTATAGGCCTATAAAACATTAGTCTGGCCACTAGGTGGCGCTGCAACGAAACTGTGCATGCTCCCTCAGTTCCTGACTGACATCTCAGGTACCAAGATTCGTGACAATAGGTCTAAGTTTGGCGAAGATACAGCCTAAAACCTGTTTTTTGCACTCCACGTGAAGTTTGTTGACGCGCTATACAACAACGCAATGGTTTATCGAAATTCTTTTGATAACTTTTTGCCAGGAGTGTCTCTAGATGCTGCATACCGATTTTCGTGGCAATCGGGTAAAAACTCTAGGACGAGTTCGCAAAAGTAGGTTTTACGAATAATTCAAAATGGCGGAAAAATTTCCATGACGGAAAATGACGTCATATAATCTAATCGAATCGTCTTGAGCCAAGGAATCAGAAGAAACAAGAATTTCGTTTCTAGGACTTACGGATCAGAAGTTATAAGCAAAAACGTAAGTGCAACTTTGGACTGTTGGTGGCGCTAGCGGGTTTGAGATAGAGACTCCAAAATTGCTATGGATATTATTTGGACTGTCCTCTATCAGTGTGCCAAATTTCATAACTTTCCTACGTACGGTTCTATGGGCTGCCATAGACCGCAATGGCGGAAGAAGAAAAATTTACTAACAGAAACAATTGCCAATATAGCTGCAAGCAGCGATACCGGGGTCAAGCCAAACATGGCAAAAAATGATTCATACGTGATGACTGTCATGATTTAAGATCTAAGTTTGCATTAGTTTTATGAAAAAAAACAATTTTTTCGTATCTTGAGACCACTAGGTGGCACTGTGCCGAAAGAATAGATGGTGCCTCAGGTCATGACTGTGATGACACATACCAAATTTAGTGTAAATACAATAAAGCGATACGGAGATATAGCCTTAAATGACTTGACCACTAGGGGGCACTGACCAAAAAATTAATTGTGACTCAGGTCTTGATTGTGATGACACCCACCAAATTTGGTGTAAATACAATAAAGAGATGCAGAGATATAGCCTTAAATGACTTGACCACTAGGGGGCACTGACCAAAAAATAAATTGTGACTCAGGTCTTGATTGTGATGACACCCACCAAATTTGGTGTAAATACAATAAAGGGATGCAGAGATATAGCTTCAAATCTCTTGACCACTAGGGGGCACCGAAAAGTTTACAAGTCCTCCCAGAACATGTTGCTGATGAATCATACCAAGTTTCATAACAATACGCAATTGCGTTTCTGAAATACTTGAACTTAAAGAAAAATTCAAAATGGCCGACACACAAAATGGCCGACCAAAAACCATTTGGTATCGTTTGACTCGGCATGCCTCACGAAATCTAACAAGACCAGTCTCATAATTTTACATTCAAATTTGCAGTAGTTATAAGCAAAAATAGACATTTTTTATATCTCGTGACCAGTAGGGGGCAGTGTGACGAAATGGTGCATGCACCCTCAGGTCATCACTGTTATGACATATACCAAGTCTCATATTAATATGCAAAAGTTTTGCGAAGATACAGGCTCAAACACATTTTGGCGTGCTCGCCCTCGCATTCTTCGATGCGTGATACGACAACGGATAGGTCTACCGAAAAGCTTTTGATAACTTTTTGTCTGGAGTGTCTCTAGATGATGCATACCAAAAATCAAGCCAATCACACGAGCGCTCTAGGAGGAGTTCGAAAAAGTAGGTGTTCAATATAATTCAAAATGGCCGACAGGAAGTAGGTTTGACTCAGACATATTTGGTACAGTCGGACTCAGCACGAGCCAAGGAATGAATAGAGTGAAGTCTTATGTCATAGTGGCAATTTAATTAAATTATATAAATATTTTAAACAATTTATTTACATATCCTGACCACTAGGTGGCGCTGTCCTAAAGATTTATAGGGGCGCTCAGAACATGTCACTGATGAATCATGCCAAATTTCGTAGCAATACGCCATTCTGTTTGTGAAATACTGAACTTAATGAGAAAATTCAAAATGGCCGACACCCAAAATGGCCGACCGAAAACAGTTTGGTATCGTTTGACTCGGCATGCCTCAAGGAATCTAACAAGACCACTTTCGTGATTTTAGACTCAAGTGTGAAGTAATTATAAGCAAAAATAGGCATTTTTCGAATTTCGTGACCACTAGGTGGCGCTGTGACAAAACGTTGCAGGCACCCTCAGGTCATGACTGTAATGACATATACCAAGTTTCGTGTCGATACAATAATGTTTTGCGAAGATACAGCCTCACGTCCGTTTTGGCGTGCTCGCCGCCATATATGTTGTCAATTTATACGAGAACACATTGGTCTATCAAAAAGCTTTTGATAACTTTTTGTCATGGGTGTCTCTAGATGCTACATACCAAAGGACATGCAAATCGGACGAACGCTCTAGGAGGAGTTCGAAAAAGTAGGTTTTAAGGAAAATTCAAAATGGCGGAAAGATGTGCATGACACAAATGACATCAATGTGTGCAATTGAATCATCATAAGCAAAGGATTCAGAGGAAACAAGAATTTAGTTTCTAGGACTCACGGGTCAGAAGTTATGAGCATGAACATAAGTGGATTTTTGGACTGTTGGTGGCGCTAGAGGGTTTGAGTCAGACACACCAATGTTGCTATAGTAACTTCTGAGACTGTCCTCTACATGTGTGCCAAATTTCATAACTTTCCTATGTACGGTTCTATGGGCTGCCATTGACTTCAATGGCGGAAGAACAAGAAGATGAATAATAATAATAATAAGAAAACTAACAATAACAATAGGGTTCTACGCCCCTTCGGGGCTTGACCCCTAAATATAGCTGCAAGCAGCAATGCCGGGGTCAAGCCGAAAAAGGGCACAAAAGGATGTAAAATTGAGATTGGATAAGCAGATTGAAGAACCTAGGTACACCTAATAATTTTAAATGAAAAAACAAAAAAGTTATCAACAAAAATAATCTAAGTTCTTGTCTACTGCAATCGTCCTTCTGTTATTGACAATCATGGAACATTGGAGCACTGAAGGACATGTGAGTGGTGTTTGCAGTGGCAAAACATGGGTCACATCATGTTATAACAAGTTTAATTAGTCAAAAGAGACCATCCCCATGTCTCTACGATGTTCTGATGCAGAGATATTGCTTTTGCAAAAACGGTTGATAAGGTATTCTCAATGGTTGCTAGGGAGTTAATTGGCAACATCCAGTGATTATAGTCAAAGCCATGAAATGAATAATCCATGATGACTCATGGTTTTAGATGTGTTGTTGCAATAGTTTTAGGCAAAAATACCATATTCTATCTCAAAACCAGTAGGTCGCGCAATGACAAAATTGTGCATGCAACATCAGGTCATGATTGTTTTACATCTAGCTAGTTTTATGTCTATACACTTTAGTTTAGTGAAGAAACAGTTGTATGACCATAGGGCTGGCTTGTTATCAAAGGTTTTGTTCAATTATAAGGCCATCTAGTGGTGCAAGCATACAATTTTTTTTGTGTAGCCTCAGAATGTGCTCATGCATCAGCATATCAAATCTGGTGAAAAAATCCCTTTTCGTTACAAAGTTACAACCATTTATGTGTAAAAAACACAAAATTTGAAGGTAATTTTTCGTTTTTTGCAATTTTCGGCCATTTCTGATGAAAATTTTAATATAACACCAATAGAACTTTTTGTTCAGAAGGTAAGGTTAGTTTCTTCCTATGGTGTTTTCGAGTCGATCGGAAAAACGTTCGCGGAGATATTCACGCGTGTTTTTTAAGCGCTATTTTGCTGCGCAGGGTTAATCGTAAGGCGAATTCTGGCATGTTTGGTATCGTTTGACTCGGCAACTATTCAGAACTCCAAAGAAGCAAGTCCCATGAAAATACGTCAATCGGAGCCAAAGTTATAGGTGTATAAAACATTTCTCTGGCCACTAGGTGGCGCTGCAACAAAACTATGCATGCACCCTCGGTTCCTGACTGGCATCTCAAGTACCAAGTGTCGTGTCAATAGGCCTAAGTTTGACGAAGATACAGCCTAAAATCTGTTTTTTTGCGCTCTACGTAAAATTCGTTAAGGCGGTATACGACAACGGATTGGTGTATCGAAATTCTTTTGATAACTTTTTGCCTTAAGTGTCTCAAGATGATACATACCAATTTTCGTGGCAATTGGACCAAAGCTCTAGGACGAGTTCGAAAAAGTAGGTTTTACGAATAATTCAAAATGGCGGAAAATTTTCATGTCGAAAAAAGACGCCATAGGGTCCAATCGAATCGTCTTGAGCCAATGAATAAGAGAAAGCAATAATTTTGTTTCTAGGGCTTACGGATCAGAAGTTATAAGCAAAAACATAAGTGCAACTTTGGACTGTTGGTGGCGCTAGCGGGTTAGACATAGAGACTCCAAATTTGCTGTGGGGACACATTGGACTGTCCTCTATCAGTGTGCCAAATTTCATAACTTTCCTACGTACGGTTCTATGGGCTGCCATAGACCGCAATGGCGGAAGAAGAAGAAGAAGAATAACTAATAAATATAGCTGCAAGCAGCGATACCGGGGTCAAGCCAAACATGGCAAAAAATTATTCATACGTGATGACTGTCATGATTTAAGATCTAAGTTTGCATTAGTTTTATGAAAAAATAGCAATTTTTTGTATCTTGAGACCACTAGGTGGGGCGGTGCAGAATTAATAGATGGTGCCTCAGGTCATGACTGTGATGACACACACCAAATTTAGTGTAAATACGATAAAGCAATACAGAGATATAGCCTTAAATGACTTGACCACTAGGGGGCACTAACCAAACAATAAATTGTGACTCAGGTCTTGATTGTGATGACACCCACCAAATTTGGTGTAAATACAATAAAGAGATGCAGAGATATAGCCTTAAATGACTTGACCACTAGGGGGCACTAACCAAACAATAAATTGTGACTCAGGTCTTGATTGTGATGACACCCACCAAATTTGGTGTAAATACAATAAAGAGATGCAGAGATATAGCCTTAAATGACTTGACCACTAGGGGGCACTGACCAAAAAATAAATTGTGACTTAGGTCTTGATTGTGATGACACCCACCAAATTTGGTGTAAATACGATAAAGAGATGCAGAGATATAGCTTCAAATCTCTTGACCACTAGGGGGCACCGAAAAGTTTACAAGTCCTCCCAGAACATGTAGGTAATGAACCATACCAAGTTTCATAACAATACACAGTTGCGTTTCTGAAATACTTGAACTTAAAGAAAAATTCAAAATGGCCGACACACAAAATGGCCGACCAAAAACCATTTGGTATCGTTTGACTCGGCATGCCTCACGTAATCTAACAAGACTAATCTCATAATTTTACATTCAATTTTGAAGTAGTTATAAGCAAAAATAGACATTTTTTATATCTCGTGACCAGTAGGGGGCAGTATGACGAAATGGTGCATGCACCCTCAGGTCATCACTGTTATGACATATACCAAGTCTCATATTAATACGCAAAAGTTTTGCAAAGATACAGGCTCAAACACATTTTGGCGTGCTCGCCCTCGCATTCTTTGATGCGTTATACGACAATGGATAGGTCTACCGAAAATCTTTTGATAACTTTTTGTCTAGAGTGTCTCTAGATGATGCATACCAAAAATCAAGCCAATCACACGAGCGCTCTAGGAGGAGTTCGAAAAAGTAGGTGTTCAATATAATTCAAAATGGCCGACAGGAAGTAGGTTTGACTCAGACATATTTGGTACAGTCGGACTCAGCATGAGCCAAGGAATCAATAGAGTGAAGTCTTATGTCATAGTGGCAATTTAATCAAATGATATAAAGATTTTAAACAATTTATTTACATATCCTGACCACTAGGTGGCGCCGTCCTAAAGATTTATAGGTGCGCTCAGAACATGTCACCGATGAACCATGCCAAATTTCGTAGCGATACGCCATTCGGTTTGTGAAATACTGAACTTAATGAGAAAATTCAAAATGGCCGACACCCAAAATGGCCGACCGAAAACGGTTTGGTATCGTTTGACTCGGCATGCCTCAAGGAATCTAACAAGACCTCCTTCATGATTTTAGACTTAAGTTTGAAGTAGTTATAAGCGAAAATAGGCATTTTTCGAATCTCGTGACCACTAGGTGGCGCTGTGACGAAACGTTGCAGGCACCCTCAGGTCATGACTGTTATGACATATACCAAGTTTCGTGTCGATACACAAAAGTTTTGCGAAGATACGGCCTCACGTCCGTTTTGGCGTGCTCGCCGCCATATATGTTGTCAATTTATATGAGAACGCATTGGTCTATCAAAAAGCTTTTGATAACTTTTTGTCTTGGGTGTCTCTAGATGCTACATACCAAAGGACATGCAAATCGGACAAACGGTCTAGGAGGAGTTCGAAAAAGTAGGTTTTACGAAAAATTCAAAATGGCGGAAAGATGTGCATGACACAAATGACATCAATGTGTGCAATTGAATCATCATGAGCCAAGGATTCAAAGGAAACAAGAATTTATTTTCTAGGACTCACGGGTCAGAAGTTATGAACATGAACATAAGTGGATTTTTGGACTGTTGGTGGCGCTAGAGGGTTTGAGTCAGACACACCAATGTTGCTATAGTAACTTCTGAGACTGTCCTCTACATGTGTGCCAAATTTCATAACTTTCCTACGTACGGTTCTATGGGCTGCCATTGACTTCAATGGCGGAAGAACAAGAAACAGAATAATAATAAGAAAACTAACAATAACAATAGGGTTCTACGCCCCTTCGGGGCTTGACCCCTAAATATAGCTGCAAGCAGCGATACCGGGGTCAAGCCAAACATGGCAAAAAAATGATTCATACGTGATGACTGTCATGATTTAAGATCTAAGTTTGCATTAGTTTTATGAAAAAATATCAATTTTTTCGTATCTTGAGACCACTAGGTGGCGCTGTGCCGAAACAATAGATGGTACCTCAGGTCATGACTGTGATGACAAATACCAAATTTAGTGTAAATACAATAAAACGATATGGAGATATAGCCTTAAATGACTTGACCACTAGGGGGCACTGACCAAACAATAAATTGTGACTCAGGTCTTGATTGTGATGACACCCACCAAATTTGGTATAAATACGATAAAGAGATGCAGAGATATAGCCTTAAATGACTTGACCACTAGGGGGCACTGACCAAAAAATTAATTGTGACTCAGGTCTTGATTGTGATGACACCCACCAAATTTGGTGTAAATACAATAAAGAGATGCAGAGATATAGCCTTAAATGATTTGACCACTAGGGGGCACTGACCAAAAAATAAATTGTGACTCAGGTCTTGATTGTGATGACACCCACCAAATTTGGTGTAAATACGATAAAGAGATGCAGAGATATAGCTTCAAATCTCTTGACCACTAGGGGGCACCGGAAAGTTTACAAGTCCTCCCAGAACATGTTGCTTATGAACCATACCAAGTTTCATAACAATACGCAATTGCGTTTCTGAAATACTTGAACTTAAAGAAAAATTCAAAATGGCCGACACACAAAATGGCCGACCAAAAACCATTTGGTATCGTTTGACTCGCCATGCCTCACGAAATCTAACAAGACCAGTCTCATAATTTTACATTCAAATTTGCAGTAGTTATAAGCAAAATTAGACATTTTTATATCTCGTGACCAGTAGGGGGCAGTGTGACGAAATGGTGCATGCACCCTCAGGTCATCACTGTTATGACATATACCAAGTCTCATATTAATACGCAAAAGTTTTGCGAAGATACATGCTCAAACACATTTTGGCGTGCTCGCCCTCGCATTCTTTGATGCGTTATACGACAACGGATAGGTCTACCAAAAAGCTTTTGATAACTTTTTGTCTGAGGTGTCTCTAGATGATGCCTACCAAAAATCAAGCCAATCAAACGAGCGCTCTTGGAGGAGTTTGAAAAAGTAGGTGTTCAATATAATTCAAAATGGCCGACAGGAAGTAGGTTTGACTCAGACATATTTGGTACAGTCGGACTCATCACGAGCCAAGGAATCAATAGAGTGAAGTCTCATGTCAGTGTGGCAATTTAATCAAATGAAATAAAGATTTTAAACAATTTCTTTACATATCCTGACCACTAGGTGGCGCCGTCCTAAAGATTTATATGTGCGCTCAGAACATGTCTCTGATGAACCATGCCAAATTTCGTAGCGATACGCCATTCTGTTTGTGAAATACTGAACTTAATGGGAAAATTCAAAATGGCCGACACCCAAAATGGCCGACCGAAAACCGTTTGATATCCTTTGACTCGGCATGCCTCAAGGGATCTAACAAGACCAACTTCATGATTTTAGACTCAAGTTTGAAGTAGTTATAAGCAAAAATAGGCATTTTTTGAATCTCGTGACCACTAGGTGGCGCTGTGACAAAATGTTGCAGGCACCCTCAGGTCATGACTGTTATGACATATACCAAGTTTCGTGTCGATACACCAAAGTGTTGCGAAGATACGGCCTCACGTCCGTTTTGGCGTGCTCGCCGCCGTATATGTTGTCACGGTATACGAGAACGCATTGGTCTATCAAAAAGCTTTTGATAACTTTTTGTCAGGGGTGTCTCTAGATGCTAGATACCAAAGGACATGCAAATCGGACAAACGCTCTAGGAGGAGTTCGAAAAAGTAGGTTTTACGGAAAATTCAAAATGGCGGAAAGATGTGCATGACACAAATGACATCAATGTGTGCATTTGAATCATCATGAGCCAAGGATTCAGAGGAAACAAGAATGTAGTTTCTAGGACTGATGGGTCAGAAGTTATGAGCATGAACATAAGTGGATTTTTGGACTGTTGGTGGCGCTAGAGGGTTTGAGTCAGACACACCAAAGTTGCTATAGTAACTTCTGAGACTGTCCTCTACATGTGTGCCAAATTTCATAACTTTCCTACGTACGGTTCTATGGGCTGCCATTGACTTCAATGGCGGAAGAACAAGAAGCAGAATAATAATAATAATAAGAAAACTAACAATAACAATAGGTGTCTACGCCACTTCGTGGCTTGACCCCTAATAATAATAAGAAAACTAACAAATACAATAGGGTTCTACGCCCCTTCGGGGCTTGACCCCTAAATATAGCTGCAAGCAGCAATGCCGGGGTCAAGCCGAAAAGGGCACAAAAGGATGTCAAATTGAGATTGGAATAGCAGATTGAAGAACCTAGGTAAACCTAATAATTTTAGATGAAAAAACAAAAAAGTTATCAACAAAAACAATATAAGTTATTGTCTACTGCAATCGTCCTTCTGTTATTGACAATCATGGAACATTAGAGCACTGAAGGACATGTGAGTCGTGTTTGCAGTGGTAAAACATTTGTCACATCATGTTACAACAAGTTTAATTAGTCAAAAGAGACCATCCCCGTGTCTCTACGATGTTCTGATGCAGAGATATAGCTTTTGCAAAAACGGATGATAAGGTATTCTCAATGGTTGCTGGGGAGTGAATTGGCAACCACCAGTGATTATAGTCAAAGCCATGAAAGGAATAATCCATGATGACTCATGGGTTTTAGATGTGTTGTTGCAGTAGTTTTAGGCAAAAATACCATATTCTATATCAAAACCAGTAGGTGGGGCAATGACAAAATTGTGCATGCAACATCAGGTCATGATTGTGTTACATCTAGCTAGTTTTATGACTATACACTTTAGTTTAGTGAAGAAACAGTTGTATGACCATAAAGCTGGCTTGATATCAAAGTTTTTGTTCAATTATAAGGCCATCTAGAGGTGCAAGCATAAATTTTTTTGTGTGTGGCCTCGGAATGTGCTCATACATCAGCGTGTCAAATCTGGTGAAAAAATCTCTTTTCGTTACGAAGTTACAACCATTTATGTGTAAAAAACACAAAATTTGAAGGTAATTTTTCGTTTTTTGCAATTTTCGGCAATTTCTGATGAAAATTTTAATATAACGCCAATAGAACTTTTTGTTCAGAAGGTAAGGTTAGTTTCTTCCTATGGTGTTTTTGAGTCGATCGGAATAACGCTCGCAGAGATATTCGCGCATGTTTTTTAAGTGCTGTTTTGCTGCACAGGGCTAACCGTAAGGCGAATTCTGGCATGTTTGGTATCGTTGGACTCGGCGACTATTCAGGACTTCAAGGAAACAAGTCCCGTAAAAATATGTCGATCGGAGCCAAAGTTATAGGTGTATAAAACATTTATCTGGCCACTAGGTGGCGCTGCGACGAAACTGTGCATGCACCCTCAGTTCCTGACTGGCATCACAAGTACCAAGTGTCGTGTCAATAGGCCTAAGTTTGACGAAGATACCGCCTAAAATCTGTTTTTTTGCGCTCTATGTAAAATTCGTTAAGGCGGTATACGACAAAGGATTGCTGTATCGACATTCTTTTGATAACTTTTTGCCATGAGTGTCTCAAGATGATACATACCCATTTTCGTGGCAATCGGACAAAAGCTCTAGGACGAGTTCGAAAAAGTAGGTTTTACGAATAATTCAAAATGGCGGAAATATTTTCATGATGGAAAATATTATCAATGGTCCAATCGAATTGTCTTGAGCCAAGGAATGAGAGGAAACAAGAATTTCACTTCTAGGACGTACGGGTCAGAAGTTATAAGCAAAAACGTAAGTGCAACTTTGGACTGTTGGTGGCGCTAGTGGGTTAGACATAGAGACTCCAAATTTGCTGTGGGGACACATTGGACTGTCCTCTATCAGTGTGCCAAATTTCATAACTTTCCTACGTACGGTTCTATAGGCTGCCATAGACCGCAATGGCGGAAGAAGAAGAAGAAGAATAACTAATAATAAATATAGCTGCAAGCAGCGATACCGGGGTCAAGCCAAACATGGCAAAAAATGATTCATACGTGATGACTGTCATGATTTAAGATCTAAGTTTGCATTAGTTGTAGGAAAAAAATAGCAATTTTTTCGTATCTTGAGACCACTAGGTGGCGCTGTGCCGAAACAATAGATGGTGCCTCAGGTCATGACTGTGATGACACATACCAAATTTAGTGTAAATACAATAAAGCGATACGGAAATATAGCCTTAAATGACTTGACCACTAGGGGGCACTGACCAAACAATAAATTGTGACTCAGGTCTTGATTGTGATGACACCCACCAAATTTGGTGTAAATACGATAAAGAGATGAAGAGATATAGCTTCAAATCTCTTGACCACTAGGGGGCGCCGAAAAGTTTACAAGTCCTCTCAGAACATGTTGCTGATGAACCATACCAAGTTTCATAACAATACGCAATTGCGTTTCTGAAATACTTGAATTTAAAGAAAAAATTCAAAATGTCCGACACACAAAATGGCTGACCAAAACCATTTGGTATCGTTTGACTCGGCATGCCTCACGAAATCTAACAAAACTAGTCTCATAATTTTACATTCAGGTTTGCAGTAGTTATAAGCAAAAATAGACATATTTTATATCTCGTGACCAGTAGGGGGCAGTGTGACGAAATGGTGCATGCACCCTCAGGTCATCACTGTTATGACATATACCAAGTCTCATATTAATACGCAAAAGTTTTGCGAAGATACAGGCTCAAACACATTTTGGCGTGCTCGCCCTCACATTCTTTGATGCGTTATACGACAACGAATAGGTCTACCGAAAAGCTTTTGATAACTTTTTGTCTAGAGTGTCTCTAGATGATGCATACCAAAAATCAAGCCAATCACACGAGCGCTCTAGGAGGAGTTCGAAAAAGTAGGTGTTCAATATAATTCAAAATGGCCGACAGGAAGTACGTTTGACTCAGACATATTTGGTACAGTCGGACTTGGCATGAGCCAAGGAATCAATAAAGTGAAGTCTTATGTCAGTGTGGCAATTTAATCAAATGATATAAAGATTTTAAACAATTTATTTACATATCCTGACCACTAGGTGGCGCTGTCCTAAAGATTTATAGGTGCGCTCAGAACATGTCACCCATGAACCATGCCAAATTTCGTAACCATACGCCATTCGGTTTGTGAAATACTGAACTTAATGAGAAAATTCAAAATGGCCGACACCCAAAATGGCCGACCGAAAACCGTTAGGTATCGTTTGACTCGGCATGCCTCAAGGAATCTAACAAGACCACCTTCATGATTTTAGACTCAAGTTTGAAGTAGTTATAAGCGAAAATATGCATTTTTCGAATCTCGTGACCACTAGGTGGCGCTGTGACAAAACGTTGCAGGCACCCTCAGGTCATGACTGTAATGACATATACCAAGTTTCGTGTCGATACAATAAAGTTTTGCGAAGATATGGCCTCACGTCCGTTTTGGCGTGCTCGCCGCCATATATGTTGTCAATTTATACGAGAACGCATTGGTCTATCAAAAAGCTTTTGATAACTTTTTGTCTGGGGTGTCTCTAGATGCTATATACCAAAGGACATGCAAATCTGACGGACGGTCTAGGAGGAGTTCGAAAAAGTAGGTTTTACGGAAAAATCAAAATGGCGGAAAGATTTGCATGACACAAATGACATCAACGTATGCAATTGAATCATCATGAGCCAAGGATTCAGAAGAAACAGGAATTTAGTTTCTAGGACTCACGGGTCAGAAGTTATGAGCATGAACATAAGTGGATTTTTGGACTGTTGGTGGCGCTAGAGGGTTTGAGTCAGACACACCAATGTTGCTATAGTAACTTCTAAGACCGTCCTCTACATGTGTGCCAAATTTCATAACTTTCCTATATACGGTTCTATGGGCTGCCATTGACTTTAATGGCGGAAGAACAAGAAGAAGAATAATATATAATAATAATAATAAATATAGCTGCAAGCAGCGATACCGGGGTCAAGCCAAACATGGCAAAAAATGATTCATACGTGATGACTGTCATGATTTAAGATCTAACTTTGCATTAGTTTTAGGGAAAAAATAGCAATTTTTTGTATCTTGAGACCACTAGGTGGCGCTTTGCCGAAACAATAGATGGTGCCTCAGGTCATGACTGTGATGACACATACCAAATTTAGTGTAAATACGATAAAGCGATACGAAGACATAGCCTTAAATGACTTGACCACTAGGGGGCACTGACCAAACAATAAATGGTGACTCAGGTCTTGATTGTGATGACACCCACCAAATTTGGTGTAAATACGATAAAGAGATGCAGAGATATAGCTTCAAATCTCTTGACCACTAGGGGGCGCCGAAAAGTTTACAAGTCCTCCCAGAACATGTTGCTGATGAACCATACCAAGTTTCATAACAATACGCAATTGCGTTTCTGAAATACTTGAACTTAAAGAAAAAATTCAAAATGGCCGACACACAAAATGGCCGACTAAAAACCATTTGGTATCATTTGACTCGGCATGCCTCACCAAATCTAACAAGACCAGTCTCATAATTTTACATTCAAGTTTGCAGTAGTTATAAGCAAAAATAGACATGTTTTATATCTCGTGACCAGTAGGGGGCAGTGTGACGAAATGGTGCATGCACCCTCAGGTCATCACTGTTATGACATATACCAAGTCTCATATCAATACGCAAAAGTTTTGCGAAGATACAGGCTCAAACACATTTTGGCGTGCTCGCCCTCGCATTCTTTGATGCGTTATACGACAACGGATAGGTCTACTGAAAAGCTTTTGATAACTTTTTGTCTAGAGTGTCTCTAGATGATGCATACCAAAAATCTAGCCAATCACACGAGCGCTCTAGGAGGAGTTCGAAAAAGTAGGTGTTCAATATAATTCAAAATGGCCGACAGGAAGTAGGTTTGACTCAGACATATTTGGTACAGTCGGACTCAGCACGAGCCAAGGAATCAGTAGAGTAAATTCTTATGTCAGTGTGGCAATTTAATCAAATGATATAAATATTTTAAACAATTTATTTACATATCCTGACCACTAGGTGGCGCCGTCCTAAAGATTTATAGGGGCGCTCAGAACATGTCACTGATGAATCATGCCAAATTTCGTAGCAATACGCCATTCTGTTTGTGAAATACTGAACTTAATGAGAAAATTCAAAATGGCCGTCACCCAAAATGGCCGACCGAAAACCGTTTGGTATCGTTTGACTCGGCATGCCTCAAGGAATCTAACAAGACCCCATTCGTGATTTTAGACTCAAGTGTGAAGTAGTTATAAACAAAAATAGGCATTTTTCGAATTTCGTGACCACTAGGTGGTGCTGTGACGAAACGTTGCAGGCAACCTCAAGTCATGACTGTAATGACATATACCAAGTTTCGTGTCGATACAATAATGTTTTGCGAAGATACAGCCTCACGTCCGTTTTGGCGTGCTCGCCGCCATATATGTTGTCAATTTATACGAGAACACATTGGTCTATCAAAAAGCTTTTGATAACTTTTTGTCTGGGGTGTCTCTAGATGCTACAAACCAAAGGACATGCAAATCGGACGAACGCTCTAGGAGGAGTTCGAAAAAGTAGGTTTTAAGGAAAATTCAAAATGGTGGAAAGATGTGCATGACAGAAATGACATCAATGTGTGCAATTGAATCATCATAAGCAAAGGATTCAGAGGAAACAAGAATTTAGTTTCTAGGACTCACGGGTCAGAAGTTATGAGCATGAACATAAGTGGATTTTTGGACTGTTGGTGGCGCTAGAGGGTTTGAGTCAGACACACCAATGTTGCTATAGTAACTTCTGAGACTGTCCTCTACATGTGTGCCAAATTTCATAACTTTCCTATGTACGGTTCTATGGGCTGCCATTGACTTCAATGGCGGAAGAACAAGAAGATGAATAATAATAATAATAAGAAAACTAACAATAACAATAGGGTTCTACGCCCCTTCGGGGCTTGACCCCTAATAATAAGAAAACTAACAAATACAATAGGGTTCTACGCCCCTTCGGGGCTTGACCCCTAAATATAGCTGCAAGCAGCAATGCCGGGGTCAAGCCGAAAAGGGCACAAAAGGATGTAAAATTGAGATTGGATAAGCAGATTGAAGAACCTAGGTAAATCTAATAATTTTAGATGAAAAAACAAAAAAGTTATCAACAAAATTAATCTAAGTTCTTGTCTACTGCAATCGTCCTTCTGTTATTGACAATCATGGAACATTAGAACACTGAAGGACATGTGAGTGGTGTTTGCAGTGGTCACATCATGTTACAACAAGTTTAATTAGTCAAAAGAGACCATCCCCATGTCTCTACGATGTTCTGATGCAGAGATATAGCTTTTGCAAAAACGGTTGATAAGGTATTCTCAATGGTTGCTAGGGAGTAAATTGGCAACCACCAGTGATTATAGTCAAAGCCATGAAAGGAATAATCCATGATGACTCATGGTTTTAGATGTGTTGTTGCAGTAGTTTTAGGCAAAAATACCATATTCCATCTCAAAACCAGTAGGTGGCGCAATGAAAAAATTGTGCATGCAACATCAGGTCATGATTGTGTTACATCTAGCTAGTTTTATGACTATACACTTTAGTTTAGTTAAGAAACAGTTGTATGACCATAGGGCTGGCTTGTTATCAAAGGTTTTGTTCAATTATAAGGCCATCTAGTGGTGCAAGCATACAATTTTTTTTGTGTGGCCTCAGAATGTGCTCATGCATCATCGTATCAAATCTGGTGAAAAAATCTCTTTTCGTTACAAAGTTACAACCATTTATGTGTAAAAAACACAAAATTTGAAGGTAATTTTTCGTTTTTTGCAATTTTCGGCCATTTCTGATGAAAATTTTAATATAACGCCAATAGAACTTTTTGTTCAGAAGGTAAGGTTAGTTTCTTCCTATGGTGTTTTCGAGTCGATCGGAAAAACGTTCGCGGAGATATTTACGCGTGTTTCTTAAGTGCTATTTTGCTGCGCAGGGTTAACCGTAAGGCGAATTCGGGTATGTTTGGTATCGTTGGACTCGGCAACTATTTAGAACTCAAAGGAAACAAGTCCTGTGAAAATATGTCAATCGGAGCCAAAGTTATAGGCATGTAAAACATAAGTCTGACCACTAGGTGGCGCTGTGACGAAACTCTGCATGCACCCTTAGTTCCTGACTGGCATCACAAATACAAAGTATCGTGTCAATAGGCTTAAGTTTGGCGAAGATACAGCCTCAAATCCGTTTTTTTGAGCTCTACGTAAAATTTGTTGACGCGCTATACGACAACGGATTGGTTTATCAAAATTCTTTTAATAACTTTTTGCCTTGAGTGTCTCTAGATGGTGCATACCGATTTTCAAGGCAATCCGGCAAAAGCTCTAGGACAAGTTCGCAAAAGTAGGTTTTATGAATATTTAAAAATGGCGGGAAAATTTTCATGACGGAAAATGACGTCATAGGGTCCAATCGAATCGTCTTGAGCCAAGGAATCAGAGGAAACAAGAATTTAATTTCTAGGACGTACGGGTCAGAAGTTATAGGCAAAAACATAAGTGCAATTTTGGACTGTTGGTGGCGCTAGTGGGTTAGATATAGAGACTCCAAATTTGCTGTGGGGACACATTGGACTGTCGTTTATCAGTGTGCCAAATTTCATAACTTTCCTACGTACGGTTCTATGGGCTGCCATAGACCGCAATGGCGGAAGAAGAATAACTAATAATAATAATAAAATTAAGAAAACTAACAAATACAATAGGGTTCTACGCCCCTTCGGGGCTTGACCCCTAAATATAGCTGCAAGCAGCAATGCCGGGGTCAAGCCGAAAAGGGCACAAAAGGATGCAAAATTGAGATTGGATAAGCAGATTGAAGAACCTAGGTAAACCTAATAATTTTAGATGAAAAAACAAAAAGTAATCAACAAACATGATCTATGTTCTTGTCTAATGCAATCGTCTTTCTGTTATTGACAAGCATGGAACATTAGAGCACTGAAGGACATGTGAGTGGTGTTTGCAGTGGCAAATTATGGGTCACATCATGTCACAACAAGTTTAATTAGTCAAAAGAGACCATCCCTGTGTCTCTACGATGTTCTGATGCAGAGATATAGCTTTTGCAAAAACGGTTGATAAGGTATTCTCAATGGTTGCTAGGGAGTGAATTGGCAACCACCAGTGATTATAGTCAAAGCCATGAAAGGAATAATCCATAATGACTCATGGTTTTAGATGTGTTGTTGCAGTAGTTTTAGGTAAAAATACCATATTCTATCTCAAAACCAGTAGGTGGCGCAATGACAAAATTGTGCATGCAACAACAGGTCATGATTGTGTTATATCTAGCTAGTTTTATGTCTATACACTTTAGTTTAGTGAAGAAACAGTTGTATGACCATAGGGCTGGCTTGTTATCAAAGGTTTTGTTCAATTATAAGGCCATCTAGTGGTGCAAGCATACAATTTTTTTTGTGTAGGCTCAGAATGTGCTCATGCATCAGCGTATCAAATCTGGTGGAAAAATATATTTTCGTTACAAAGTTACAACCATTTATGTGTAAAAAACACAGAATTTGAAGGTATTTTTTCGTTTTTTGCAATTTTCGGCCATTTCTGATAAAAAATTTAATATAACGCCAATAGAACTTTTTGTTCAGAAGGTAAGGTTAGTTTCTTCCTATGGTGTTTTCGAGTCAATCGGAAAAACGCTCGTGGAGATATTCACGCGTGTTTTTTAAGCGCTATTTTGCTGCACAGGGTTAACCGTAAGGCGAATTCTGGCATGTTTGATATCGTTGGACTCGGCAACTATTCAGAACTCCAAACAAACAAGTCTTGTGAAAATACATCAATCGGCGCCAAAGTTATAGGTGTATAAATCATTTTTCTGGCCACTAGGTGGCGCTGCGACGAAACTGTGCATGCACCCTCAGTTCCTGACTGGCATCACAAGTACCAAGTGTCGTGTCAATAGGCCTAAGTTTGACGAAGATACAGCCTAAAATCTGTTTTTTTGCGCTCTACATAAAATTTGTTAAGGGGGTATTCAACAACGGATTGCTGTATCGAAATTCTTTTGATAACTTTTTGCCATGAGTGTCTCAAGATGATACATACCAATTTTGGTGGCAATCGGACTAAAGCTCTAGGACGAGTTCGAAAAAGTAGGTTTTACGAATAATTCAAAATGGCGGACACATTTTCATGACGGAAAATAACGACATAGGGCCCAATGGAATCGTCTTGAGCCAAGGAATCAGAGGAACCAAGAATTTTGTTTCTAGGGCTTACGGATAAGAAGTTATTGGCAAAAACATAAGTGCAACTTTGGACTGTTGGTGGCGCTAGTGGGTTAGACATAGAGCCTCCAAATTTGCTGTGGGGACACATTGGACTGTCCTTTATCAGTGTGCCAAATTTCATAACTTTCCTACGTACGGTTCTATGGGCTGCCATAGACCGCAATGGCGGAAGAAGAATAACTAATAATAAATATAGCTGCAAGCAGCAATGCCGGGGTCAAGCCGAAAAGGGCACAAAAGGATGTAAAATTGAGATTGGATGAGCAGATTGAAGAACCCAAGTAAACCTAATAATTGTAGATGAAAAAACAAAAAAGTTATCCACAAAAATAATCTATGTTCTTGTCTACTGCAATCGTCCTTCTGTTATTGACAATTATGGAACATTAGAGCACTGAAGGACATGTGAGTGGTGTTTGCAGTGGCAAAACATCACATCATGTTATAACAAGTTTAATTAGTCAAAAGAAACCATCTCCGTGTCTCTACGATGTTCTGATGCAGAGATATAGCTTTTGCAAAAACGGTTAATAAGGTATTCTCAATGGTTGCTAGGGAGTGAATTGGCAACCACCAGTGATCATAGTCAAAGCCATGAAAGGAATAATCCATGATGACTCATGGTTTTAGATATGTTATTGCAGTAGTTTTAAGCAAAAATACCATATTTCTATCTCAAAACCACTAGGTGGTGCAATGACAAAATTGTGCATGCAACATCAGGTCATGATTGTGTTACATCTAGCTAGTTTTATGTCTATACACTTTAGTTTAGTGAAGAAACAGTTGTAAGACCATAGGGATGGCTTGTTATCAAAGGTTTTGTTCAATTATAAGGCCATCTAGTGGTGAAAGCATACCATTTTTTTTGTGCAGCCTCAGAATATGCTCATGCATCAGTGTATCAAATCTGGTGAAAAAATATATTTTCGTTACGAAGTTACAACCATTTATGTGTAATAAACACAAATTTTGAAGGAAATTTTTCGTTTTTTTGCAATTTTCGGCCATTTCTGATAAAAATTTTAATATAACGTCAATAGAACTTTTTGTTCAGAAGGTAAGGTTAGTTTCTTCCTATGGTGTTTTCGAGTCGATCGGAAAAACGTTCGCGGAGATATTCATGCGTGTTTCTTAAGCGCTATTTTGCTGCGCAGGGTTAACCGTAAGGCGGATTCTGGCATGTTTGGTATCGTTGGACTCGACAACTATTCAGAACTCCAAAGCAACAAGTCCCGTGAAAATACGTCAATCGGAGCCAAAGTTATAGGTGTATAAAACATTTCTCTGGCCACTAGGTGGCGCTGCGACGAAACTGTGCATGCACCCTCAGTTCCTGACTGGCATCACAAGTACCAAGTGTCGTGTCAATAGGCCAAAGTTTGACGAAGATACAGCCTAAAATCCGTTTTTTTGCGCTCTACGTAAAATTCGTTAAGGAGGTATATGACAACGGATTGCTGTATCAAAATTCTTTTGATAACTTTTTGCCATGAGTGTCTCAAGATGATACATACCAATTTTCGTGGAAATCGGACAAAAGCTCTAGGACGAGTTCGAAAAAGTAGGTTTTTTAAACAATTCAAAATGGCGGAAAAATTTAATGACGGAAAATGACGTCATAGGGTCCAATTGAATTGTCTTGAGCCAAGGAATCAGAAGAACCAAGAATTTTGTTTCTGGGACTTACGGATCAGAAGTTATAACCAAAAACATAAGTGCAACTTTGGACTGTTGGTGGCGCTAGCGGGTTAGAGATAGAGACTCCAAATTTGCTGTGGGGACACATTGGACTGTCCTCTATCAGTGTGCCAAATTTCATAACTTTCCTATGTACGGTTCTATGGGCTGCCATAGACCGCAATGGCGGAAGAAGAACCAGAATAATAATTATTATAATAGGAAAACTAACAAATACAATAGGGTTCTACGCCCCTTCGGGGCTTGACCCCTAATAATAAAATTAAGAAAACTAACGGATACAATAGGGGTCTTCGCCCCTTCGGGGCTTGACCCCTAAATATAGCTGCAAGCAGCGATACCGGGGTCAAGCCAAACATGGCAAAAAATGATTCATACCTGATGACTGTCATGATTTAAGATCTAAGTTTGCATTAGTTTTACGAAAAAAAAGCTATTTTTTTGTAACTTGAGACCACTAGGTGGCACTGTGCCGAAACAATAGATGGTGCCTCAGGCCATGACTGTGATGACACATACCAAATTTAGTGTAAATACAATAAAGCGATACGGAGATATAGCCTTAAATGACTTGACCACTAGGGGGCACTGACCAAACAATAAATTGTGACTCAGGTCTTGATTGTGATGACACCCACCAAATTTGGTGTAAATACAATAAAGAGATGCAGAGCTATAGCCTTAAATGACTTGACCACTAGGGGGCACTGACCAAAAAATAAATTGTGACTCAGGTCTTGATTGTGATGACACCCACCAAATTTGGTGTAAATACAATAAAGAGATGCAGAGATATAGCCTTAAATGACTTGACCACTAGGGGGCACTGACCAAAAAATAAATTGTGACTCAGGTCTTGATTGTGATGACACCCACCAAATTTGGTGTTAATACGATAAAGAGATGAAGAGATATAGCTTCAAATCTTTTGTCCACTAGGGGGTGCCGAAAAGTTTACAAGTCCTCCCAGAACATGTTGCTGATGAACCATACTAAGTTTCATAACAATACGCAATTGCGTTTCTGAAATACTTCAATTTAAAGAAAAAATTCAAAATGGCCGACACACAAAATGGTCGACCAAGAACCATTTGGTATCGTTTGACTCGGCATGCCTCACGAAATCTAAAAAGACCAGTCTCATAATTTTACATTCAAGTTTGCAGTAGTTATAAGCAAAAATAGACATATTTTATATCTCATGACCAGTAGGGGGCAGTGTGACGAAATGGTGCATGCACCCTCAGGTCATCACTGTTATGACATGTACCAAGTCTCATATTAATACGCAAAAGTTTTGCGAAGATACAGGCTCAAACACATTTTGGCGTGCTCGCCCTCGCATTCTTTGATGCGTTATACGACAACGGATAGGTCTACCGAAAAGCTTTTGATAACTTTTTGTCTAGAGTGACTCTAGATGATGCCTACCAAAATTCAAGCCAATCAAACAAGCGCTCTAGGAGGAGTTCGAAAAAGTAGGTCTTCAATATAATTCAAAATGGTCGACAGGAAGTAGGTTTGACTCAGACATACTTGGTACAGTCGGACTCAGCATGAGCCAAGGAATCAATAGAGTGAAGTCTTATGTCATAGTGGCAATTTAATCAAATGAAATAAAGATTTTAAACAATTTATTTACATATCCTGACCACTAGGTGGCGCCGTCCTAAAGATTTATAGGTGCGCTCAGAACATGTCACTGATGAACCATGCCAAATTTCATAGCGATACGCCATTCTGTTTGTGAAATACTGAACTTAATGAGAAAATTCAAAATGGCCGACACCCAAAATGGCCGACCGAAAACCGTTTGGTATCGTTTGACTCGGCATGCCTCAAGCAATCTAACAAGACCACCTTCATGATTTTAGACTCAAGTTTGAAGTAGTTATAAGCGAAAATAGGCATTTTTCGAATCTCGTGACCACTAGGTGGCGCTGTGACGAAACGTTGCAGGCACCCTCAGGTCATGACTGTAATGACATAAACCAAGTTTCGTGTCGATACACCAAAGTGTTGCGAAGATACGGCCTCACGTCCGTTTTGGCGTGCTCGCCGCCGTATATGTTGTTACGGTATACGAGAACGCATTGGTCTATCAAAAAGCTTTTGATAACTTTTTGTCAGGGGTGTCTATAGATGCTAGATACCAAAGGACATGCAAATCGGAAAAACGCTCTAGGAGGAGTTCGAAAAAGTAGGTTTTACGGAAAATTCAAAATGGCGGAAAGATGTGCATGACACAAATGACATCAATGTGTGCATTTGAATCATCATGAGCCAAGGATTCAGAGGAAACAAGAATTTAATTTCTAGGACTCAAGGGTCAGAAGTTGTGAGCATGAACATAGGTGGATTTTTGGACTGTTGGTGGCGCTAGAGGGTTTGAGTCAGACACACCAATGTTGCTATAGTAACTTCTGAGACTGTCCTCTACATGTGTGCCAAATTTCATAACTTTCCTACGTACGGTTCTATGGGCTGCCATTGACTTCAATGGCGGAAGAACAAGAAACAGAATAATAATAAGAAAACTAACAATAACAATAGGGTTCTACGCCCCTTTGGGGCTTGACCCCTAAATATAGCTGCAAGCAGCGATACCGGGGTCAAGCCAAACATGGCCAAAATCGATTCATACGTGATGACTGTCATAATTTAAGATCTAAGTTTGCATTAGTTTTATGAAAAAATAGCAATTTTTTGTATCTTGAGACCACTAGGTGGCGCTTTGCCGAAACAATAGATGGTGCCTCAGGTCATGACTGTGATGACACATACCAAATTTAGTGTAAATACAATAAAGCGATACGGAGATATAGCCTTAAATGACTTGACCACTAGGGGGCACTGACCAAACAATAAATTGTGACTCGGGTCTTGATTGTGATGACACCCACCAAATATGGTGTAAATACAATAAAGCGATACGGAGATATAGCCTTAAATGACTTGACCACTAGGGGGCACTGACCAAATAATAAATTGTGACTCAGGTCTTGATTGTGATGACACCCACCAAATTTGGTGTAAATACAATAAAGAGATGCAGAGATATAGCTTCAAATCTCTTGACCACTAGGGGGCACCGGAAAGTTTACAAGTCCTCCCAGAACATGTTGCTGATGAACCATACCAAGTTTCATAACAATACGTAATTGCGTTTCTGAAATACTTGAACTTAAAGAAAAATTCAAAATGGCCGACACACAAAATGGCCGACCAAAAACCATTTGGTATCGTTTGACTCGGCATGCCTCACGAAATCTAACAAGACCACTATCATAATTTTACATTCAAGTTTGCAGTAGTTATAAGCAAAAATAGACATTTTTTATATCTCGTGACCAGTAGGGGGCAGTGTGACGAAATGGTGCATGCACCCTCAGGTCATCACTGTTATGACATATACCAAGTCTCATATTAATACACAAAAGTTTTGCGAAGATACAGGCTCAAACACATTTTGGCGTGCTCGCCCTCGCATTCTTTGATGCGTTATACGACAACGGATAGGTCTACCGAAAAGCTTTTGATAACTTTTTGTCTAGAGTGTCTCTAGATGATGCATACCAAAAATCTAGCCAATCACATGAGCGCTCTAGGAGGAGTTCGAAAAAGTAGGTGTTCAATATAATTCAAAATGGCCGACAGGAAGTAGGTTTGACTCAGACATATTTGGTACAGTCGGACTCAGCATGAGCCAAGGAATCAATAGAGTGAAGTCTTATGTCATAGTGGCAATTTAATCAAATGATATAAAGATTTTAAACAATTTATTTACATATCCTGACCACTAGGTGGCGCCGTGCTAAAGATTTATAGGTGCGCTCAGAACATGTCACTGATGAACCATGCCAAATTTCGTAGCGATACGCCATTCTGTTTGTGAAATACTGAACTTAATGAGAAAATTCAAAATGGCCGACACCCAAAATGGCCGACCGAAAACCGTTTGGTATCGTTTGACTCGGCATGCCTCAAGGAACCTAACAAGACCAACTTCATGATTTTAGACTCAACTTTGAAGTAGTTATAGGCGAAAATAGGCATTTTTCGAATCTCGTGACCACTAGGTGGCGCTGTGACGAAACGTTGCAGGCACCCTCAGGTCATGACTGTAATGACATATACCAAGTTTCGTGTCGATACAATAAAGTTTTGCGAAGATACGGCCTCACGTCCGTTTTGGCGTGCTCGCCGCCATATATGTTGGAAATTTGTACGAGAATAGATTGGTCTATCAAAAAGCTTTTGATAACTTTTTGTCTGGGGTGCCTCTAGATGCTACATACCAAAGGACATGAAAATCGGACAAACGGTCTAGGAGGAGTTCGAAAAAGTAGGTTTTACGGAAAATTCAAAATGGCGGAAAGATGTGCATGACACAAATGACATCAATGTGTGCAATTGAATCATCATGAGCAAAGGATTCAGAGGAAACAAGAATTTAGTTTCTAGGACTCACGGGTCAGAAGTTATGAGCATGAACATAAGTGGATTTTTGGACTGTTGGTGGCGCTAGAGGGTTTGAGTCAGACACACCAATGTTGCTATAGTAACTTCTGAGACTGTCCTCTACATGTGTGCCAAATTTCATAACTTTCCTATGTACGGTTCTATGGGCTGCCATTGACTTTTGGGTGGAAGAACGAGGAAGAAGAATAATATAAATATAGCTGCAAGCAGCGATACCGGGGTCAAGCCAAACATGGCAAAAAATGATTCATACGTGATGACTGTCATGATTTAAGATCTAAGTTTGCATTATTTTTAGTAAAAAATAGCAATTTTTTGTATCTTGAGACCACTAGGTGGCGCTGTGCCGAAACAATAGATGGTGCCTCAAGTCATAACTGTGATGACACATACCAAATTTAGTGTAAATACGATAAAGCGATACGGAGATATAGCCTTAAATTATTTGACCACTAGGGGGCACTGACCAAAACAATAGATGGTGACTCAGGTCATGATTGTGATGACACTCACCAAATTTGGTGTAAATACAACAAAGAGATGCAGAGATATAGCCTTAAATGTCTTGACCACTAGGGGGCACTGACCAAACAATAAATTGTGACTCAGGTCTTGATTGTCATGACACCCACCAAATTTGGTGTAAATACGATAAAGAGATGCAGAGATATAGCTTCAAATCTCTTGACCACTAGGGGGCGCCGAAAAGTTTACAAGTCCTCTCAGAACATATTGCTGATGAACCATACCAAGTTTCATAACAATACGCAATTGCGTTTCTGAAATACTTGAACTTAAAGAAAAAATTTAAAATGGCCGACACACAAAATGGCCGACCAAAAACCATTTGGTATCGTTTGACTCGGCATGCCTCACGAAATCTAACAAGACTACTCTCATAATTTTACATTCAAATTTGCAGTAGTTATAAGCAAAAATAGACATTTTTTATATCTCGTGACCAGTAGGGGGCAGTGTGACAAAATGGTGTATGCACTCTCAGGTCATCACTGTTATGACATATACCAAGTCTCATATCAATACGCAAAAGTTTTGCAAAGATACAGGCTCAAACACATTTTGGCGTGCACGCCCTCACATTCTTTGATGCGTTATACGACAACGGATAGGTCTACCGAAAAGCTTTTGATAACTTTTTGTCTGGAGTGTCTCTAGATTATGCCTACCAAAAATCAAGCCAATCTAACGAGCGCTGTAGGAGGAGTTCGAAAAAGTAGGTGTTCAATATAATTCAAAATGGCCGACAGGAAGTAGGTTTGACTCAGACATATTTGGTACAGTCGGACTCAGCACGAGCCAAGGAATGAATAGAGTGAAATCTCATGTCAGTATGGCAATTTAATCAAATGATATAAAGATTTTAAACAATTTCTTTACATATCCTGACCACTAGGTGGCGCCGTCCTAAAGATTTATAGGTGCGCTCAGAACATGTCACTGATGAACCATGCCAAATTTCGTAGCGATACGCCATTCTGTTTGTGAAATACTGAACTTAATGAGAAAATTCAAAATGGCCGACACCCAAAATGGCCGACCGAAAATCGTTTGTTATCGTTTGACTCGGCATGGCTCAAGGAATCTAACAAGACCACCTTCATGATTTTAGACTCAAGTTTGAAGTAGTTATAAGGGAAAATAGGCATTTTTCGAATCTCGTGACCACTAGGTGGCGCTGTGACGAAACGTTGCAGGCACCCTCAGGTCATGACTGTAATGACATATACCAAGTTTCGTGTTGATACAATAAAGTTTTGCGAAGATACAGCCTCACGTCCGTTTTGGCGTGCTCGCCGCCATATATGTTGTCAATTTATACGAGAACGCATTGGTCTATCAAAAAGCTTTTGATAACTTTTTGTCTGGGGTGTCTCTAGATGCTACATACCAAAGGACATGCAAATCGGATGAACGCTCTAGGAGGAGTTCGAAAAAGTAGGTTTTACGGAAAATTCAAAATGGCGGAAAGATTTGCATGACACAAATGACATCAATGTGTGCAATTGAATCATCATGAGCAAAGGATTCAGAGGAAACAAGAATTTAGTTTCTAGGTATCACGGGTCAGAAGTTATGAGCATGAACATAAGTGGATTTTTGGACTGTTGGTGGCGCTAGAGGGATTGAGTCAGAAACACCAATGTTGCTATAGTAGCTTCTGAGACTGTCCTTTACATGTGTGCCAAATTTCATAACTTTCCTACGTACGGTTCTATGGGCTGCCATTGACTTCAATGGAGGAAGAAGGAAGAAGAATAATAATAAGAAAACTAACAGATACAATAGGTGTCTACGCCACTTCGTGGCTTGACCCCTAATAATAATAATAATAATAAGAAAACTAACAATAACAATAGGGTTCTACGCCCCTTCGGGGCTTGACCCCTAAATATAGCTGCAAGCAGCGATACCGGGGTCAAGCCAAACATGGCAAAAAATGATTCATACGTGATGACTGTCATGATTTAAGATCTAACTCTGCATTAGTTTTAGGGAAAAAATAGCAATTTTTTGTATCTTGAGACCACTAGGTGGCGCTTTGCCGAAACAATAGATGGTGCCTCAGGTCATGACAGTGATGACACATACCAAATTTAGTGTAAATACGATAAAGCGATACGAAGATATAGCCTTAAATGACTTGACCACTAGGGGGCACTGACCAAAAAATAAATTGTGACTCAGGTCTTGATTGTGATGACACCCACCAAAATTGGTGTTAATATGATAAAGAGATGAAGAGATATAGCCTCAAATCTCTTGACCACTAGGGGGCACCGAAAAGTTTACAAGTCCTCCTAGAACATGTTGCTGATGAACCATACCAAGTTTCATAACAATACGCAATTGTGTTTCTGAAATACTTCAATTTAAAGAAAAAATTCAAAATGGCCAACACACAAAATGGCCGACCAAAAACCATTTGGTATCGTTTGACTCGGCATGCCTCACGAAATCTAAAAAGACTAGTCTCATAATTTTACATTCAAGTTTGCAGTAGTTATAAGCAAAAATAGACATATTTTATATGTCGTGACCAGTAGGGGGCAGTGTGACGAAATGGTGCCTCAGGTCATGACAATACATGGTGCCTCAGGTCATGACTGTGATGACACATACCAAATTTAGTGTAAATTCGATAAAGCAATACAGAGATATAGCCTTAAATGACTTGACCACTAGGGGGCACTAACCAAACAATAAATTGTGACTCAGGTCTTGATTGTGATGACACCCACCAAATTTGGTGTAAATACAATAAAGAGATGCAGAGATATAGCCTTAAATGACTTGACCACTAGGGGGCACTGACCAAAAAATAAAATGGCCGACCAAAAACCATTTGGTATCGTTTGACTCGCCATGCCTCACGAAATCTAACAAGACCAGTCTCATAATTTTACATTCAAATTTGCAGTAGTTATAAGCAAAAATAGACATTTTTTATATCTCGTGACCAGTAGGGGGCAGTGTGACGAAATGGTGCATGCACCCTCAGGTCATCACTGTTATGACATATACCAAGTCTCATATTAATACGCAAAAGTTTTGCGAAGATACAGGCTCAAACACATTTTGGCGTGCTCGCCCTCGCATTCTTTGATGCGTTATACGACAACGGATAGGTCTACCGAAAATCTTTTGATAACTTTTTGTCTAGAGTGTCTCTAGATGATGCATACCAAAAATCAAGCCAATCACACGAGCGCTCTAGGAGGAGTTCAAAAAAGTAGGTGTTCAATATAATTCAAAATGGCCGACAGGAAGTAGGTTTGACTCAGACATATTTGATACCGTCGGACTCAGCATGAGCCAAGGAATCAATTGAGTGAAGTCTTATGTCATAGTGGCAATTTAATCAAATGATATAAAGATTTAAAACAATTTATTTACATATCCTGACCACTAGGTGGCGCCGTCCTAAAGATTTATAGGTGCGCTCAGAACATGTCACCGATGAACCATGCCAAATTTCGTAGCGATACGCCATTCGGTTTGTGAAATACTGAAATTAATGAGAAAATTCAAAATGGCCGACACCCAAAATGGCCGACCGAAAACGGTTTGGTATCGTTTGACTCGGCATGCCTCAAGGAATTTAACAAGACCTCCTTCATGATTTTAGACTCAAGTTTGAAGTAGTTATAAGCGAAAATAGGCATTTTTCGAATCTCGTGACCACTAGGTGGCGCTGTGACGAAACGTTGCAGGCACCCTCAGGTCATGACTGTTATGACATATACCAAGTTTCGTGTCGATAAACAAAAGTTTTGCCAAGATACGGCCTCACGTCCGTTTTGGCGTGCTCGCCGCCATATATGTTGTCAATTTATATGAGAACGCATTGGTCTATCAAAAAGCTTTTGATAACTTTTTGTCTTGGGTGTCTCTAGATGCTACATACCAAAGGACATGCAAATCGGACAAACGGTCTAGTAGGAGTTCAAAAAAGTAGGTTTTACGAAAAATTCAAAATGGCGGAAAGATGTGCATGACACAAATGACATCAATGTGTGCAATTGAATCAACATGAGCCAAGGATTCAGAGGAAACAAGAATTTAGTTTCTAGGTCTCACGGGTCAGAAGTTGTGAGCATGAACATAAGTGGATTTTTGGACTGTTGGTGGCGCTAGAGGGTTTGAGTCAGACACACCAATGTTGCTATAGTAACTTCTGAGACTGTCCTCTACATGTGTACCAAATTTCATAACTTTCCTACGTACGGTTCTATGGGCTGCCATTGACTTCAATGGCGGAAGAACAAGATGCAGAATAATAATAAGAAAACTAACAATAACAATAGGGTTCTACGCCCCTTCGGGGCTTGACCCCTAATAATAATAAGAAGAAAACTAACAATAACAATAGGGTTCTACGCCCCTTCGGGGCTTGACCCCTAATAATAAAATTAAGAAAACTAACAAATACAATAGGGTTCTACGCCCCTTCGGGGCTTGACCCCTAATAATAAGAAAACTAACAATAACAATAGGGTTCTACGCCCCTTCGGGGCTTGACCCCTAAATAATAAGAAAACTAACAGAAACAATAGGTGTCTACGCCACTTCGTGGCTTGACCCCTAAATACATTAGGGACAGAAGTAATGTATCAAAATAACACTAAAATTCATTATGTAGCAGAAAACTAATTCCTCTGGAGTCATTGTTTACAAGTTTACATGAATTTGCCTCAAAATGCACACAAGTAATGTTTATAGTAAAGCATGTTTGTTAAAACTAGTTATATTTCATAATTAAATTAAGGCCTTGTCCTATAATCCCTGTCCTGGAAACCACCCCTATATGTTTGTAACTGGATTAAAGAGACTGTCCTCCAAAAATAACGACCTCATAATTTGATTGTGCAAGCACCTTGTTACAACCTAAAGTAATGTGTTAAGGGGTTTGTGCCTTATAGCGCCACTAGCTTATACTACCTGTGGTTGTTTTAACGTTTTTATATGTTTGCTTTATACGTTAGCTTAGATGCATTTAATTTTATGAATTTTTAAATGTAGAAAAATGATTATAAACATTTATGCTTTTCAAGATATTTTGGAGCATCTAACCCCACCACAAGGTGACCTATCATTGCTAATATTTTAAGTACTTTTTGAAAACGTTTTCGTGAAATGGTAAATGGTAAATGGACTGCATTTATATAGCGCTTTTAACAGACCTATGGCCATCCAAAGCGCTTTACAATTAGCCTCACATTCACCCATTCACACACTCATTCATACACCGATGATCGTGAAAAGTTGTCACTGTTTTGTATCCTGTGTAGTAAATCATATAATAAATAAATAGATACGTTATTTGCCCTAAATGCCCGAATAGTATAATGTGTAAAAAAAAATTAATGAATCCTGGTGGTTTAAATTGAAATTCACAATTCCAGTACATGTCATCATATTGTACCTCAATATGTATAATTTCATACCCTAATATATTAATTTTCACCAGCCGGTAGAGGAGAAAATGCATCTTTCAGTCGTATTTGGGAAAACTGTCAAACGATCAAAACAATTTTATGGGTTGGAAGATAGGTTGAAATTAAATTAATAGCCAGAATAGTAGTTAGACCTGCACCTTGTTTCAACATGGAAATTCATTGTGATCTTTTCAGCATAGTGGACTGTTCTTGGACAGAATATGCTACAGTGTAGGCCAATCTGTAATTAGTCAAAAACTTATTTTTACCAAAACCCTTCAAGAGAAAGTTTCACAAAAACATATTTTACTAGCATTCAAAGTAGGGTCATGGAAGGAAGAGTCAGATATGATATTGATTTCAAATAGCTTTAGTATTTTAAAATATATGTCTAGTATTATTGCTATAGGGGCAGTTTCCCGGACAGGGATTAGACTAGTTCTAGACTAAAACAAATCTACCCACTGTGCAAAGTGACGTTGGAATGACGTCTTTTTCATGTAATTTTTGGATGTCCGAATCCGGTCCATAAAAGGGGTTGTTTTGTAACACCAGGCGACGTCTTTTTTTCGACGTCTTCTGCACGTCTACAGGTTGACATCCGTAGGACCTCCGTGTAAGGAAAATAGACATGAAAAAAGCGAAAAGAAATGATTGTCTCTGCATTTCACCCATCCATTGCAACACTGAAACACTTCAGTCATTTCGATCTCTGGGTTATAAGCAAGTCTCGCTAACCACTCGGCCACACAGCCATATCTTTACTTTGTATATAATCATTGTATGATCATATAATTTTAATTTTAATAACGAACTACACATTTAATTACAGATTTTAAATTGTACATTTCGATGAATTTGTATATAATTCAAGAAAGCAGAAAAAACCGTACTGTATAAATAATATAGACTATTCGTAAGTATTAATCATGTTGGTACAATAATGCTGATATTTGTAAATAAACACATTTTTATAGGTCTAATCATGTAATATAGACATAGGCCTGTCATAGACGTCCAAATGACCTCCAAAGAATTACCCAGTTCAAACGTTAAATGTTGCCCGTAAATATGACGTCCAAATGACGTCCAAAATATTACCCAGTTCAAACGTCAAATGTTGCCCGTAAATATGACGTCCAAGTAGGGTCATGGTTGGACGTCCAAATAGTGGACCTAGTTTGGACGTCAAATAGATGTCCAGAATTGGTAATGGACCGACGGACCCAATATAGACATGATCTGCACGTCTATCCGACGTCCTGTGTTTAGTGGGTAAGACCTGTTCAAACTTAAAACATATCTTAAAATACATCAGTGCCCTTTGTTTTGCCTCAAAATGCACACAAGTAATGTGTTTTAGTAAAGCATGTTTGTTAAAACTAGTTATATTTCTTAATTAAACTAAGGCCTAGTCCTGGTTAAAGCGAATCCCTGTCCGGGAAACCACCCCTTAATGTTTGGCTTGTTACCTTTTACAACTACCCAATGTACCAACTGCAACATCTGGACTAAAACATAATTTCTGACATTTTTGGCTCATTTGATTGGCTATAAAAAGTGGTCATATAAGCAAAATGTATCATTGCAGTTCTGCAGTGGCTGCATAGTCAATTATAATAAGATAAAAAAAAAACATTAAGATGAATGAGAATTGCTTTCTCCGGTATTATATACCTTTATGTTATTGCCAGAAATTAAGAACTTATCCTCAGGTTTGGGCAAGTGGAATAGTTCAGGTTTAGGGAAATCAGATATTTGACACTTGGAATGCCACTGAGCACATCTTCCAACAGTGGCATGGGGATTATGAATATTAATACTTATAGCAATCAATTTTAAGTGATTCAAAAGCTTTACCGCATACACAGTTGACTCTATTAATTACGAAAAGAGACCGTCTGACCAGTGTTCCCATATCAATCAACAGGGTGCATGGTTATGTTACATTGATACAATACATTGCCAGAACCCACATAGTAAGCTTCAACCAAACTCATTTTATAAGTCTGATATCAGTCTGTGGGGGTCTGCTTTAGACATGTGATGGAGATGAGCATATCTGCCATACCGTGATTGAAGATTAGCTCAGTGCCATGCGTGAAATGACTTCGTAGCATGAGAATGTCAGACTGGTTATCTGATAGAACTTTGGATGGCTGGGACTTCAGTGTGAATTGGGATTAATCAACAGTTCTCATAAAACTCTGACGCGATGAAATGGAGAAAAGACTGAGATGAAATCTACAGTAAATGACAAAGTGGTCAACCGGCACAGAAAATCAGGCTATGAATATTTGATAGAAACTATTCTGTTCCAACCATATTTATGTTAAGGGTGCACTTTTAATGTCAGAAAGCAGAATTCAATTTTGAGTCCCAACATATCCACAAAATTGCAAATCTGCAGAAACGAAATAATTTGCATTTGTGTGTGTGTGTTTCCACCTTGCTTCCACCTTGCTAAATGTCTTTGACTATGTAGTGTTCTCATGCAGTGTGTTGAAACTCTAACTATATAAAAAAGGCTTATTTTCCAGCTCCCATAGAGTTAAAAAAATTCAGTTTTACCGTTTGGAATACATTCAGGCGATCTCCGGGTCTGGCGGTACCACTTTTAGCATAGCTTAGCATAATTCATTGAATCTAATTAGACCATTAGCATCGCACTCAAAAAAAAAAACATTTCCTATTTGTAGCTACCATGGGTGCAGCAGGCACAATAATATTATGCAGTGTCCAAAAATTGCCCCCAGCTATTGAAAGTTACCAGGGGGAATATTTTTGGGCACTGGGTAATATAATTGCACCTGCTGCACCCATGAAATGGCAGCAAAGTCCTTGATTATTATGCCGGAATGAGAGACTAAGCTGGAATAAGCCTATTTTCAAAAAAAGTGCAGTGTCCCTTTAAAAGGCAACACAGACTAGCATGAACTTCTCTGCTGGTTTAAAGGTGGTTTATAATGGTTTGTACTGGTTTTGTGCAACAATGAGGTCAACCGACACAGTACGCAGAGAAGAACAGAAGTAAGGTTAAACAGCTCTGTAGGGACATATGGCATGTGTTCCACAGGATGCATGACATATGATGTGGTTTTAGCTAAATGAAACCCTCATATGTCAAAGTCAAAGCTTTTACAGGAAGACAGAAGGACAGAAAAACTGGAAAAATTGAACATGTATGCATGCACACCTAGAGCAAGGGCCTTCAACAGGGTGTCAGTGGTTGTATTACTCTGTCACTCTATCCACCAAGAGGCATTTGGCCTAAAATAGGTTGAGTACTCTTGCCCTAGAAAATCACATGGGTTCTCAATCATTTCTTAAAGTTGTGCTCTAAATATGTGCACAGATATATATCTAGATAGTGAGTTATGTGGTATACAACCACATGTTTCTCGTGGTGGTATTGCAAGTATGATGCAAAGCCTAGTGAATTATCATAACATAATTTAATAAACCTGTCTGCCAATTAGAAATAAATATTTAATAGTGCTGTAAAGGAGGTATCAAATACACCAAACACTATTATATGAAAAGATTGCAAGGCAATGCAGATCAGTCTTTGACTGGTTTTGGCAAATTTGTAGTCATGATTTATTGTAAATGCTAAATTCATGAACAAATTGTATGAACTTACAAAGATGAATAGATCCATTTACCCATGTCTAAATCAAGAACAAGAGGTCACTGACAAGCCTGACAAGGGGGCAGAAGACAAATTCAGATCTCAATCTGACAGCTTAAGGGTGGTCACAGGTGGACACGGTATACCTCATTGACTCTAGGGAAAGGTCACCACAATCCAGACATCATTAGTTAGGTGTCACATCATTAATTATACTGTTGGATTAATTTATTTTGCCTTTCACACAATTTAAAAAGTGATACTTCATCTTCCTTACTCTGTAAGCAATGGAAATCTCTTGGGGGTTACTTCAGAACTGAGTGTTGATTTTTGTCAAGATTTTGGCTTTCATCACTCTTACGCACAGACTGTTGATATAAAGCAAGAGCCTCTTTCATTTTACAAAATCATCCTCAGCTTTTGTGTTGGAATCAAACATGGCTGGTGATGTCATACTCCACTAAACTCTAAATTACAACTACAATGAAAGACCAAAGTAAGAGTTTGTTTTACAACACAAAGCCATAAACTCCAACACATAAAGAGATGAATTACTTTCTTGCTACTACTGGCCATTATTTATTGGCATTACTGCTGACAAATTGTGTTAATGCGATGCCCCATGAACTTATGACAGGGCAGATTCACGGCATAGAGTGTGCGGTCTTTGAAGATCAAGAAAGCAGTTGTAAATTGGTCCACTTAATACCAGTGTCCAGGAAATTTAAAATGTGATCCCTTTGAAGTCTGGTGTGAAAGAAACATGAGCAGATTTTGGTAAGTTAATCAGGCTTAAAAGTTCTCCCCCTCTTTCTTTAAGGTTATAAAAACAGTCTCATTAGGAGAGGCCAGGACTGTGCTCTGCATACTGCCATCAAATGCTTAACAACACAGTGGTTTATAGAACTTGAAGCCACATCAGAGACCAGAGTGCCCCGTTTTTCCCTGAAAGAAACTCATTTTACAAGTCTGGGCCTTATGCAAGTGCACTTATCACTCAGAGTCAGAGGGTAAGAACGGTGATGTTAATACATGCTGTATAAAGAGCTACTGGAAAATTGACTTCCTTCTTATATCTTAATTAACACCATGAAAGACTGCATTATTAAAAAATCACATTACAGTGCCAAGTATTTTTATTATCACAATTACGTTACTGTTTTTGAAGCATGACACTACTTTGGTTTGAGTGGATGCTAGAGTTTTTGCCAACTATAATTTGTTTTGTTTCTTCTCTCTATAACCTAATGTTTTCTCTGAAATATTGTTTTAAGTGGTAATTCATGTAAAGCATTATCTTATGTCCTCAATGTTAGCTTTAAGTATCACTTTGTTTTAAATAACACTGTAAGACCACAGCCAGAGACTGATTGCTCCAACCACCAGAGGGAGCCCACTTCTGAATATTTAAACTACTCCATTCCTTCTACACTTACTTCCTGTTTGCTATAAACGGCCCAGAAGTTAACTTACGATCTGTGCTTGTTTGTCGGTCTCACTAGTGGCTAAACTGAGATCTGGTACAAATACCTTATCGAAAATAAAAGTTTCAGTTTCTCAAAGAGGAGGGAAGACCGGATAGCATAGATCAGTGTTTCTCAATCCTTGTTCTCGAGGACCCCCTCCCAGAGAGTTATAGATGTCTCCTTATTTAAAACACCTGAACCAACTCATCAACCTCCTTCCAGAATGTCTCCTTAAAGGGACACTTCACCCATTTGCATTAAGCTTTATATAGTTGGAACCCCAGTCATGTTTTTGAATGGCCGTGCATCATTTCCTTAGTTGCTTCTGAGACGAGAAATACAGATTTCAGTGTTGCACTTCCTTCTTTCAATGATGTAAAAATCATCATTTTGCATCATTGAAAGAAGGAAGTCCAATGTCTTTGTTGAGAGGGTGAGACTACAAACACCCCTTTTCTCGGTCAAATAGGCACCAAATTCTAAATGTATGTTACATTTCGATTACAAATATGACATGCTTTCAATAAAGATTAATGTTTCTACGGGAGATATGCTCCTTTAACAAGCTATTGGGCCCTATCATACACCCGGCACAATGCGGCGCAATGCGCGACGCAAGTGTCTTTTGCTAGTTTCAACCCAGCACAATTATTATTTTCATGTTTAGCGGCACGTTGTTCAAACAGCAAACGCATTTGCATCTAATGTTGCGCCCATGGGCGTTCTGGTCTGAAAACGAGGTGTGTTCAGGCGCATTGCTATTTTAAGGCAACTTAAAAGATAATTCCGGTATTTAACACTTTGAGTCTCATTTCTGGTTTGTTTTGGATGAACTACAGTGATGGACACAAAAATTTTGACAATGGGTCGTGTCTTGAGTTTTTGACTCGTTTAGAAGCGTCTCTTGACTGCTTCAGAATGGAAGTCAATGGCCATGCAGAAACATGTCATTAAAACAACACTTAACGTTCATTTTCAAAACTGTGCTACTCACCGAGTGGTTCGTGGTGTTCGTTGATGATTAAAAACAAGTTGTGTAGCGAAATACAGTTTCTGTCGTGTTTTATTTGGCATTTTATAAAATTCCATTGACTTCTCTGGAAGACTCATTGCTCGCTGATATATCACTCCGCCGCCGGGAAACAGAAAAGGGACTGTGTACATGTGGTTGTTGTTTATTTGCTCGGTTTCTCTCAGAAGAAATTTTTCCCATATTTGTAGGGCTGGACCAGAATATTCGAATATTTGTTCCGTGGGTTGACATTCGATTTTCAGTTTTGAGATTCGAATATATATATAAATATTTTACAGCGTTAATGCAGAGCTTTTGCCAAGCAGGAAGTGCACTTCATGCTCCCGCTCTATAGGTGGCGCAGAGAGACCAACATCCATAGCCAACAGCCACCAAACGGCACCAGTGGAAGAGATCTCCTCGAACGGAAAGCGCGCTTCCTGATTTGGCATTCACGCTAATAGTGTTGTAAATAACCTTCAGTTTCTTGCAAAAACTGATTGATTTGCTTCACAAGACATCAATATGTCACATGAAGTTTTGGGGGATTACTGTTGTATTGGATATATATGCTTTAGCTCTTAAAGTGTGCGGATCTGTTGACTTGCATGACGGAGCACTGGGGTTTCTGCAAAATATCTTCTTTATTGTTCGGCCGATGAAAAAAACATATTGGATGGTGTAAGTGTTATAAATAAACTTGATTTTGAAAGTATGCTACCGTTTTATTACAGTTTGTTGGACTACGTTCATTCATTCTTCAGACTCAAATATAGAGCGGAAGCATATACGTGGTTGTGAGGTATCTGAAAAAATAGTTCCACTATAGCAAATAACATGGATTGAAATCATACATTGCGCCAATATATTTGTTTTTAATCATCAACGAACACCACGAACCACTCGGTGAGTAGTACAGTTTTGAAAATGAACGTTAAGTGTTGTTTTAATGACATTTTGTGCATGGTCATTGACTTCCATTCTGAAGCAGTCAAGAGATGCTTCTAAATGAGTCGAAAAGTCAAGACACGACCCATTGTCAAAATTTCTGTGTCCATCACTGTAGTTCATCCAAAACAAACCAGAAATGAGACTCAAAGTGTTAAATACCGGAATTATCCTTTAAATAGACTACGCAATTGACCAACTAAAACCTGGTCTAAAGTCTATGGCGCAATATTGTTTTGTTATTTAATTAGCACGTTAGAAATATGCGCCTATAAACGGGACAACAAAGCGGGTTTGCTTATCACACATGGATGCGCAGCAGCACAAAAAAGCTGACAAATTAAAGGATTAAAATGTAAAAGATTATTATTGAGTCTTTTGGACATAAATGAGGACTAATTATGAGACGTTAAAAGGCTTAAAGAGCTGCTTTACCTGTAGCCTGGTAAGTAAATAAACGCTTTGCTTTAAACAAATGCATCTGTTTTAAAATATTTTTTAAATGCTATCTCATGGATTTATTGTATATGATGACTTTGTACTTGTGGATATGGTGAGATGAGAACCTTTTTACGTAATGCTTCTAAAAAACATGGCGCTGTCCAAGTGCTGAAACGGCTCTCCGCACCTTTGTAAATTCTTTATCTCTTGTTTGTATTTTTAGAGTACAAACCTTTTATTGCATATTTGCAAATTATTTTATGAGATTACAATGCCATTTACAGCAATTAAAAGCCTGCTATTTTTACTTCTATGACTGAAAGAAAATGGCTTTTAAAGTTTCTAATCATATAATAATAATAATAATAATAATAATAAAAATGTCAATACAAATAAAAACAACACAATTTAATTAATTAATTACATTAATCTTAAACTGGTGGTCTTCTTCCTCTGCTTAGTTTTTCAGTTTACAAAGTCCGTCATCTAAATAGGGATTAGGCATGGCGCCTTGAGGACCAGTATTGAGAAACACTTCTATAGATCACCACTGTAAAGAGTGATTTTGCAGCCAGGAAACAATTCAAGGATCTGTAACAAAAAAATTACAATGTAACGTTAGCTCAGTGTAGTTGATACGTGTTAAATATGATATCTAAATGAAGGTAATTTACTTGTCTTTTTTGCGTGTTATCAGAAATGAACTATTCTGAAAGGACTCTGTGTATATTAACTCTATGAGGAAGTCTTCCAGAAGTTAAAGGGCCATTTCACCGATAGGAACATTAATCTTTATGGAAAGTGAGTCATATTTGTAGTCAAAATGTAACATAAATGTAGAATTTTGTGCCTATTTGACAGAGAAAAGACAAAATGTGACTTTAGAGCACATTTGTATGAAAAACTACAACTGCCACTATGCACCACAATGCACAGCTCTGCAAGCCACTCCCATTAATCGGAACACGGCTCAGACATGCTATTATGTACATAAATGCCACGTTAGTAAAACAAAGAAAATAGCCATCACCACTGTGTCTGACAGACACCAATCATGACTTACTTTTAAACGTGATGTTACATTGTGGTACACACAATAACACTCTGGCCTGGTGTGTAGCAAAGTCTTATTCAAACAGTAACGTGCGGTTTCAGATCCACAGTTCAAATGTCTTTCCAAGTACTTAAAAAAAGTGTATGCATTTTAAATGTTTATTTAGTTTTACCAATTTTCTTTTTGTCTCTTGTTTACTGTAATTACATTTGTGTTATTATTGGCCTCACTGCTCTCACAATATAGACATATAAAACACCGCTCAGATATGCTATTGTGTACATAAATGCCACGTTAGTATAACAAAGAAAATATAAACACTCACTTTAGTCAGACGTCCGTTTATCCCTGCATCCTGCACACAAACGCGTCCCCTGCATAATATCTCCACAGACGCGCTGCCTCAGCTCTTGGAGCTTGTGCTCGTAAACCGAAACACGTCTTTGAAATAAGCACGCGACCAGAAACATTCACAAAACAAACGTCCATATCCTTATCTGATCCAGAAATGTTAAACCGAAAGCAAACGGCGCGAGTCCGTCCAAGCTTATATACTCCGCAGCGCGTCTGCTCGTAAACCGAAACATGTCCGTGAAATAAACGTTCCAAACGCGCGCAAAGTTCCTCTCTTGCATAGAAACCTTCACCAAACAAACGTCCATATCCTTATCTGATGCAGAAATGTTATAAAGAAGCCACACAGCGAGAGAACAGGCAAGCTTCTCTACGCAGCAGAGGCCGATGGTTGCTGCTTCTTCACCGGGCTCCTCTACCCAGCCGACGCCCAGGCTCCGGCCTACTCCTCGGGCTTCTGTTCCTACATCTGCCTCAGCTCTTTGCAGTATTGTGGCTCATAAAGGTGCAATGAACAGCGGATTAGAGCATCACGCTTGTAAAATCACCCTCTTCCATGTAATATTGATTAACTTCCACTGTTATTGTAACATGAATTCTGGCTCGCTCCACAACTTCTGTTTAGCTTAGCTTAGCATAAAGATGGCGGCTGGTCGTTTTTTTTCGGTCTGTGTTCGTATATTTTCGTAAGTCCCACCCACTTATCTGTAATTGGTCTGAAGCGTGAGTGGGTCCCACCCATAGCCCCCACCTTGGAAAAATGAGGAATGAGTGTCTGTAGTCTTTCACACTCAATCGAGATACAGGATTTCCTTTCAATGACGCAAAATGACGATTTTTACATCATTGAAAGAAGGAAGTGCCTCACTGAAATCAGTATTACTCCCCTCTCAGGGGAAACTGAGGCAATGGTGCACGACCATTCAAAAACATGACTGGGGTTCTAACGGTACAAAGCTTAATGCAAATGGGTGAAGTTTCCCTTTAAGTTTGGTCAACAAAAGCTGTTTGTTTGTGTTGTTGCTGCTGAAATGTCTATATTTAAAAGACATTGCTGCATCTGGATTACTGAATTAAATGAAGAACCGACTGCTTAATTGTTAAACTTTATTGGGTGCAGTATAAATTCATTTCAGCCGTATTGCATCCGCCCATGTTTTTAATTGTTATGTGACCCATATGTCTTTTGACCTATTGCATAATTTGAACAACCATGGCCATAATTTACGTATGCGTTGTACAATAAAATTGTGAGGAATACATTTCTTATTACCTAAATCACTTAAAGAGCCACCCAGTTCTTTTAACAATACTCACTTTTTTGAATGCGTCAGCTCCACAGCTTGCACGGCCTCATGGGAAAGTGTCCATTGAATGCACACCTAAAGCTATTACTTTTGTGAAGGATGGATGCACATTAGTTGGGCTTCAAGGTAGTAGACCCTGTTTTCAACCATTATCAAGTTTGGAAAAGCTAGGAAATAACTTAATATGTGTTAGTCTGAAAGATGATAGACATATGTATCATGGATGGCTTGAGGGTGAGAAAATCATGGGGTTATTTTATTTTGGGGTGAACTATCCCTTTAAAAATCTAGCTTAAAATAGTAGGTCACCCAGCTACTTTCAGACTTTTATAATTCAGACATACTTCTTGTCTTGTATACTGATTTTTACCTACTATATAGTATGGAAGTAAGCTATTTCAATTGCAGTGCATATGCACACGGATCACATGACAATGATAACATGATGGGTGTAGTATATTCAGAATTCATGTACAATTCAGAAGCAGGGTATGTATACTCCACCCATCTATATTATAAAAAACATACGAACAGTCAGAAAGTAGTTACTTCATCTAATTCAGGATGTATTGTTGTCAAAGTATGCCATCTCTCTCTCTCTCTCTCTCTCTCTCTCTCTCTCTCTCTCTCTCTCTCTCTCTACGGGTGTGTCCATGAATGTGTTGTCCAGAAGGCCATACTGGGAAATCATGTGACAACAGGCTGGCCCAGTCTGATTTCAGTTCCAGAGTAAGTGATAATGAGAGACAAGCACGCATGGTCAAAGGTCACTTCTACATCAGTGTCAGTCTCACATAAGTGACAAGTCTTACTCATCCTAGAGTTAAATTACTCTTGTCTGACAAAGAACAAGTAGTCAAAGAATGAAATATGTGTTCAGATAGATGTGAGGTGTGGACAGACTCACAAATAGCACATCCTTACAAATTAGCAAGGGTCTGGAATGCTGTCTGTTTTGCACCCCGTAGTAAAATCATCCCTCTTGTAAATGGTTGACAGTAGACAGTAGAGACCTTGCAATTGTTAAACTAGCATTAAGTTCATCAGCTGAGTAGTGGCAGGTGGTATAGTGATAATTAATTACATTAATATGTGGAGTCATAATTAATCTATTCTGTTTTTGATTTGTCATGCGCACGCTTAATAGCTATGACTTTTTAAATAAACCCACGACTCTGGCACTGGTAGCATAACAAACAACCTGTTAGCCGAGCTTCAAGAACACCATTAACACAGTTAAACTAAAAACTGTATACAAAGGTTTACCTATATTTACCCATAAACCACACTTACTATTATATCAAATGTATGCTTAGCTGCAGGTCGAACTGCACATGTACACAACTGATACTGTATGGCTATAGCAATTGCATTGTGCAAACTGTTATTACAGATGTTACATTTATTGAGTTTCACATTCATATTGTATATTGTATTACTTTAGATATATGCATTTTTTTATACCAGTCATTTCACATTCTTGAATTTTTCTTTAAAAGACATTTTAAAAATAGATTGCCATTAATGTTTGAACATTTTTAGAGCAAAGTGCTTGCACACACCATAAGCGTATACTTAAGACCCATTTACAGTCAGCTATTAATGCCATGCATTAGTTGCCCATTTATGTCACCTTGTGAAAATTACTGAAAAATCAAATTTTTACATGTACAGTGTTGACATTCAAAATGGTTAAAGGTTAGTGAGGCTTTTGCACTATGTCTTTATAGAAAAAAAATCTACTTTCAGATCGACAAAGGTAATGGATTCACTATAAGAAAATAATCGGAATGCTTTCTAGTTAAGTTGTCTAGTTTTTCTCCATTCTATTTTCTTGGTTCCTTCTTTACTTTCCTATCATCTCATTCTCCCTTTGACCTCCCAGCCAGACAATCATGACAGGTCAGGTCCACAGCAGCTCTGACAGATGGTTGGCTGGTCTGCCCCACAACCCTCCATGTACAAGGTCAACCCCCCACACCCTCATCTTGGTCTTTCCCCTCTAAGCTTTTAGTCACTGACATCCCTACACGTGCCACCTAGGTGAGGAGGGGCATTGACCCTGTTTAATTCCAGATTCCCCTGGGAGGTGAAAGGGTGGTTTGTTAGGACATGTTTGTTAATAGAAAGTGCTTCATTATCTCAGTAATCATGTGACTATTTTACCTTCTGCTTTTTTAACCAATGCAGATTTGTCCATTATGATCTCAGATTCATATTAAATATGAAATGTGACATGAACAGACACATTATCCATTTAAGATTACCACTTTACATAGAGTAACTACTTTCCTATGGGGTGGCAGTGGTTCATGTAGGTTGTCTACAAACGGGAAGGTTGGTGGTTCAATCCCCGGCTCCACCTGGCCAAGTGTCGAGGTGTCCTTGAGCAAGACACATAACCCCAGCTGTGATGTCACGTCATGATCAACTAATTGGAAACGTGCTTCACGGAACCAATCTACTTTGAGAAACTTGTAAAACGCTAATGAACTTGGCATGTAGGTATTTGCATCTGCCGCGCGAGCATAAAGCGGACGTCAGGTGCAATACCAAATCAGTTTTTTTCGCTTCAAAAGCTAGCAGATCAACTGCTATCAGGAGCTCTCTTTCTGCTCGGAAATTCGCCGCTTGTTTGAAGTTGGTTGGAGAGACAGCACCACAGTGAAGTCTTGCAGATTTCCACCTCTTTATTTCTCTGTCTTAAATAATATGTGTCTTTTTAAAGGGAGCCATTCTCTCGTGTCACGACAAGTGTGTCGTCTTAAAAATGTCATTTTGTCTGTGCAGTTCCGGATGCAGCAAATTTATGGGTCCTGAGGATGGTCATGATCTCTGTCTCTTGTGTTTGGATACCTCCGGGAACGTCACCTCCCCTTTTGTTGCCTTCTGTTGCCTTCTGTTCTCCTCTTGTGACCCTTCAGCCATCACCCCCACTTCTCTCTATCGCGGTGCCGCTAAAGGGTATTGCGACGTCCCGACAGTGGAGTGGTCAGTTGTACACAGCTGTGTCCAGCAACTCCGGCCACCTGGACGGATAGCCCTTCCATCATGGGCGTGTTGGCAGTTGTCCACACTAACGGTGTCTGCGTATTGGGCTTGCGGGGAGGTGGCCTCTGCACTTCATGCCATGGAGTTGCTGCAGGTATATCATGCTAAGGCTCTGATGGATCTGCACAAGAGAGAACCCAAGCGCAGCTGTCTTTTGCCATCTCTGGTTGCAAGACATCAAGGATGTCGATCAGTATTGTCTCATGAATGTTTCGATTTCCCAGACCAACTTTTCCGGCGACACGGTAGAGAGCTTGGCACAACAGTTTTCGGCCACCCAAAAGCAGACTGAGGCCATATATATGCCGCATCGGAAGCCAGCTGCCCCTTCTCAATCTGTACCGGCGCCTAAGCCTGCTCCTCGCCGAGGGTATCCTGCTTCAGCAAACATCGTTCCTTCACCCAGGCACCGCAGAGGAACCTGAAGTAAGCAGCCCGCCCACTTAGCCCTCTTCATGAAAAGGAAAAGTGTAAGCTTTGGACTGGGCGACTTGGAGACAGAGGGGACTGCTTTTCAACCTCCCCCAGTAGAGGGTCAGATCTAGAGTTGGAAGGTTTACATAGGCACTGGAAGGGACAGCTTCAGTGGTGCTTTGGTAGGAATTCCCTGAATTCCGGCTGAATGACCGACTGAAAGGGAACGCCTCGGTTACGTATGTAACCCTAGTTTCCTGAAGGAAGGGAACGGAGGCGTTATTTCCCGTCAATACAGTTTGCTGAACTATTGCTGAGGTTGGCCAGGCACTGATGCTCGGCTTTCTTAGCGAAAATAACTGATTTGGTTTTGCACCTGACGCTCGTTTTATGTTCCAGCAGCAGAACGGCGCTGACAGATGCTAATACCTGAATGCCAAGTTTATTGGCCTTTAACAAGTTTCGCAAAGTGTGTTCCCAATTCGTTGATCACGATGTGACGTCTCTGTTGCCTTCCTTCAGGGAACGAGGGTTACATTCGTAACTGAGACAATTCTGATGCCCTTCTACCTCATCTTTCTTGAGCAAAATATCCATCCTGAACTCTATGCATTAAGTCTTACAAATTCATATGAATTAGTCACCTCAAAAAATATGTACAAACTGCCATGAGATTGTCACCAACTGGAGCGGGCTACTGATGCCCCTCCGGGCGTTCCACCTCGAGGAGGTCCCCAAAAGCACCCCAATGACCAAACACACGAAGCAGGTAAGTAAAATTAAAACAAACTTTATTTAAATTATCTAAAACTATGGTGGGAGAGGGGAAAAGGGGGAGCTAAAATAATTCTTCTGCCTTTCAGCTGAGTCTTGCAGGAGGGCAGAGGGCCAAGTGCCAGAGACAGGGGCACTGCTAAGGGGGAGACAGGGGGACGGAGCTCCTTCTCTTGTGTCTCTTGAACCCGTGGCGCCCTCCTCTTCTCCTGGAGGCAGAATAAAACAATTAGTGGATGCACAAGGTAAGTATGAACTTCGCTAGGCGCGCTGGACTGAATCGACAAGGCGTTTGGGTACATATAGCTCTTAGCTCGGCTCTAGTGTGGCTCTGCGGTTCACTGGGTGTGCTGCTCTGAATCAACAGACGACTTCGGGTACATATAGCTTTTAGCTTGATTCTAGTGTGGCTCTGTGGTGCACTAGGCGTGCTGCTCTAAAGCTACAAGCGCTATCTCCTCCACAGCACTTCAATCACTGTACTCAACCAATCTCCTTCGTTGCTTGGACACGCAGGTGGGGGGGATAAGAAGGTAAGTCCACGATGATGATCGCGCCATAGCAGCTCCACGACACACCTCACAGCGACTGGCTTGACCTAGGGACGGTACGGGCGACAGGAGACACGGCACAGCACTGCAAATACCTCAGATGCACACACGTCAAAAATGCACACTCACCCACGGCAATCCACACTTTCGTTAGTGACAGATAAGGCCCATACCTCCACGCTGGATCAAGTACTTCACTGAAGGGGGAGATGTTGCAATCGCTGCCACAGGCGATTTGGATAGATGACACGAGTCCCCGCACAGCGCTCCAGATGTCCTGCAATCCACTGGCTCGCCCACCGGCTTCGTTCTCCACGGCAGGGCCACTACGCAACGACACACTCCACACAAATGGTGACTGTCCGTTCCTCCAATGCTTCAGTGAGTGTAAAATAAACCACTGGTACTCACAGTCTGGTAACGCTTTTTTTCTCTTCTTCCGTGTTGTTCTCCTTCCTTTAGCAGTCTTCAAACAGTCACTTGACTCTGCGAAATCTCCGCCAGAGATCGTGCTTCACTGTGACCTTCAATGCAGATGCACACACACAAGTAAGAATGTACCGCTTCAATATGATTTGCCTTCTTCCAAACCTGTTTCAATGACTTGTCTCTCTCTCCTCTTTCCTCCGACAGATCCTCTCTTCAACTCTTCCTCATCCACTTCACCGCATCAACACACCGCTTGCCACAACACCCGCTCCAACATCCACAAGAAACAATGGAACAATCATGAACGTGATGACTTCCACACTTCCCAAACAACAACGACTCCTTCCTTTCGTCCTTCACGGCCCCGCACTCTTTCCGCTCGCTCTAAACGTTTGCCGGATCAATGGGGCTCGCGGACTCTTCAGCGGGATCGTGCTGTGGTTGCGCCCATGGCGGAAGTGAGCCCGGAAATTCACTCTTCTGTGTCTTTGGATGTCCTATTTATATGTCTCTCCCTCGCTGCATTTCCCAATCACGAATCGCCACGCTAAACGATGTCACCTGCTTCTAATAACCCCGTTTTGTTGCCATGGAGAACCAGGAAGTCATTGGGTGTTTTAAAATTTCGGTCCAGGCGAAACCTCCCCTCTCACTTTTTGGTTCCGCCCTAAAAGTCACTCTGTGACAAGATTCATGAGAAATAATTTACATTAAAACACCAACTAACTAGTTTACTACTTTTCTAGATGACTAGTTGATGTTAAGTATCTTCAAATTAACCACATTCTTGGGAATTTTTCCATTATATACATTATTAAATTAATATTTACTTACTCACTAATAACAACATGAAAACCAGAACATATGTTGAAACCACACCACAACACTGTCGTCCTATAACTAGTCATTGCATTTTAGTGCTTGGTCTTTTGCCAGCTTTGTGTGCCAGAACAGTGATTTAAATGGTGATAAACTAGAGCCAGCCAGACGATCACACAGAGAGAAGTTGGAAGCCTAATTACATGAACATCCTAATATGCCATCCTAAATCAATGGACACCCAGTTGAGGAAAAAAGGAGGCCATTCATCCTAATCCAGAGATGGATAAGAGCATTGATATGCAAGGGGAACAGCAGATATTGACGACTGTGATCAATGATCTATGATCAGAGGGAGTGTGTACCTGCCAAAGGGAAGATACATCCTTTACCCCGAAGCTCAGAGGAGAAGACTCCACCCCCTTTCTCTTCAATCCAGTCAACTGAAACTTCTTTACAGTACTTTAAGGGCTTTGTTAATGCAAGCAGTAATTAGTGAGATAGTCAATAAAACAGTGGGAGGCCCTGATCACAATGGTGAGTTAAAGTGGGTGGAGGCAAACTGTAGCATTTCAAAGCTGGCATTGATGCAGCATTGTGGAGGAGGGCGATGATTGGAGCAGCTTAGATTAATATTTTTTACTAACAGAGAGAGAAGCGACGGACTTAGACAAACAAGGCACTGCAGTGTCCCATCCCAACCAAAAGCTAATGCATGCATAAGAGCTAATGCGTGCATAGATATAAACAATAAGCTTGTCTGCTGTATCACCCGCTGTATACTGTATTTCAGTTTATTTATTTTTATAATTGTATAATATACAGAGTAATCATGGTTGATTAGACACACCTGGGAGACAATCAAGAATAAGGACCAGTGGAACAAAATAACTACACAGAACTACAAACTTGGCAGACAAAGACACAACTTTAAAATAAGAGACATGGACTGGGGAAGCACAATAGAGGACTGTGACAGAACACACACACACACACACACACACACCTTAAAGGAGCAGCTTTCAGATTAGGATGAATGGCCTCCTTTTTCAACTGTGCATCTATTGATTTAGAATGGCAAATTGGGATGTTCAGGTAATTAGGACTCCAACTTCTCCCTGTGTGATCGTCTGGCTGGCTCTAGTTTATCAACATGTGAAGTAATGGTCCCTGAGATCAGGGTGGAGCCAGCAGAGCAGGAAGCCAGGGTGGAACTGGAAGCAATGGGGACACCAGTAGTGGTAGGAACATGGACAGAGACAGAGAGAAACAGTCTTGGCCAGGTTAATATGTATGAAGGGAATCTGCAGTTTAAAGAGATGGGGTAGCAGGACCAGAGACAGTCCCCTAACCTATCGGACACAGGGGATTCCAGAATGACCATTGTGGCTGTGAAAGGGGACTCAGGAAACACAGATTCAGTCCACATGTTTGAAACAGGAAACTTGGAGGGCATTGGTTCAGCCAACTTGGTCAGATCATAAAGCTCAATTGAGTTCAGACGGCTTAGGCTCCTAGATATTTGCGTCCTCTGGGGAAATTAAAAACAAAGAGCAGCCTACACACACAGCACAGAGCCACAGCTGTCATAGGAAGTGCAATGGACCAGGGACATACCTAAAAAGGTACAGAAGCAAAAGGTCCACCCATACCAGCCACCCGCACTGACACCAATTGAGTGTCTCCTATATTCGACACCAGCTGCCTTGTCCTGTAATTCTTTGGGAGAGCTGGTGCGGCAGCCATCTTGTGGACAGACTCGGATGTAGCAGTCACCTTATGGACAGGCTCGGGTGTGGCAGCCATCTTGTGAACAGGTTCGGGCATGATAGCCATCTAAGAGACCGGTTCAAGCATGGCGGCCATCGTGTGGACAAGTTCGGGCATGGCGGCCATCTTGTGGACAGGTTCAGGCATGGCGGCCATCTTGTGGACAGGTTCGGGCATGGCAGCCATCTTGTGGACAGGTTCGGGCATGATAGGTCCTGTCCCAAATGGCACACTCCGGACTTGTGGTCCTCCTCAGAGTCCACACTTTGATGACCAGACTTTAGGGACCCTTAATGCGAGTCCACGTGGGTGCAACGGAGTCGTATTTTGGGACAGACTCAAGCGTCACACCGTAAATAGGTAGAGAAGTTGCCCGTCAGTGTGAGCTCCTCCCTTCCGTCGTCTGATTGGCCTGATTGCTCTTTCGCAAGGACTTCTGGGTTGGTAAAGTGCGCGAAGCCTGCTGCAGTGCGGGCTTCGCTGAAGACCGCATCAAGGGGGCAAAGGAGGCGCTGATGAGCACACTTCAAAGCGTAAAAATGACAGATGGGACACCCTACGGACTCGTGGACTAAGCGGGCACGCGCAATTTAAGGCCACGAGACCGAAAGTCCACATGAAGTGCGCCATTTGGGACAGGGCCGTAGTCATCTTGTGGACAAGTCCGGGCATGGCAGCCATCTTGTGGACAGGTTTGGCAATGGCAGCCATCTTGAGGACAGGCTTAGGCATGGCGGCCATTTTAGGAATAGGTTCAGCAAACCTTATTTAACCACCATCAGCGTAGTGCACACAGGCTCTAGCATCCAGCTTGGCTCCACAGCCTGTAGAGCCTGGTTTCTTACTGCCCCCCCCCCAAAAAAGGCTAAACAAGACCATCTAAAATAAGTCTAACTTATAGAAAGGAGGTGTGATTGTGTTCAAAAGGCTAGCAATTACTAATTTTTAAAGGTAAAGTTTTTTGTGCATTTATCACATGGTTAAATTAACTTTTTTTGAAATACTGTTAAAAACAATTAGGTAAACACATACCTAAAATCTGTACATTTGTTTCATTCATTTAAATTAGTTTTAAAATACAGCTACAAGTCATTCACAATGTGCTCCCTACAGCAAAAAAGGCCAGGGATGGCGCTGATGGAGAATACACATCAAGCCTACTCAGCAAAGACCAAAAAGAACCCATTCAGCCACCAGTGAGGGATCATTAAAGCTTGATTTTACGCCTGCACTTCAGCACGCACTGTAAACTTGCCCTGAATATTTATGGAGGTTTTAACCATCCACCACATCACTCTCTGAGGTGTCACAAAGCAGCTGTAATCAGGAGTCAGAAATGAGTCCCCGACCGCTTCTCTGTTCTCTTTCAGTCAATAGAGTTGGAGTGTAAAGTCAGCCTTAAAACACTCACTAGTTTATTTTGTGTGTCATTGAGTGGTCTTGCACAACCTAAGAGCATTACAAATGTTTTGAAGAAAGTGCCCATGTCTTTTCAGAAAAAAAAACTAAAAAAAGAATTATGGAATTAATTTAGGACAAAATCTTAAATGCTCTTTTATCTTAAATGTCTCCTAAATCAATAAATGTGTAAGTATTGGGATGACTGTGACCCACTCTGTGAAAACCCAGCTAAAGTCATTTTGGTTAATTGCTGTTACATAAAATCATCCTTCATAATCTAAAGAACATTCTGTGAAAAAATAACATTAATATTGGCTAAGGTCAAAGATTAAAATTATTGTGAAATCAATGATTGAAATCAAACTTTGACATTTTAGACTAGGATTTAGTTTGTTTTTAAAAGAGATGTTTGCATTTTCTTTTTATCATGGCAAAAAAAAATTTCATCAAATGAAGATTAAATGACAGAAAAGAGTCACACTATACAGTATATATAGAGGCGTAATGAAGTCACATTTGGCAATTTGTAGACCCATTTTAGATGTGAATGCTGTAAGAAAAATGCAAGACAGGGCATGTGTGCACTATATTCTGATAATTCTCCTTTTGCTATTGATACTTTTACATGTTTTGTTGGAGGAATTATTCCTTTCTCAAATTACAAGATTTCTCTTACCATTCTTACTTTCATGCCATCCAAATGTATATGACTTTCTTCTTTTTTTTTGCTGAACAGAAACAATGCTTTATTTACAAGAATGCCATCTTAATGAGTCTATTTTATACATTTTTTTCTTTGACGTGTACATTTAGGATTTGCAATTTGATGGAATTTATTCATCCAAGCGTCACTGATTTTAAGTTAATACAGCACTGCATTTAATCATGTGTACACTAAGGCCTGAGCTGATAAGAGACACAGTAAGCTGATCATGTATATCCCTCAAAACAAGTCCTGCAACTCAACCATTTACATCAAAACAAAAACCTTTTAAAACAGTCAGTTCACAGCTTCAAAAAACAGAACGTTAATTATAAAGGCAACCAAACATGAATTACTGCTAAGCATGAATGGTAAAGCAATGAAGGTACAAAGCAGGTCTTTTTATGTATTCTATAAATTACAACAGAGACTTTAACTATTCATGTGCATGTAGTACAGCCGAGGCGGGGCTAAAGACATTTTAATTGTAAGAAAGGTGAAGTTTTACAATCCGTGGTAATTAAATCTATAGGTCTCCAATTCTGACTTTTACTTTTTACTCTTCTACCTCTGTATTTTTCACTCTGTTCACCCCTTAGTTTATGACTAAAGGCCAGGGACCCTTGCATGCCTCTCTTATCTACCCTCTCCAGCTGTGTCCTAATAGGGAAAGGCATTTTTGGAGAAGGATCCTGTTTGGGCAAAAATAAAGGTTTTTGCTTGACTGGGAGTAACACTTTAACAACACATGAATAACAATGCACTTGATTTTTCCTTACTTAAATATGATGAGTGAAAGCAGTGTTGTAGTTGAGTTCGACTTGACATAGACTACAACACTCAGTGAAAGCATGTACTAATCACAAATTGATTAAAAGTCATCATTAACAACAGTGTGACATGTTAGTTGTTATTTAATGTATTAATTAACAGGTATCAAATGAAGGGGGTGACTTTTCATTAGTTTATGATTAGAACATGCCTTAACTCAGCTTTACTTTATAACGGATCAAGGTCTTTGTGCATTATTATTCATATAGTGTTATTATAAAGTGTAACTGACCTGTCTACATAGACTAACACCTTAGAACTGTTAATTGTGTAGTCCCAGAAAAGTTCAGAAAACAATGTTTCAGGAGCAGTTTCTATGTCAAAGATTATGCAATGTGAAAATGGATACAGCAGTCTAAAAATGTATTTAAAAATTATAGAATCCTCTATTTTAACTAGTTTGTAACTACTGTCCAACGCTACAGTACATGCTCCTTTTGTTTCATTGTGATATCATTGTTATACAGTATATATATATATTTTAAAAGATGGGTTTCCACCCATGTGTTTCTGGATGTGGTCAATTTCTGGCACCTACGGATGGTGGCGATCCATGGGCAGTGCAGAATGCTGTTCAAAATGCTGATGCAGAAATGCATTTTCTAAAGCGTCCGTCCCAACAATTGATTTGCAGCTATCGACCTGAAGGATGCATACTTTCATATCTCGATTCTCCACCAACACAGGCCGTTTCTGCGCTTTGCATTCGAGGGGCAAGAATATGAGTACAAAGTTCTGCCCTTCGGGCTGTCCTTGTCTCCCTGCATCTTCACGAAGGTAGCGGAGGCGGCCCTTGCTTCCATGAGAGAGCAGGGCATTCGCATACTCAACTACCTCGACGATCGGCTCATCCTAGCATAGTCTCAAGGGCAGTTATGCATCCACAGTTACCTGGTGCTCAGGCACCTCACCTGATTGGGCCTTAAACTTGTATCTGTGCAGCAGGTCTCTTATCTCAATATGGAGCTGGACCTGGTCACCTTACAGCGTACTCAGTCTATGTTGAACTGCTATAATTTATTTAAACACCGGTAGGTGTTCCCACTGAAGGTATTTCAAAGGCTCCTGGGGTATATGGCAGCTGTGGCAGCTGTAACACTGCTTAAGCTATTCCATAAGAGCTTCAACATTGGCTGTTTGACCGAGTCCTGAGATGGGCGTGGCAGCGTGGCACTCACCATGTGCATGTCACATTTGCCGCCAAACCTTCACTCTGTTGTCAGACCCCTTGCTTCTTTGGGCTGATGTGCCCTTGGAACAGGTGTCCAGGCATATTGTTGTATTCACAGATGCTTCTAACATGGGCTGGGGGCTATGTACATGTTACAGGGCAAAGACATGCTATTCCGCACAGACAGCACTGTGAATGTGGCATACATCAACCGGCAAGGTGGTCTACACTCCTGTCACATGTCGCAGCTCGCCTACCATCACCTTCTGTGAAGTCAGAAGCATCTAAGGTCACTTCAAGCAATTCACATTTCAGGCACACTGAATCATGCAGTCGACGAGCTCTCGCAAACATTACTCCCAGGCGAGTGGTGACTCCACCCCCAGATGGTCCAGCTGAGTAGGAGTCAGTTCAGAGCTGCGCAGGTAGATTTATTTGTGTCTCCGGATGCTGCTTAACCTGGTTCCAGGAACTAGTACTTTTTGCAACAGCCCCGCCTGGCCATTCCTGTGAGGAAGGACCTCCTCTCTCAGAGACGGGTCATCTTATGCCAGCCATGTCCGGACCTCTGGAAACTCTGCGTGTGGTCCCTGGACCGGGTGCGCAGGTTCTAAGTGGCCTACACTAGCAGGTAGTGCACAACATCACTTCAACGCGAGTGCAGTTTACGAGACATGCTTACACTTTGAAGTGGAACCTGTTCGTCGACTGGTGTTCTCCTCATGGAGAAGATCCCCAAAAATGCTTGGTCAGTGTCGTGCTCTCGTTTTCACAGCATGGGCTGGAGGGACAGCTGTCTCCCTCCACCCTTAAAGTGTATGTTGCTGCAATCTCTGCCCACCACAATCCCATAGCAGGTAAGTCAGTAGGTATGCACGACCTGGTCATCAGGTTCCTTAGGGAGCACGAGGAGATTAAATCCACCTCGTCCTTCCTCTATACCATCTTGGGACCTGTCCCTGGTGCTGAAAGCACTCCAGGACACCTCTTTTGAGCCGTTGCAGTCAGTGCAACCCAAGTTTCTGTCAATGAAAACTTTGCTTCTCGCTGTATTGGCTTTGTAAAGAGGGTAGGGGACCTGCATGCTTTTCCGTACGGCGATTTATGCCTTGAGTTTGGGCCCACTTACTCTTATGTGATTCTGAAACCCAGCTACATGCCCAAGGCTTTGCTCTGTCCCGTCCACGCTCTGTGGATATATGTGGACCGAACGCAAAGAATCAGGCCCTCAGAACAGCTCTTTGTCTGTTAAGTAGGCCAGCAAAATGGAAAAGCTGTTGTCAAGCAAAGAATGTCTCACTGGATAGTGGATGCTTACCAAGCTCAGGGCACATTGTCCCCATTCAGAATGGGAGCGCACTAGACAAGTAGTGTTGCATTTTCCTGGGCGCTAGTGCCTCACTAACGGACATTTGTAAAGCTGCGGGCTGGGGGACACCTAACATGTTCGATAGGTTCTATAGCCTCTGAGACCAATCAGTATGCTCTCGTGTTCTCACTAAGCGTCTGGCTCCGGCCTTTTATTGTTGAATTCTTGAATGAACCATTGCCACGGTTACTGTACCACTGCTGAGGTGGCCGCGTCTATTATGCTCGGCTCCTCAGCCAAAAACTGAAATGCAGTTCAGCTGCCAGCTGTATTTATACTCTCCCAGCGGGGCGTGGCCGGCATATGCAAATACTGCACGCCAATGTTCATTGGCTCTTTTTAGTTACACTCAAAGCAGATTGGTCTTTCTCAATTCGTCAGTCATCCACGTGACGTCTCCGTTCCCTACCTTCAGGAAACGAGGGTTACATTTGTAACCGAGACGTTACCAAGCATGCGCAGAACAGAAAAACTAATTGTCCTGCATATTGCGTTTTTTTCGTTACTATTTTCGAGTAAAACTTTTGAAAAACATCTTTGAAAATTTGATAGATTTACAAATTTTAGGGTGGCTAAGATGACAGACAGGGTGGCTTAAACCCTCTTAAAGGGTCTAGATCAGCCCCTGTCCCTGTTCCTCCATCCATACCACCTCTATCAGGTCCACGATCTTCAATACCATAGAGCCCCTGCAGTCAGTGCAACTTAAGTTTCTGTCAACTAAAACTTTGCTCCTCGCTGCATTGGCTTCGATAACGATAATCGGGGACCTGCATGCTTTTCTGGTCGGTGATTCGTGCCTCGAGTCCCTGCTCCTCTATCCTCATCACCGCTATCACTTCCTCTGTCTTCAACGCAACTGCAATAGAAAGTATCTTGCTTCGTTATCAACATGATTTCACAAAGTTCCGTGGGATAGTCACGGAATTTTGTGCTCATTTTTCCGTGGCATTCTCACGGATCTCCGCATTTTTCCGTGGCCCTGCTATGGACTGTCTTTTTCCGTGGCATTCTCACGGATTGGTTACTCAACTGCTTTTTCCTATTTTCAAACCATTATCGCTTCGGTTTAGGGTTAGATTTGGTGTTTGCGTTAGGATGTCACTTTAAATATTGGTTTATACTATTTTTTCTGATTTATTCTTTTATATTTTCTAAACTTTAAACAATTGTTGCCTGGCGTTGGGGTTAGAGTTGGGTTTGGGTAAGGATGTCATTTCATGTAAATCTAACCCTAAACCGAAGCGAAAATGGTAAGAAAATAGGACAAAACAGTTGAGTAACCAATCCGTGAGAATGCCACGGAAAAAGACAGTCCGTAGCAGGGCCACGGAAAAATGCGGAGATCCGTGAGAATGCCACGGAAAATTGAGCACAAATTTCCGTGACTATGCCACGGAAATTCGTGAGATCAGGTTGTTCGTTATCTATACAACCATTCAACTGACATAATATTCTGTCTGTTTCATTGCTTTTATACACTTTAAACTGTTATGTTGTTCATATGTTTGTTTCTAATTATTTTAAACTATGATAAATAAATCTTAGGTTAAGTTGGGGTCTGGTCTACGGTTTAAGGCTCACAGCTTTTTCTGTAGTCTTAGGATTTACTGTAAGTGCTATATTGTCAAGTATGTTCCATTGAGTTTGTTTTGGAAGAACTAGCTTCCTTGTTAGAAGCTTCATCTGTCAAATTTATTTTTTGTTTCTCCTCTCCTTCACACAGATATAATGAATACTGTCAATTTTATTCCTTTTAAGACCAGGGCTTTTCAAATCTGGAATCCTCTTAGCTCCCCAACTCCCCACCCAAAAAAAATATTATAATTAAATTCACTGGTGCCGCCTCAGGCATTGAAACAAAGGACGCCCCTTCCTTAACAAATAGTTTTTCAAAGGCCCAACAGAACAGAGTGTAAGTTATCATACCTGTTCTCGTAGGGCCTGCTTCTTTGTTCCTGGCACAATAGCAGAGATCTCTGGGAACATCAGAAGAGTGACATGTTTTAACCCACATTCACAAATGACAGAATAGCTTTCTGTGTGTGATTCTGATTATGAGAAGGGTCCATACAGAGTAAGTGTGTGACAGACGCATCACAATGTGACAACAGCTACACTTTTTTAAATGAAGGTACTTCACAGTACCATAGATAAACCTTTTTGTCTGAATGGTTCTAAAAGTAACCTTTAAAATGTAAAGAACCTCTGACTGAATGGTTCTTTTAGACATTGCTGTGAAGAACCTTTTAAGCACCTTTATTTTTATTGCAACAGTGCAATAAAAAAAGAAATAAGCAAGTAAAAATACCAGCCATATACAGTCCCACACACTGGTGTCTGGCCTTTGACTTTATTAATGGGCTGAGTGCTGGTAAAGACCAGTAGTGTGGGATGCTATTCATCATGGAGGAAAAAAGTGAGAGTGATTTCAAAATGGTGCACCACTTTCTTTATCTAAGGTTTTACACTGTAAAATGTGCTTAAAATGTTCTTTACAGCGATGCTATGCAAGAACCATTTTTGGTTCCTTAAAAGAACCATATAGTCAAAGGTTTTCAAATAATTTTTTTTTTTGGTACTTTTTCTAAAAAACTATTTTTAACTCTTTTGTAAAACAGCAATGTTAAAGGGTCTTATTGAACCATTTAGCCAAAACCTTTTTTTCTTTGACATAATGAAGCATATTTATTTTTAAAAGTGTACATCATTTGAAAAATGAATTAATAATAAATACATTTGTGTAGAACACAGAATACATATTTTGAAGACACTTTAAGCATCTTTATTTATTCTATACATAACATGAGCCTACACATATTGGAACAGCAGGGTAAATGATTACAGGATTTATTTTTACTATTATTTTAAATGAATGTCATTAAAAGGATTAGGGTTAACAAGCCATGTGAATGTGTCTCTCATAAAAATAAATAAATAAAAAGTAAAAAAAGTTCAAGGTCAAGTTTCTTCAAGCTTAAAACAGCTTAACCTCGGATGCCTCTCTCTATCAACGGGAGTTTATTTGTCAGCAGAGACTCCAAGAGCAATACATCACGGCTCTAGCAACTCACCTTGGTGTTTACTATCTGAGCCGAGCTCACTAATATCATTATAGATTATACAGTAACTTGAACAGATTTACAGCGCTTTATGGCTTTGGGATTCCTTGACTCCCATGGTCCATAAAAAAGAGTGGATGTGATTTCTCTAAGCACTAAATATGCTTCAAATCTATTTTTAATGCGTTTTACTCTGTTAAACCTTATGAAATTCTATGTGAAATATAAAATTTTATACATTTAACCCACTGAAGAATTAGTCTGACACTTAACTTAATGGAAATAAAAAGTGCTGTCTGAGATAAAATTAATCCAACAGTATTACAAAAGAAAAATGCAACCATTTACAAGAAACTGATTATTTTTCAATTAGTGGCAGGTCTTCTGTAAACCATAAATACCTCTTTATTACAAAAGCCCTTCAATATAATCATGTTCTCTCCATTTCTCTTTATATTTATGTATTAGTTAGCATTTCCCTACCTAATTTGGGGTTTAATTAAAAGAGTGTTTATATGCAAATTACATAGGAAAACACAGTTGATGCCTCAGATAGTGATCTTGATTATTCATATTATATCATTTGGGAAATGCAATCCATTGCTTTAGGGCATTATCCCTACATTCAAGTGGAGGCAACTGCAATAAAGCAGATGTTTAATTATTGTTATTTTTATATATGGTACAGTACTGTATACCATAATGAGTTGTAGATACAGTGTGCATTTGCCATTATTGAAGTTATAACACTGTTAATAAAAACATTGTCACGGTCTTGTCAGACATCTGTGCTAGATGTAGGTCTGAGTGCATCTGACAGGACCGTGGCAGTATCATGTTCTGTGTGGGGGCATGTGGATTCACATTGTGTGTGTGGCTTCCACATGTTCCCGGTGTCTTGTTGCTGTCGTGATCTTGCCAGACCTTAGTATAGGTTCAGGTCTAGGTTAGAGGGCAAGATCACGGCAGCATTGTGTCTACATGGGAACACGTGTGTTTCACATCATGTCTGTGTAACACGTGTTCCCAGTGTTTTGTGGCTGTCATAGTCTTGCCTGACCCTGGTTATTATCCAGGTGGTATGTTAGAGGGCAAGACTATGGCAGCATTGTGTTTATGTGGGAATACGTGTGTTTTCACATCATGTATGTGTAACACGTGTTCCCAGTGTCTTGTCACTTTTACCCTACTCCCTTATGTACGCGTGTCTTACGTGATTAATTATGTTCACCTGTTCCCCATTGATGTGCTGTCTATATAATGCCCTCGTGTTCTCTGTGTGGTGTGCGTGCGTTGTTGTATATCCAGTGTTTATGTACTCCGTTATCTGTTCCTGTGATTCTCATGTTCTGATTTGTGTTCCAGCACAGTGTTATTATTTCATATTCTGTTTTACCCCCACGTGGGTTTGTTTTGTTATATTTATTAAACTCATAGTTATTTTCGTATATCTGGTCTGCGTTTGGGTTCTCTTTTTGTTTTCCACTTCCCGGTGTTAACCGGTCGTGACATAACGCACGCACCCAACGGAACCCAGCGGACCAGCCATGAAGTGTGCTTCCGACCCAGAGTGGTGGTCGTCCATCTCCACACAGACACTCACGGGCAGTGGCCCCTTTCCACCGCAGCGGGGTCTTCCCTTCAGGGACTATGCCCGGGCGGTGGAGAAAAGCAAGGGGTGTTACCCGGAGGTTCTCGCCAGCGCTTATTTGGTAGCTGGAATGAATGAGCCTCCACCGATTCGGGAGAGAGAGGGTTTACTCCACCTACCCTTTTGGGACCTGGTGGACTGTCTTGACAACCGACAGTCCAGCCCGAGGGGCATTATGACCGGGGCGATCAGGCTGGAGAGATCGCCTCCCGTCTCTCCGGCACCGGAGACCACGCCCGCACCAGAGGTCCTTCCAGTCTCCAGACGGAGGAGGAAGAGGACAAAGGGGGCGTCGGAGCTGCAGCTACAACCGGCACAGCCGGAGACTTGTCACCCGCCGGTGCAGCCGGAGACTCGTCACCCGCCGGTGCAGCCGGGGACACGTCACACGCCGGTACAGCCGGAGACACGTCACCCGCCGGTGCAGCCGGAGACTCGTCACCCGCCGGTGCAACCGGAGACTCGTCACCCGCCGACTCGTCACCCGCCGGTGCAGCCGGAGACGCGTCACCCGCCGGTGCAGCCGGAGACGCGTCATCCGCCGGTGCAGCCGGAGACGCGTCACCCGCCGGTGCAGCCGGAGACGCGTCACCCGCCGGTGCAGCCGGAGACGCGTCACTTGCCGGTGCAGCCGGAGACACGTCACCCGCCGGCGCAGCCGCCTGCGCAACCGCGGACACGTCAGCCGCCTGCGCAGCCGCAGGCGCAACCCGGACTACGTCATGCCTCATCAAGGCAACAGAACTCTGGGACTCATACTCATAACCTTGGACTTTTTGTTCCCCCTGTTTTTGCCCCACCACCCCTTCATCATATATTGTTTTTGTTAAATTACCCCAATCCGTTTGTCACATATGTTTGTTTACCTTTGTTGTTTGTAGTAATGTTGTCGTGGTTGTCTTCTGTTGTGCAGTCGTTCGTTACTCGTGTTTAATGTTTTTTTTTGTTTTTGTTGTGACGTCTTGTATCCGTCTTTAAAGAGGGGGGTACTGTCACGGTCTTGTCAGACATCTGTGCTAGATGTAGGTCTGAGTGCATCTGACAGGACCGTGGCAGTATCATGTTCTGTGTGGGGGCATGTGGATTCACATTGTGTGTGTGGCTTCCACATGTTCCCGGTGTCTTGTTGCTGTGTAACACGTGTTCCCAGTGTTTTGTGGCTGTCATAGTCTTGCCTGACCCTGGTTATTATCCAGGTGGTATGTTAGAGGGCAAGACTATGGCAGCATTGTGTTTATGTGGGAATACGTGTGTTTTCACATCATGTATGTGTAACACGTGTTCCCAGTGTCTTGTCACTTTTACCCTACTCCCTTATGTCCGCGTGTCTTACGTGATTAATTATGTTCACCTGTTCCCCATTGATGTGCTGTCTATATAATGCCCTCGTGTTCTCTGTGTGGTGTGCGTGCGTTGTTGTATATCCAGTGTTTATGTACTCCGTTATCTGTTCCTGTGATTCTCATGTTCTGATTTGTGTTCCAGCACAGTGTTATTATTTCATATTCTGTTTTACCCCCACGTGGGTTTGTTTTGTTATATTTATTAAACTCATAGTTATTTTCGTATATCTGGTCTGCGTTTGGGTTCTCTTTTTGTTTTCCACTTCCCGGTGTTAACCGGTCGTGACAAACATGGCATGCTTTTATTTCCTTTAAATTATCTTTTAAACTGTGTTTTGGTGCACTAGTAAGCTAGTAGGTATAAGCTGGTGAAATCTATCATTTTAATTCACCTTTATAACACAAAATACCGTATTTAAATAAATGTTTAGCTGTTATAAAATTATACATTAAAAGTCAATAGTTTCTAGCTCTAAAAGGACATAAAGTGGTTGAATCGAAGTCTTGTAAAGCCATTACATCAAATTACATATGGCATAACTTTAAAGGCGGAGTCCATGATGTTTGAAAGCCAATGTTGATATTTGAAATCACTAAAACAAACACGCCCCTACCCCAATAGAATCTGGACCTTCTGTTGATAGACCCGCCCCACACATACGCAACCCGGCATTTGATTTAATTTGATTGGCCATAAGTGTGTTTTGGTAGTCGGCCCGTCTCCTTTTCCAAACCGTTTTTCAAACATCGTGGACTCCGCCTTTAATAACATTGGCTCTTGAGCTAAAGCTCAATGCCTCACATGTTTACTAAGTAACACAGGTGGTTACATTCCTAACAGTAAAGAATACTGCCAAACAGAGAAAGCATAACCTTGTTCGGATTTTGCCTAGAATATTTTTCAGTGCAAAAGATGTCATTATGTAGTTTTAAATGATGATATATATTATTATCTCTAGTAGTTTTGTAATTTCAATGCTACTAACAGGTTCTCTATCTATAACAGTATTGCCATTGATTGCCAAACAAAAATTTACTGTACAGATCAATTTCTAGTTGCACATTTCTGCTTTGAACCCACTGGAATGTCGCATTATACAGAGTTAATTTTTAGAACATTACTGTAAATGTGATTTTTTTTTACAAAACAAGGGACAAGTCAAAAAACTTGTATCATAATCCCATGTCACAAATGTTTAACTCAGAACAATTTTTCAAACATGTTAGGCAGATAATTAATGTGCTTGTGTAATTAAAACAGTTAATTATACAAAGCTGGCTATACCGTTTAGTAATCCGTCTTTATTACAACAATATACAAATTCACATCTGGCTTACTCTCTGTTACACTAAAAGGAATTTGATAAATTGCAGAGCCATCTACAAATACAGCATAATTTAACCTCTCACTAACTTCATTTAACTCTTTGAGATATGACCCTCTGTCTGAGCTCAGTGGACCTTAATGAATATCATGAGTACTAGACAGTAATAAATAAACAATCCTATTAATTCATAACCACTGCACAGGCCTGGAAGAAAATTAAGATGCAGAGATGAAGATGTTTTCAATGTGTAATTACAAACCTCCCAATGTAAAGAGTACTTTGATAGGAATCATTAGAGTGAAATTAGTCCTTGATTAATTGTCTCCCATGTGATTAATTAACCATAAACTATTGCCGCTGGTCGATCCACTGTGTTTTGTTATGACAGAAAGTATCACGCGCCAGGCTGAGAGGATATTTGTGAGCAAACGACCTCCCAGGAAGACTTCATCATATAGACAGTGTTCATTCATCATGAGCCAAACGTCCTGACAGTCAGTCGTAAGATGAGGTGGTTAGACGAGCGGGGCTATGAAAACAGCCGCATCTCTCGAAAACACTATTGCCATAACTCTTACAATTTAGCACCACTGCACACCCAGCAAACCCTTACTCAAATAAAATAAACTCAAATCAGCCCCAGGTGTTTTGTTGGTTGTTTACTTTGTCTTCCAGCCTAGTCAAACTAGTGTATTACCTCTAAAAAATGTTTGGGTAAATATTGGACAGAACAAGCTGCTGGGTTATGAGAGAACTGCCAAAAAGATTAACTGCATACAAAATAAAAGTTTGTTTTTGCATAATATATGTGTGTGTACTGTCTGTAATTATTTTGTATAAACCTTATAAATACACACACATGCATGTATGTATTTAAGAAACATTTATATGTATATATATTATACAGTGGTGTGAGAAAGTGTTGGTACTTCCTTTTCTATTTTTTTTCTTTTTTGCATGTGTTGTAATTCATTGGAGGGTTTTCGAGCATGAACCGCCTTTTTAAAGTCATGCCACAGCATCTCAATAGGATTGAGGTCAGGACTTTGACTAGGCCACTCCAAAGTTTTCATTTTGTTTTTCTTTAGCCATTCAGAGGTGGACTTGCTGGTGTGTTTTGAATCATTGTCCTGCTACAGAACCCAAGTTCGCTTCAGCTTAAGGTTACGAAAAGATGGAAATTGTCCTTGAGGATTTTTTGGTAGACAGCTGAATTTATGGTTCCCTTTCAGTCGGTCACTACGACGTAACATTGTGACTGACGTATTGGGAACTTACTAGATAAATGAGAGGCAGGTGCAATCCATTAATCTGATTTTTTCGCTTCCAAATTCTGCAGCAAGCTGTTTGTGAGAAGCTCTCTATTCACCTGGGAACAGAACTGCCTGCTTCAGAGATAGTTGGCGTCTAAAGCACTGTACGCAAAGGCTCTGCAGTTTATCTTCATCTTTAATTTGAATGAGTGGGTTGCCATATCCATCTCAGCCCTAAAGAGCAGTTTCCCTAAAAGAGCTGCACGAGTTCAACGGTTCTCCCGTGTACACAGGTCTGTCGCGTCTTTTTAAAGATGTTGTATCACTTGTGTGTTTTTGGATGCGGCAAATATATGGGACCCACGGATGGTTACGATCGTTGCCTCTCGTGCCTAGGCATTAAGCAAGCTGAGGTGGCGTTCATGGAGGAGTCATGTTCCCATTGTGGGAATATGACCCTCACGGATCTGAGGAAAAGGGTTCTCTATCTAAAGGATGGCATGGCCCCCCTCCCCTTGCCTCACCCCGTGAAAACCACGAGTGCAAACACTTGGGAAGGCGACCTCCAGGTCACCGTGTCCGGGCCCCCTCACACCTCAGTTCCGCAACCAGCAGAGAGGTTGAGGAAAGGGCTAGTCCGCCAAATGTTGGATCACCCTTATTCTTCGGCTCTCCTGAGTATGACCATATGTTTGTTGCTGAAACATAGGGGGGCCGTTACTCTCTGATGTCGGCTTGGACATGTTGCTGCCTATGGGGGAGGTTCCACAACCCGTGGCTGTCCCAGATATGGCGGCTATGCTCTCTCGGGCAGCGGCGGTCAGCTTAGAGTAAACTGGGGGCTGCTTGTGCTGTTCCTCAGCGTTTGTGGGGACTCCTTTCTTCACCCACAACGGGCCTTGTACACCTTCACCCTTCACCTCTCTAAGGGCTATACGGCTGTCCCAACGGTGAAGCAACGGTGACAGACATGAAGGATGTGGAGAAATTCCTCAATGCTCCTGTCTCGCTGTCTCGTAGTGCCTCTTTGGCGAATGGATCGAGAGCTTCGCCCAACTGTTCTCAGCCGCCCAGAAGCAGACTAAGGCAATAAGTCACATCCTGTCACATTGGAAGCCAGCTGCCTCTTTCCATCTATCTACATGAGTGCCTCAGTCGGCTTCTTGCCGAGTGCATTCCTCCGCAGCCTCCACAGCATACACTATCCAGGCAGCACAGAGGAACTGGTCGCAAGCAGGTCGTCTCGCCCATCCAGCCCACTGCTAAACCTGGAGGGGAAAAAATTTAAATGGCCCTGAGACAGGTGAGGTCTCCAGGGGACTTCGGCTCCATATTGGCCCACCAAGACGTGGTTCCACAAACTCATGCTCCTCGTGACAATCCCCCCAGTGGATTTCCCTGAGGAAGGACCATCTTTGTCTGGGAGGGGGCACATTATGGTAAGTTCTAAGTGGTTTACCCCAGGAGGTAGCTAATACAATACTTCGGCCTGAGCACCATCTACAAGACACACTTATGCGCTGAAGCGGAACCTGTTTGTCAAGTGGTGTTACTTTCTTCAAGAGGACCCCCAGAGATGCCCGATAAGTGTCGTGCTTGCTTTCCTTCCACATCAATTGAAGAGGAGGCTGTCCCCTCCATCATCAAACTGATAGAAACACTGAGAGCCCCGGCTTGTGTGTAGGCAATATTAGTGCCATAAATCCTTTTTTGTAGAATTTGGTACTTCCTCCAACACGCTTGACAGTCAGACGGAGTGTCTGCTGCCAGCCTTTCATCAGCTGAATTCTTGAAAGGTTATGTTAAGGCTTGGTGTCCATATGATTGACCCCTAAGCAGGATCCCATATGTGTAATGTCCATGGAGTGAAAACTAAGCCCACGTATTTCCCTCAACAGAGTTGTCTCTGCTGTCTATGTACACGCACCCCAGAGACCTCGATATGTAGTAAAACCCTCAGTGGTTATTACATATTGTAATGCACCATCTAAGAAACCTCAAAGGGATGTGGCTCCACAGTGTTCCCAGCTACTGCCCAGGTGGGTACGCTTCCCAGTGTTATCTAAGGTTACTCTAGTGGGTTAAGGAACAAGTAGTGACCAGCCTCTCTGCATACGCCTATTATAAAAACAAGTTGCAGAAGGTTAATGCAGGGCATTGGAAAGGGCAGCACCCTTGGCGCTTTGTAAGGGATTCCCAATACTTCAGTCACGATGTGACGTTGCAGTGACCAACTGAAAGGGAACGTCTCGGGTACATATGTAACCCTCATTTCCCAAAAGGATTACATACGTAACCGAGATGTCACATTTATCACAGCAAGTCTTCCAGGACCTGAAGAAGGGAGAAAAAAACAGCCCCAGATCATCACACTACCACCACCATATTTTACTGTTGGTATGATGTTCTTTTTCTGAAATGCTGTGTTTCTTTTACACCAGACGTAATGAGACACACCTTCCAAAAAGTTCAACTTTTGTCTCGTCAGTCCACAGAGAATTTTCCCAAAAGTCTTGGGGATCATCAAAATGTTTTCTGGCAAAACTGAGACAAGCATTTATGTTATTTTTGCTCACCAATGTTTTTTGTCTTGAAACTCTGCCATGCAGGCCATTTTTGCCCAGTCTTTTTCCTATGGTGGAGTCATAAACAGTCACCTTAACTGAGGCAAATGAGGCCCACAGTTCTTTGGATGTTGTTGTGTGGTCTTTTGTGACTTCTTGGATGAGTCATCGCTGCGTTCATTTTTATTGGCCGACCACTCCCGGAAGGTTCTCAACTGTTTCATGTCTTCGCCATTTTCGGATAATGGCTCTCACTGTGATTTGCTGGAGTCTCAAAGTTTTAGAAATGGTTTTATAACCTTTTCCAGACTGATAGATCTTAATTACTTTCTTCCTTACCTGTTCCTGAATTTCTTTGGATCTCAACATGATGTGAAGCTTTTGAGGATCTTTTTGTCTACTTCACTTTGTCAGGCAGGTTCTATTTAAGTGATTTCTTGATTGCGAACAGGTGTGGCAGTAATCAGGCCTAGGGGGCAAGCCCTTTTTCATACAGCCACTTTTTTCATACCTTTTTCATCATGTGTGTTTGGATTTTGTTTTCCCTTCCCTTCCCTTTGGCCCTGTCCCAAATGGCGCACTTCATGTGGACTTTCGGTCTCATGGCCTTAAATTGCGCGTGCTCGCTGAGTCTACGAGTCTGTAGGGTGTCCCATCTGTCATTTCTACACTTTAAAGTGTGCTCATCAGCGCCTCCTTTGCCCCCTTGATGCGGTCTTCAGCGAAGCCCACACTGCAGCAGGCTTCACGCACTTTACCAACCCAGAAGTCCTTGCAAAAGAGCCATCAGACCAATTGGATGATGAAAGGGAGGAGTTCACACTGACAGGCAACTTCTCCAACTATTTCCGGCGGGAAGCTCGAGTCTGTCCCAAAATACAACTCCGGTGCACCCACGTGGACTCGCATCAAGGGTCCCTAAAGTCTGCACTACATGATGTCATCAAAGTGTGGACTCTGAGAAGGACCACAAGTCCGGAATGTGCCATTTGGGACAGGGCATTTATTTTCCCTGGTTTCCTAATAAAATCCTTTTTCAAATGTTATCTTTGATTAATATTTAAATTTGTTTGATGATCTAAAACATTAAGTGTGACAAACAAGCAAAAAAAAATAAAAATTGATAAATCACAATTAATCTTTTGACAGCCCTAGAGTAAACTTATGCTAATTTTTTGAAGCTATAGGTGGGTAATACCCCAGCATACCGGGGAAGAAGGGTAGCTAGGAAGGGTGTTATAGCACCCCCTAATTTCATAGAATTGTAAAAGCAACACAAATTTTGGTTTATTTATATTTATTCATTCTGAGTGTTTACTTTTACTAAGTAATAGTTTCCCTTATTGGCAAACGTTACAGTTCTGCCGACCAGTGTCTGGTTTTCAAATAAAGTTTTCCTTTCACATTTTACATCAAATTTTTTTATATAAAGAACATGTTCAAAAGGTGGAAACAAGGTGCCCAAAGAGTGTTAAGAAAGTATTTATATGGTAAAGTTAAGGGTTGTGTACAAATAATAATACGGATCTTAATTATGCAGCATCAATTTAATCATTTTAATAAATATAATTGTTTACACTCGTTATTATCACATCCTGTTAATGTACAGAAACACTAAGGTCTGAATAGTATCTGCCAATATAAATAATAGATAACTGCGGAGGCTGTGCCTGTGCCCCCTCAATTCTCTCTCAAACCATGCAGTGATCTGGGTGATAATTTTTGCAAACTGTCTAAAGTGAATTACACATGCAGACACTCAAATAAAGAGTTTAAACTATTTATTATTAATTCAGAGAGAATAAGATTTACAGCGGTCCAGACACACAGCACCCCAACCTAAACATCTTCCTGTGCCCCTGCAGCATACTGTAGGTCTATTTATAACCCTACCTTTCCAACATATTTCAAACCATGAGTTAAAATAACCAATTATTTTTTAGGGTATAGCTGGTTTAGCTACAGTAGATGGTGAACTTAGAAGTCCTGAAAAATGCAACTAACACCAAAAACCACATAATGGTGATTTTCTTTCTACAACATTTACCCAAAGTATACTGCAGGCAAAAGCAAATGAACTAGCACAAAGAAGACCATACATCATCAGTAATACTATAATTATCAGACGGTGACATACCTCTCACAAACTAGTTAAAAATGTCACATCAGCGAGAGTATGTTATGGATTTTTATCAGAAATGCTTGATTTGGCTAGCCTGGTTAGCCAGACCTACATCAAGATGTAAGGTCTGGCAACTCTTCACACAAACGGCTCAATGCAAGGGGCGGGATATAAGGTTGTCCCTCAAAATGCCTCTGCACGCAATAGGATAGCGCTATGACCAATCAGAGCAACGAAGAAGGTGACGTATGAGTCCCATGCGTTTCCCCCACCAGTGGAGCTAATTGGTATATCAAACTTTTACCGTAACCAGTCTGCAAAACTCCAAACACATCTTTCTTGCTTAAAAAGGACTTCAGTAGGGTTATTTGCTCTTCACTCAAAGAAAAACATAAGTCTAAGTCCTCCAGACTCGCGGCCAAAGCCGCTTCAAAAGAAAGCTGTTCGCCAGCAGCAGCAGCCATTCTTTGTTTTCAAGTAGGAACCGTCGCAGGCAGCTCTGTCGTCATCATGTTAAGCCCGCCCCACAGACGCTACACACGATGTGATTGGCCTGACCAAATTTTGGTTTTTGGAGCTGTTAAGTGTATTGTGAGTGCCTAGACTAAACCCTGGCAGCAAATATATTTTGCGGCCGCTAGGGTGCGTCTAGATTTCTAGGCTATGATTTGGCCATAGTGGTAGTTAAAGGTGAAGTGATACAAAACAGAAGAGTGTTTCAGTGCTGTTTTTGTCGCTCTTCAAACAGTTTTCTTCCAATCAGATTTAAGGAATGATGTATAGCCTAAGTGCTTATCAATATTCTTCAGTGCTTTCTTAATTTGCAACAAGCCCACACTTAATATGTATGCCAAGCAATAGAATTACAATGCATAAATGTTAAGCAGTGGTGTGCCACCAATGTATGCAAATCTGCAACAAACATGTTTGTTATACAAAGTTAGCCTTCAGAGAAGTTTTTGCCTTAATTTTCTGCCACACTATAACCTTGCAAAGATTTGATTGTGGAACGCATTCAAAGAGGAACCAAAATTGTCGGACCCCACACAGGTGTCCATCTGTTAGTTTGTTTTGAAAGGCAGATGTCTCCTACCCTAAGCCCTTTCCCTTTCTCTGTGAATCCCTCCACCTACATAGGTGCTCATTTAATCAGTGCGATGTACCAGTGATCTCACGCCCACGTTTTCACAGCATCTATTTGTAGAAGTATAGTTGTCCATCCCTGTAACCAAGTGTTGGCTAACCAGGGCATGCTGGGTCTCAGACATGATGAAGTCCGACAGGATGCAAATGTCTCCCAGCAGGTATGGAAAGAGGACACTGAAAAATGTGGGCTGGGTTCAATAATAGCTCAATGTGCTGAGTGCATCACTGACGCGTAGCGATCTCTCGAGCATTCCTGCGTAAGACAAGGTTCATTGCACTCAGAATGCACCGACACGCTCCAAATGCATTCAGTCTACATGCTGCAGATCAGATTCCTGCAGAGGCTAAATTCGATAAATTCATGAAGGACAGAGTTGAACAAGGTGAAGCCAAATAGCAGAGGTCCAGCACAGATGTGTTAAAACATACACAGAAGAGCAGCAGGACCTGCCATGTGAGCTTGCAGGGCAAATCTGCAATAACACCCCTCCCCAATGACAAACGCATCCTGCAGAGGGAACAGCGGACTCTCTTTGGATCAGCATGATACCCAAAAAGCTTTCAGCACAGCCAGAGAGATAGGGCGCTGTGTGTAGCTCATGCTACACAGACAGACATAACACCCTGAGGAAAACACACACACATACGCAAACATGCATTATTAAAAGAAGCAGGACTTCAAAAAAATATTCTCTGTTCGTGTGTGCGTGTGTGTGTTTATTCTTTCCTTTTTTGCTTTACAAAGAAAACTTGTTTTTAATAATGCAATTTGTAACGTTTTGTGATTAAGAACAAACCAAAATCAGTTAATGAGCAACTACATAAAAGTAAGCATTAAAACATCTCCTTGTATTTACCACTTTGCAAAGTTAAAGACCCCTAGAGTTTGCTAAACAACAACAATGGCGTAGCTTGGCGATGCTGTGAAAGAGCATGGAGCGATGGGAGTTGTAGTATTCACCCTAACTGTTGATAGGAATCAATCTAACAAGACTCACAAATCATGTTAATAGATGACATATTGAAATAAAGTTTTATAACCATTACATTATAATGTCAGCCCAATGTAGCTTGATAGAAGCAACAACAGAGTGAAGTGCTACTGCACAGATAAATCGACGTATATCACAAGAGATTGTCTGTGCGAGTAGGGTACATAAACATATGCAAATTACTAGGGGTGTGTTAATATTGTAGTTGTTGTTTAAACGGTGTGTAAAATAATATTATTGAGTATATTGCTAGCTTTTTTAAAAATAGCATTCAGTGTACACAAATACTCTGTGTGTATGCACATTTAGGGCTCTATCATACACCCGGCGCAATGCAGCGCAATGATCATTTTCACGTTTAGCGTCACGTTGTTTAATAGCAAATGCATTTGTGCGAAATTTTGCGCCCATGGGCGTTCTGGTCTGAAAACAAGGTGTGTTCAGGCGCATTGTTGGCGCGTTGCTATTTTGAGGCAACTAAAATAGACTACGCCGTTGACAAACTAAAACCTGGTCTAAAGTCTAAAGTCAATAGCGCAATAAGTTTGTTTGTTATTTAAAGAGCGCGTTAGTAATATGTGCTCATAAACGGGACAACAACATGGGTTTGCTTATCACATACATGCGCAGCAGCACAAAAACGCTTTTAAATATGAAAGATTAAAGGATTGAATGTAAAAGATTATTATTGAGTCTCTTGGACATAAATGAGGACTGATTATGAGACGTTAGAAGGCGTAAAGAGCTGCTTCACCTGTAGCCTGGTAAGTAAATAAATGCTTTGCTTTAAACAAATGCATCTATTTTAAAATGTTTTTTAAATGCTACCCCACGGATTTATTGTATATGATGACTCTGTACCTGTGGATATGGTGAAATGAGAAACATTTAAGTAATGCTTTGTAAAAATCCCATGGTGCTGTCCGAGTGCTCAAACGATTCAGCTCTCCGAACATTTGTAAATTCTTTATATCTTGTTTGTATTTTTAGAGTACAAACCTTTTCTTGCATATTTGCAAATTATTTTATGAGATTAAAATGATTATGTAGGATATCAATATATTTACAGCAATTAAAAGCATGCTATTTTTACTTCCATGACTGAAGGAAAAAGGCTTTTAAAGGTTTTAATCCAAAACATTAAGATTTCTAAGTGAAAACAACACATTTTTTTTAAAAAATTTCTTAAACTCGGTGTCTTCTTCTTCCTCTTATTTTTTTTAGTTTACAAAGTCCGTCATCTAAATAGGGATTAAACATAGCGCCCGTGCAACTGGCTTTTAAAGGGCATGAAAGAAAAGACTCTCATTGGTTTATTGCACGTTACGCCCAAAACACACCCATTACTCATTAGAAGCATAGGAACAACCCTTTTCGACCGTGCGCTCAGCGCACAAACCATTTTTCCCATCGTTAAATTAGCAAAAGTGGCAACGGACACGACCATTTAGACCGGGCCCTTAGAGTGTGATGTAGCATCACCTTTGATATGGTTTGTGCACTCATAAAAATCAACTTCATATTCATTTTTAATACTTTAGCTGATCTCACTCTTTGTTATCTCTGTGTCGGAGGCGGGGGGCGCACACACGCGAAGAGGACAGCGACAGGTAGAGAAAAGGTACTTGAGAACTTATTTAGTGTTTATCAGATGAATATAGTCCGTTCGTACGAATCATTTCAAATGGACCATTGGATCACCAATATCTATGAACAAGGAACTATTATAAACATGACAGCGTGAAATGATTCATAGAGGAACTCGCGTTATTAAAGCAATAATCCACTATGTGAAGTTATGCTTCACTTCTAGTGGTGTGTTTGACAGAATTTTGTATTTGCTGACTTGTATTACAATGTTATAGTTTTGCTTCTTCTATGTTGCATGGTTTACTGTTTAATATAGCAGTGTTTTGAAATGTTTTTACTTGAGTGCTTTATCATTCCATTTTGTTTCCACATTTCATCTTTTGTTTTCATTAATCAACATTTACGTATTTACATTAATCCTATTACCATTTTGTAACAATTTTCACAAACATTTTTGAAGGATGCAAAATAAATAAATAAATCAGATATTATCAACATCGAGTTGTTCTTTGTTGTTGTTGTTTTTTTTCAATTATTGCATACCCCTAAGGCATAGTTTGAAAGGCAGGTATGACAACCTATAATTGCTTTGGGACAGAATGCAATGATTGGATGAACATGTTATGCTATATACTGTAAATACATTTACACCCCTATTGATTGATCAGAATGTGAAAGGATTTTCAACCAGCATAAAAAAATGTTTTGGACAAAATTGTCTACCCTGCCTTTAAAGCTGTGATATATGAAATATACAATTTATCTTTAATTTCTTTATTTTGAAATTCTAAAACATAGTAATTTTTATTAAGAATAGTATTAATTTAAGATCAAGTCACAAATAGTACCAGAATAGTTAAAATAATATCTAAATTAGATCATAGCCAAATAACCTTAGTGAAATAAGTTCTCCCTTAGCTAACACTACAATAAAAACAGCTTCATTACATTGAAAAATAAAATTCTGTAAGTGTTTTTTTACACTTCTTTCTTTTTTTAATTTAAAGAATTATAAAGTATTTCAATTCTATTCTTTGTTTTATCCATTGTTTAATGTCAGTGAGATGATCTTATACACGCATTCAGATGATTTCCTCTGAGAGTGCCTCTAGCTATATTTCAAGTTAAAATGATGAGTAAATCTCTCCCACGAGACTGCACTAACCAAGCTATTTGTGTCAAAGTCAACCTGTGTAAAACCTGCATTGTCAAGGAATCAAACTGAGAAGCTGAGAGAAGCGTAGCCATTATCTCTGTTAACATTTGGAAAACATGGCAAAGCACCCTGCCATGTTCAGTAATGCAAGCTCAGACAGTCTTCTCACTCCTAATGTAAATGAAGTGTTTACAGCATGTTAAGCAGTGGTATCATGTCCAAGCGCATGTTGAGACATGTAGACTCTATAATCGAACAAACAATCGCAGCACACATTCTCCACTAGGTAAACTCAATAAATAAAAATTGCCAAACTCCCTGACAATTTTTAATGACTTTCATTATCAGGTTCTGATGTATCATAGAACACCGTTATCCAAAGCAAATTGAAGGATGTTTATTGCAAGTAAAAATTGTAATAGTATCACATTTGAGCCAACAACCTTTTACTCAAAAGCAAATTTTTGGACACCAAGCTATGTACCCCATTCACTAATACCCCATGAACTTCCCTAAAAAGAACCAAAGTACAGTACAGCAATGCAGTAGCCTATACAGCATAAGGGAGTACTTTTTAAAGGTGGCAAAGAATTATATGCTTAAATGCAACTTCAATGAGGCTCAGCTGAGCGCCGTCGACTGACGCCGAGTTGTTTGAAATGAAACTGTCACGTGAGACAGCGGTAACGTTAGTGATAAACGCGATGTGCAAACATCTATTTGTGGTGGCCAATTTTAATATTGTGGCGGACTGAGAAATAAATAAATTAATGGGAATGTACAAGGACGCTCTCACTTTTATGATGTCACAGCAGTATGCAGCGCAAATATAACGACACGCCTATTATCCGTCCCACTGCGAAGTGATACCAAACTCGATGGAAAAGCTAACCACGCCAAAGTGAGGTGAGCTGACCCGACCCAAACCAAACCAAACCGCGGGGCACCATGCAATGGAAAAGCGCCATTACATTTTAATCCACAAAAAGAGGTGGGACCATCAAAATAAAGTGTTGGCAGTCAGTCTACTAATACAATACTGATAGTTAGCTGACATGTTGGTGCAACGTTCAAGTCAAGAGGATATCAGGAGTTAAATCAGGTGGGTTACATAAGGAGACATCTAAAACTTCTTGGGGGGTGGGGGGGTGCTCGAGGACCAGGATTGGGAAGCACTGGTCTACATCACTAATCCCAGGAAGTAAACTGTTACCTACAATCCATGTGTTTGTTGTAGTCCAAGAAAAGAGATTTACATTGGAGACGATAACTCGCGCCATTGTTTACCTTGGAGCTTGTACCTTTTGCATATTGTTAACATGTACTAATACACACTTACACACCAAAGGAAATGTAAAATCATGAATTGGTGCTCTTTAAGTCTAAACCAAAGACATTTCTCTTTAACAAAGCATTCAAATAATTTGTCTAGTCTACTTATGTCACAATAGTTAGCTTGTCCGGAACAAAGCATTCACATAATTCGTCTGGGAAATATACTTATGCCCCAATAGTTAGCATGTCCGGAACCGAGCAGATATTCAACCACTATACTGTTTGACACTTCATTACATGCGAAAGGCCCTACGCTAATAGGATTTTGTTTCTCTTTCCCTCTTTGTCCTGACACTGAGACTAACAGACCGAATTCCTGCTGTCGTGAAGGTCATCACACCACTGATCTACTGGCTTTCTTCTAACATGATGCCCAGCCAATGTCTGCTCAGCGACCACCGACCGTTTCTTGTATATAAATAAACAGGAATAGTGCGGTATAATCTTTGAGCTTTACTCTGCTTCTTATGTTGTCCACTGATTTCTAATTTCATGCTAATGAAAAATGTAGTTAAGCTGGTAATGCCATTTCCTTTGCACTACACTATATACATCATTTTAACAAAATACTGTGTGCCTTTTACTGTGGGTTCATTGGCCATTTCCACTACTCTTTCAGCATGACATGTTAGCAGGAGATTTAGATGCACTGGCAGGAAATCCCCAACAGTCAGCAGCCATTTTAGCCTGTGTAAATCGTTAATTATTCTGTGCCCAAAATGTGGGGTGCTGGGCCCACTGGTGCCTGATGCCCTCTAGTTTTCAATTAATTAAATGACTGCACACTTTCTGCCCATTGATGATGATTTGGGAACTGAATATTTGAGCAGCAGGTGGATGAGGGGAGAACATGGCCATTTTTGGGGATAAAACTATTTGGAGATGCTGATGTAGATCATGATTGCAGAATAATTGTCTAAACCTTGTTGATAAATGTGAAAATTTATCAGGAAATCCCCAGCAGTCAGCAGCCATTTTAGCCTGTGTAAATCGTTAATTATGCTGTGCCCAAAATGTGGGGTGCAGGCCCACTGGTGCCTGAAGCCCTCTAGTTTTCCATCAACTAAACAATTGCACGCTTTCTACCCATTGATGATGATTTGGGAACTGAATATTTGAGCAGTAGGTGGATGAGGGGAGAACATCAATTTTTGGGGATAGGACCAACTATTTGGGGATGCTGATGTAGATCATGATTGCAGAATAATTGTCTAAACCTTGTTGATAAATGTCACAATTTATCAGGAAATCCCCAGCAGTCAGCAGCCATTTTAGCCTGTGTAAATCATTAATTATTCTGTGCCCAAAATGTGGGGTGCAGGGGTCACTGGTGCCTGATGCCTTCTAGTTTTCAATTAACTAAACAATTGCACGCTTTCTACCCATTGATGATGATTTGGGAACTGAATATTTGAGCAGCAGGTGGATGAGGGGAGAACATGGCCATTTTTTTGGGGTTAAGACTCACTGTTTGGGGATGCTGATGTAGATCATGATTGCGGAATAATTGTCTAAACCTTGTTGATAAATGTGAAAATTTATCAGGAAGTCCCCAGCAGTCAGCAGCCATGTAAGCCTGTGTAAATTGTTAATTATTATGTGCCCAAAATGTGAGGTGCAGGGGCCACTGGTGCCTGATGCCCTCTAGTTTTCAATTAACTAAACAATTGCACACTTTCTACCCACTGATGATGATTTGGGAACTGAATATTTGAGCAGCAGGTGGATGAGGGGAGAACATGGCCATTTTTGGGGATAAGACTCACTATTTGGAGATGCTGATGTAGATCATGATTCCAGAATTATTGTCTAAACCTTGTTGATAAATGTGAAAATTTATCAGGAAATCCCCAGCAGTCAGCAGCCATTTTAGCCTGTGTAAATTGTTAATTATTCTGTGCCCAAAATGTGGGGTGCAGGGCCCACTGGTGCCTGATGCCCTCTAGTTTTCAATTAACTAAACAATTGCACGCTTTCTACCCATTGATGATGATTTGGGAACTAAATATTTGGGCAGCAGGTGGATGAGGGGAGAACACCCATTTTGGGGATAGGACCAACTATTTGGGGATGCTGATGTAGATCATGATAGCAGAATAATTGTCTAAACCTTGTTGATAAATGTGATGTGTGTCAATTTATTTTTTCACATTTTTTCCAAGTTTGTTCCTTTTTGGCAAATAGTTATATTGTACTGAGAAAGTTACTATACAGTCATTGATTAAAATAATTTTATTAGGTGATTAATATTATCCTATTTGTTTAAGTAAGACTTCAGCACATCCTGTGACCCCGATAGAAATGAGCTATATAGAGAAATGATGAATGGATTGTGTTTCAATACCGGTCTGATGGCAGTTTCTTACTTTTGATTTTTATATCAGTCATTGTGAATGACCTTGAAGTGAAATGAACACACAGGAAAGATAGAAATGATGGTGGTTGGTGGTTCCCATGTGGAGTCAGTGTCATTTATGCCCCAAAACCTCACAGCTGGAAACACACGCACACACGCATGGTCACACAGACAAACCCCAGCGCAGCACCTCCTTTTAAAGATTGAAGCCGACGGGAAGCCATGTCATTTTACCAACTTAAATGAGGCAACTATGGACATATCCATGGTGAGAGAGTAAAGGAGGAGAATGGTCTCTGACACTTCTTTTCTGGCCCCAGTAGATATTTTTTCTGAAAACAGACAGTTGGTGGGCTAAATGGACATGCTTGGAGAGAAAATGGATAGATGTGTTAGTTCTCTTAAGGGGCATTGAAGTACCCCCTGGGCACTGCTAACATAATGTTGCCATTTAGGCCAGCTAGTAGATAAAAAGGACAGAATAGATTATATTATCACCTAATTCTCAGTATGATAGTCAATAAAACCGCTTTAAGAATTAGAGTTTCTTTAATTTCTTACTCACGCAGGACATTGGAGTTTTATTTCCTCTACAGTTAAAATTTCAGCAGTCAAAAGGTCAACAGAAAAATTAACATAAAATATACAATGCAAGTCGTGTTGTGAATAGTTAATCAATGCATATACTGTTGTAAGAACCAAAAGGCCATTTGTAAAGATTACAATGCAGCCACAACAAAGTAAGTTCTTCAAAGTTCACTTTATGACTGCCTTGTACATCACGATAGACTATAGAGCGTTTGCACAAAATTTATTCTGTGAGTTTCATTTTCCAGTGGTTAAACAACATGTTGAATGAGAAGAATAGCTATTCACCAGTATCTATTTCTACTGTCTTACCTACAGGGAAATTAGGAGCTTAATGGTTTAGGCTCTGCCAATTTTAATTTCCAACATTCAGTTCCAATCTGTCATGAACTGATATTAAAATCTTTCTATGTGAGATGCTATTCATGTTATTGCGTGACTTAAGGGGTATCTCAAGCTTTATGCTTCAGAAAATACAGGGCTTAACACTTATCTTGATTTGGAGCAAATGCAAATCGCATATGAGGAAAGGTGGTTTCTAAAGCAGTGCAGATATGGAAGGCTGTATATCCAGCATTGCCACGCTGCCTCAGAACAATAGTGTCACTTTATGGCACATCTAATAAGCTTACCACATGCTTATCTTTCACACACATATTCACATATAGCTTCAACCACGAGTGCCTTTGGCCAAAATGACGCACCGAAGATGCACCGAAGAACTGCTGGCCCTCATTTCAACAGATGGGCTTTTTACTGGAACTGTTTGTGTAAAGTACCTGCTTGAGGGGTAGCAGCTGTTCCTCCTAAACTCTGGTATCACCCTTTGCCCTCTGCATAACACCACTTATTACTCTTTCTTCAAACACCCTCTGCATTTAAAGGGGCAGATTCTAGACTTTTGTAATATTTTTGCAAAGTTGCATAGTTTAAATTTGCACCATTTTCACCCTGTCTCTTGAAAATTATTTATAATGCTGTTTTTGCTTTTGTAGCTTTAAAACCTCTGAATCTTGAAGTGGGATTGAAATGTACTGAAAAAATGACTACAAGGTGGTCAAATGTTAATAACTGTAAAGATTTCTGAATGGATTGTTTTTTGTAGTTTTCATAATTGGGCGAATTGTAAAGTAAAGGCCACTTGCAGGATGTTATGCAGTTGCCACAATCCAATACAGATAATAGAAAAGGAAATAGAGGAATATATGGATTTATTGAAGAGCTTCAAACTCTCTGATTTTCCATTAAAAGAATTTCATAACTTTAGCTTTCTCAACAGCATATTTGACTTTCTTAGGATTTAATTCATTTTATTTAGGAACTAATTGAGAATATAAAACTGAAATCCAGTGGAAAAAGTAACAATTACCATATCACAGTTGTATATCTCTGTACCAGGGCTAGAAATGTCACAGTGCAAAGTAAAATATAAATTTCCATGGCAACCTGATTTGCTAGGGCCAAAAGTCCTGAAGGCTCTATCACTCACCCAGCACTCAATAACCTTGGGCTCATATTTTTCCACTGTTGATTTAACACCTCACAGTATTACTACCCTGGATCAAGCTCTGCTCTGACACACTGTCTTCAGCTCTGTTCAATTCGATCATTATTTATTTCCTCCTGCTACAAGCAGCGCAGTGACATATAGGCATGCTCCGATGCTCCATCCATCTCAAGTTTAAATATGTGTCTGCCAGATCAGGATGGAGGTTGAAGAATCAGATGAAGTATGTTACAGATCTCCTGCACGGGAACCATGTATCAGATCTCCAGGGATGTAGAGGTCGGGAGAAAGTTTTGCTTGGCATTTGTATCATGTCAAATATGTCAATGTGCTGAAGAATTGTCTTTGTGTAGAATCTGGACACCATTTACGACTAGAGGTGATATGGTAATAAGACAAAACAGGAGAACATTTAGTATCACAGGGTGATGTGATTATCCATTATTATTACACGGTTTGGGAAAATTGTCTCTGGGGTAGTACCCTTAAGAAGGTCCTAATATGTACCATTTAGGTATATATATATAATATGTACAGTGGCAAGAAAAATATGTGAACCCCTAGAAATTAACTGGTTTTCTACAGTGATTTTCCATAAAATGTGATCTGATCCTCATCTTATCAACAATAGACAAACACAATGTGCATAAGCTGACAACACACAAATAATTCTAGGTTCTTGTGTCTTTTTTGAAAATACCCAGTAAATATTCACAGTGCTGAAGGAAAGTGTAAGTGAACCCATAGACTAATTACTTTAATGATAGCTAATTTGTGTCAGAAGCTGTCGAACTGGAGTCTAGTTAATAAAATGAGTTTAAAGGTGTGGTTTAGTGCTACTTTGATTGATAAAAGACCCTCAAACTTTTTAAGCATCAGCTCTTATGAACCGTGCCTTGCAAGAAGGAGCTCTCTAAACATATCTGATGAAGAGTTGTTACTCCATAAGGCTAAAAAGGGATGCAAAACAATCCCAAAATGTTTAGACATCCATCAGTCGACAATTAGACAAATTGTCTATAAATGGAGTAATACTGTTGCCACCCTTCCTAGAAGTGGACGCACAGCCAAGATGTCTCCTAAGGCACAATGTAGAATACTTAATGAAGTGAAAAAAGAACTAGAATTATTTGTGTGTTGTCAGCTTATGCACATTATGTTTGTCTATTGTTGTGACCTTGATGAAGGTAAGATCACATTTTATGGCAAATTACTGTAAAAAGTTAATTTCTAGGGGTTTACATAATGTTTCTTGACACTGTGTATATTTGGAACCAATATGTACCTTTGAGGTACTAATACTGTATGCACTCTTTGGTACCAATATGTTCACTTGAAGTACTATTATGATATATTTTTAGGTATAAATGTGTACTTTTTGAAAGGGTAACGCAGCTAGGGACCATTTTTGATCATTTTTTTCTGACAGTAACAAAATATTTAAATAAGCATACAGAATATATAAGAATAATAATGTAACATAGTCCATTGAACTATGTTTTTATACATTTTGGTGTTGAATGAAATATATCAGTAATATACACTCACCTAAAGGATTGTTAGAAACACCTGTTTAATTTCTCATTAATGCAATTATCTAATCAACCAATTACATGGCAGTTGCTTTAATACATTTAGGGCTGTGGTCCTGGTCAAGACAATCTCCTGAACTCCAAACTGAATGTCAGAATGGGAAAGAAAGGTGATTTAAGCAATTTTGAGCGTGGCATGGTTGTTAGTATTGTTGAGTATTTCACAATCTGCTCAGTTATTGGGATTTTCATGCACAACCATTTCTAGGGTTTACAAAGAATGGTGTGAAAAGGGGAAAACATCCAGAATGAAGCAATCCTGTGTGAAAAATTTCCTTGTTGATGCTAGAGGTCAGAGGAGAATGGGCCGACCGATTCAAGCTGATAGAAGAGCAAACTTGACTGAAATTGCCCCTTGTTACAACCGAGGTATGCAGCAAAGCATTTGTGAAGCCACAAGACGCACAACCTTGAGGCAGATGGGCTACAACAGCAGAAGACCCCACCAGGTACCACTCTCCACTACAAATAGGAAAAAGAGGCTACAATTTGCACAAGCTCACCAAAATTGGACAGTTGAAGACTGGAAAAATGTTGCCTGGTCTGAGACATTCAGACGGTAGAGAACATGGATCCATCATGCCTTGTTACCACTGTGCTGGCTGGTGGTGGTGCTGGTGGTGGTGTAATGGTGTGGGGGATGTTTTCTTGGCACATTTTAGGCCCCTTAGTGCCAACTGGGCATCGTTTTAAATGCCACACCCTACCTGAGCATTGTTTCTGACCATGTCCATTCCTTGTACCCATGTACCCATTCTCTGATGAGAATGGGTACATTCTCTGTACCCATTCTCTGATGGCTACTTCCAGCAGGATAATGCACCATGTCACAAAGCTCGATTAATTTAAAATTGGTTTCTTGAACATGACAATGAGTTCACTGTACTAAAATGGCCCCCACAGTCACCAGATCTCAACCCAATAGAGCATCTTTGGGATGTGGTGGAACGGGAGCTTCGTGCCCTGGATATGCATCCCACAAATGTCCATCAACTGCAAGATGCTATCCTATCAATATGGGCCAACATTTCTAAAGAATGCTTTCAGCACCTTGTTGAATCAATGCCATGTAGAATTAAGGCAGTTCTGAAGGCGAAAGGGCGTCAAACACAATATTAGTATGGTGTTCCTAATAATCCTTTAGATGAGTGTATTTTCTGATTATTAATTTGGGACGATTACTAAATCATACTGCTAATGTACAGAAACTACAGCTAATGTTATACTGTAATGACAATGCGTGTCTTGACATTTCATAAAACATACTCTGATTATAACCATCACATACAGCAAGAAATAAAAATAATCAAAATAATGTCAATGCAGCAGACTTTTGTTGTGCATTCTTAAAATATTGCTCTAGCTGGTCTAATATATTTGGTATTAGAGTAAATAAATCAGCTTTTCATGATAGTTTTCTGAAATCGTAGCATTAGGAATGCATAGTTAAATATTTAGTCTGAAATTAATATATCCAGCCTTGTCCATATGAAACATTTTGAATGAGATATTGTAATTTCACCATCCGCTTTATGTTGACTGTTTGATATTCAAATCACCTCCACCTTCCACTACCCCGGAGAGAAGGGAAAGTAATCTATAAATCAATATTTAGGCATTTCTTTATTTATTTCAACTGCAAATGTTAAAGAACATATACATCACTTTTATATTTTATCTAAGAAAATTCATGCTTTTTTTAGAGTGTGAGATAATTGATATTCAGGACAGGAGGAATGGCTGGGCAGAATAGGGGTCAACCCCCCATTTTTGACAAGAAAGAAAAAGACTATTAAAAATATATGAGAAGCAATGTGAGGTTAAGTGTATGTATATGGTAGATGGCAAAATTGTTCACAATGATAATAATAATAATCCTGATGATGTGTTGTTTACAAAAAAATGTTGTTGACAATTATGTCATTAGTCCAAAATGTTTATGTTTTTATGTTGTTTAATATGTATTATATTACATATTTATAAACAATGTCAATAAGTTGCTTTAATTGTAGAATTGATGTATATGGTATAAGACATTTATTATTTGCAGAACAGCAGCAACCTTTCATTCTTCAAAAACAAACAATGATGTATTTGACAGATTGTAAAACATAGCAGAATTCCTTGCATGCACCCCCACCTCCTTTTCAAAATAATATCCCCAATGACCATTTATTTATTTTCCAAAGCTGCTTATAATGCAGAACACATTCAAAGCCACTCCCTAGTAATTACTGCATTCTGTGAAGACTCAGAATTAATTCATAAACTACATGGAGCTACAGCGATACACCAGTTGTAAAAAATATACTACATAAATATGTATGGAATCATAAACAGGACCACCAAAAAATAATGAATATTTGTGTTGGTGATTTGCTGGTCCTCAGAGATGTTGTCCTCTTGCAACACTTTGCTGGATGTAGAACAACCCTCCATAGAGGATTAACATGTCTTTGCATGCATATGAAGTAGTGTGTACAATATCCAGCAAATTAGTGGCTATGTAGTGTATTTTCACAGATAAGACATGGTGTATTTATTCAGAATTAAATGTTTCAGCTAATGAAATAACGGTGGAGGTGAGCAGGTGTTGGGCTGTCAGTACATGTGTGCAAATGTTTTGGTGGAAGCTCTTGGCTTGGGGTTTCTCCATCTAAACACTAAATTATTCATAGAGCATAGCCATGGTAATTATCATAAAGCTGGTTTAGTTTTCAACACACTTCCAGAGTCACCAGCTTACTCTGAAAGGTCAGACAAAGCGTGCAGTGTTTTTTTTGTCTTGGCTATACTGTATGCCACAGTATGATTGTTGCATAGGGATTTCAAGTATTCTATTAGTGTCTAGATTTGCCTTTAACACAAAAATACAAAACCTCATGGACAAATGAAAAAATAATTAAGATATATATTTCAAATAATATATTCTTGGTGTTATTTTGTAATATTTTTAAGATCATGTCTCATTAAACATGTCACAATGATTTTCTCTGGATTTGATTGACTGATATCAACTGTCACGCTTAATACTTAAGCATGATGTAAGTACCTTTAAAAGATGATTCATGCGATTGTGATTAATAGTTTTGTCCTATAGCGTGACAAATGATGTCATTCATCAAACGAAAAAAAAAACGAAAGGTAATAACGACACGGCAGAGGTAAAAGTCAATCCCAGATTCCTGCAATGGTGTGCCAACTACCTGAAAATGTTCAAATGAATATGTTCCAGCACAAAAGAATGCAAGTCGGATCCATAAGCATAAATTTAAAAAGAAAATCAGTAGTAATTTCATTTCTGACATCATTGTCTTCAATGCAAACAGTATTGACTGGCAGTGTGAGTAATTAAGTCGGAGAGAAAATATTGGATCAGGCATAGGAAGTGCTGACACATCAGTGTGTAAATAAGGCTTTGGAAGTCTATTGTTGTCGTCTCTTTCCTTTGAAACATCAAGACTGAATTGTCCCTTATGGCATTTAAATGTTTTAAATGACTCATTCAATGAAAAAAATAATTTCAAACATTGCTATTAAATACATTTTCTTGGTGTAAACATTTTTCTAAAACCTTTCAAGACAGCATTGCATGTATCCCAAGCAAGGCATATTTGGACTTAATTGTGCCGAGTAAAATGTAAATTTAAAAATAATACAAAATAGCAGATTTGCAAATACACTGTCAAAAAATAAAAAGGTTTAAAACTGTACCTTTTCTGTTGCTGGGGTGATACCCTAAATGTGCATTCACATCAGACGCGGTAGAGGTTGCAAAGTGCGATTGATTTACATGTTAAGTCAATTCAAAGACGCAAATAGTCTTCCTGTGGAATTGAGCGTTGCCGCGGGAATCGCGCAAGTTGAAAAATCTGAACTTTGCCAGAAAATCACGCTGCGTTAACCAATCAGGAGCTTGCTCTAGTAGTGACGTGATTACAGGAAGCCAGTGGAGTAGCAGAAGCCCTTCCCATGACGCAAATTTCCACGTGAATGTCTCGAATTACTAGAATTTCATGCCCGAATGAAGCGAGTAAACTCAAATGTTCAAGCGTCCAACTACGCGCAAATAGGCATCAAGGGCAAGTGATTTCAATGTTAAGTTAATGTGAAATTAACGTCTGGAGGTCTCGCAACACAAAAGAGACGTTCCACCTCATACATGTGTCTAATTTGCACATTTGGCGCGAATTGAGCGTTGCCACGGGAAACACGCAAGTTGAAAAATTTGAACATTGGTGGAAAATCACGTTGCGTTAACCAATCAGGAGCTTGTCTAGTAGTGACATAATTACAGAAAGTGAGCAGAGTTGCAGAGGCCCCTCCCATGACGCAAATTTCTGCATGAATCTCTCGATGACTAGAATTTGACGCGCGAATGAAGAGAGTAAACTCAAAATGTTCAAGCGGCAAACTAGATGCGGTACACGCAAATTTGATGCATTAAACACGGATGGTGTGAACTCACATTAAGGTTCCATTTTGTACATTTACAGGTGTACTAAACATAATAAAATTTTGTATCTTTTTGGCTATTACTGTACCTTAATGAAGTATTGTGTACTTTTAAAGTTTGAGTAAACTATTTTGTGCCTGAACAATTTAACTAGAACAAAATTGTTCCTTGAAGTATATAATAGGTCTTTATGGTATAAAATGATACCCCAAAAGGTACAACATTTCAATGTATTGTACTGTATACACAAAGGTACAAAAATTAACCTTTGAGGGTACCATACCAGCAAACAAAAAGGTCCAGTTTTGTATTTTTTTGTACCTTTCTGACAGTTTAAAGTATAACAACTAGTTCATTATTTCAACTAAAAAGTAACTATATAAAATTGTCAAATCTAAGTAGACAATTTTATCTAATATCTGTGTGTATAAAGAAAGTTATATAATACAAGTTAACATCAAAGTTGATTATAAGGAATAGTGAGTCAACACTGCACACTGCCAGTTCCTCTTGTAATCATTATAGTACATTCTCTATTGATTACTATTACATTCAGCGGAAAAAAAATAATTTTTATGGGGCAAATGAAGTCTCTACACACCACCCTTGCCAGTCCCAACCCTGTTACACAACCACATAATATGCACTACAACAGTAAACTCCTCCAGACTATCACAGCACAGACAGAAGGGGAACAAGTTCAACACATGTAGAATCCTGAGAAAATCTTGTGAACACTAATTTCTTGCACGTTTTTGTGACAAAAAATCTTTTATAGCTTGTCGGGATGCCTCTTGGCCAAGGACTGCAATTTATACATATTCCCAGGGATCTTTTTGCAATGATTTGACAAGAACACAACAGATGACAAGAAGGTTGTTGTTTAATTTGAGCATTTTTGGTTTTCTAACAGTTGACACAGCATGTTGATCCCATATTTATTTCTGCTACTGCTCCAACTGTAAAAAAAAGCCCTTCCCAACATAATTTCTGCATGAGAAGCACATTGTAACTTAACCGTGTGTTAAATTCACAATCACAGTCCCTATCTAGAGGGCACACTGTCAATGGAAACTGATTGACTCACATGTGGAGAGCCAAATGCCATTTATTAGATAATTAATGCCTGACCGGGATGAGCTTTGATTTTATTGATCTGGTAGGGTCTGATTGTGCTTTATTGATGCGCTACCATCACAAAACACAGCTACCAGCTGAGTATTTGAAGCTTGGACATTTACTGGACATGTCATCTGCTGTAACACTCTGATCATCAGCATGACAGCCATGTAATGTATAACAGTGTAATTGTCTATTTACATTTTACCCATGATAGATGCTTCAGAAATAATATTCCACAGTTGAAAAGTTTCAGTGACTAAATGAATTGAATGGGCCCCCACTCTCCTGGGCCAAATGAGTAGGCTAAACCATAGAGAATAGTGTTTCTGGTTGTCAACCCTCACAACATCACTGAATTTATGGATCATGTCAAGGAGAATGAACGTAATTTACTTGGGTGAGTAATTTAGAACACTGAGAAATGTGAAATTTCTTGCTCCATCACAATCTATGTTAACACTTAAAATGTTCTGTAAAGTTGAAATTCAACTAATGGTCCTGAATACCCTGAAATACCCTAACAAAAGATCATCCTGTATGAACACATGGTGCCTGTAACGACAATAGCATCTTTCACACAGTAATTATTGTAAATTACCATTAAATACAAAAATGTGCTGTTCACACACATTCAATTATTTACCAGTAAGTTATCATTCACACATCAGTATCAAAATACCGGTAAACTCTGTGAGAAAGTGGAAGTTACCTCTAAACTGCCACGCGGTTGTATTTGTTAACAATGATGGGTCATGACTTTATATCAACAGTCTGAATATTTGTTGTTTTCACTGACAGTCATGCAGTTGCTCGTGACCAAACATTGTATTAAGTGACTTCAAACGGAACTGAACTGAAGAAAAGTCACAACCTGCATCTTAATTCTTGCAATTCTGCAAATAAACTGTTTGGTAAGCTGTTTTAAACAACTTTGGTAAAGAGATGTGGATGTTAAAGGTAGGATATTTAATTTTGAAAATGCTAACGGTAGCCTAGCAATTAAATCACAATCCCACCCTCCATTCAAATCACAATCCAACATTACCAAAAACACCAACATAAACAACTGGTTTACATCCCTGCTGAAAAAAAACAGTATCAAACCAGCATGGGAATTATGCTGGTCTATGCTGGTTTGATGCTGGTTTAGCTGGTGCTAATGCTGGTGCTGATGCTGGTTTAGCTGGTGTTCACTAGCAAACCAGCACCAAAACACAACATATGCTGGTCTTGCTGGTATGCTGATTTTTTCAGCAGGGATCAGAATTAGTTAAAGCAAACTTTCAGTTGTGTAGACGTAGTAACTATATCGTTACACTAATCCATAAACAAACAAACATTTCATAAGCAACACAATGTTTCATCAAAGTAGAATATCTGAATCCATCTCAATACAAACATATCGCGTACCTACCTTACCAAAATAAACAGTGCAACGACCTTTTCAGACCCTTTGCCTCCTGCAGCTGTTTGCATCTCGTGGTAAAGCAGTAAAGTTACCGTAATATTAATTTGGGTTTTTGCTCTTTGCTGAACCAGGCAGTTTTTGCTGTTGTTGTTATAAAAGATGTATTTTGTTTTGTGGCTCCTGTGCAGGTTGTCAATTCACCAGAAAAGTTTGCCATTCTCTCCCTCTGTTTACAGACGGGAGGTGAGGGCACGTGAACACGCCGATGACGTATGGGGTCTGCGTGAACAAGCTGCGCGCTGGCATTCAAATTACGCTAACGGATGAGGGATAAAAAGGCAACGTCCGTTTGGACCGAGATCTATGATTGGTTAAACATTTATTGGTTCTACGTCTTTCACCAACCCATTCTCACCCCATGGCGTCAATATTTGACGCACTTGACCATGCGTCAATATGTGACGCGGAGGGTATACCTTTCGCGTCATTTTTTGACGAACTGGGGACTTCAATACTATTACGTCCGTTGCATTCTCTTTCCTATTTTCTTACAATTTTCGCGTCGGTTTAGGGTTAGATTTACATAATGACATCCCTACCCAAACCTAACTCTAACCCCAACGCCAGGTGACAACTGTCATACCTAACTGTAACCCCAACGCCAGGTGACAACTGTTTAATTTCGCGTAATCTAACCCTGAACCGACGCGAGAATGTTGACGCCATGGGGTGAGAATGTGTTGCTTTCACAGATGACATAAATTTCTACATATACATTTAAACAACTTAACATAGTGATTGTTATCAGGATTTGAGGAGACTTTTAACTAGCATAACTAAAAATGTTTCAGGATCAAATGTGATACCCCGCCATTTAACTCCAGGTGTGCTTGACGTCTATTAACAATGCAGGGGTAAACGCATCATCTGTATTTAAACGTTATTCCCTAAGCATTCTGATCCTTATTCTCCATTTACAAATAGCGCTTACCAGTAAATTACTGGTAAATTGGCAGCACTGATTTACCAGACAGGTTCTGTTCACACATGATCTGTTAACTGCAATTTACCATTAATTTACTAGTAAAGATATGTGTGAAAGGGACTAATAATAGATATTGCTTTAAACCAATATATTTGTTTGATATTGTTATAAGAACATACAAAATTGAACAATTACTTTGAAACATTAAAATATTTTTATGCACCTTACTTTTGACATAAATGTGGGCACCGGCATCTTTGAGATCTTTTAAGACTTGTGATAGACTTCTGGTGAGCCACTAAAGCTAATGGTAGTCGCATTGCAAGTGACATAAGTGTGTCGTTTGACTGGCTAGTTAATTATATTATGAAATCCAGAAAGACCAGCATAATTTGTGCAGTTAGGGGTTGCCAATGCCATAATAGCTGGTACAAATGCAGTAAATCTCATTTGTTTTGACAATAATCCATGCACCAGAGCTTAATATGGATCTGGCGCACACACACACCCATAATCCCAGCAAACAATAAATTAAATAATTGTTCAAAAACAACTAATATTATGTTGACATATTTATTTTGCTATTATTATTACAAAATGTGCTTACAGTACAGAATATTTTATGACATAAACTGCTTATTGGTTAATCTTTATATTAGTTCTTAATGTGTTTGCAAGTTACTTATGTTATGTTTTTAAATGAAAATGCAAATAATTTCCTAAATTACCTGCTCATGTCTCCCTCTAGTACATAAGAACGATGTAATACAATTTTGCATAAAAGAAAACTATACTGAATAAATGTATTTGATTTATATGTTTATTATGGTTTGTTTAAATAACTTAAAAAGTGTTGAATAAGAAAGATGGCTGTCAGGATGAAGGCCACATTCACGTGATGAGCTTGATGTGTCACTATAGAAACTCAAACATTATAGTTATGTCCCAATCCAAAGGCTGCGACTTTCTAAAGACGCGACCTCAGAAGGCGGCCACTCAGTCTTTAAAGGTCAAGCCTCCGAAGTCCACAATGAGAACTGAAATGAGACGTCTAGCAGGAGGATCCATAATTTGCGTCAACTGATGTACACGCTCACCGCGCCTGTCAGCAGGACACAGTGGAGACATTTCTGACTTATTAATTAAAATAAATATCGAACCAAAAAAATATATAAATTTATTTGAGAAAGTATGGCACATTGATCAACGGTATATCAAAATAATCAACCATAGAAATACGCAACATAAACAAAATAATATTAATACAAAACATAACTTAAAATACTAAAACAATTACAAGAAACCTTTTTATGAAGGTTTTAAATGTTCATTTTAAAATACACAGCCATTATATTTTAAATATATATATTTTAAGCATCCTTTGAATTAGGACAGCCTTACTAGCCTTCAGTCACGCTCCTGTGACACATTTGGTCTTAGAATATGCACTGTTAGACTTTTTATTGTATATATGCGGTAAGTCACTGGCAACACGAGTTACTGTAACTGCCCCATTACAGTACCATAACTGTACCTGTTTTTTACAGTAAGATGCCTTTACCGCAGTTCCATTTTACAGTATAATACCCTTACTGTAACCTAGTTTTAAAAAATATATTGCCTTATATTGTCACTCTCACGACACTCCGAGGAGCGAAATCTTGGAATCACTAGTGTTTTGATGTCTTGAGTCAAATATAAATCTGACGGTCAAGCATTTATCCATAATTCCTGTCTTGTTTCGATCTACAATTTCTAATTAAATTATTTACACTGTTGAAAAACAATTCACATTTTGAAATTTGCTTCACTGCTAAAAGCATAACAAATAAAATGTATTTCATTTCGTAGATATATTTTATTTTTCCATTTTATATGCTTTTATAACACTGTTTTATTCAACTACAGTACTACTGCTGTTGTTGTTTTACAGCAGTCTACCGCAAATTCGAAACATACAGTATATCACTGTAAATTAAATGTTAATACCCATTAATGCAATGCATATTACAGTAATGAACTGGAAAAGAAAACGATGGTATTTTACTGGGTATCTTGTGGTAAGTAACTGCAGAAATTACAGTTAAGTCTAACAGTGTGTCATTCGAAAGTCGCTGCCTTCGAATTGGGAAACAGCTACTAACAGTCAATTAAAAATTGTGGTGTATAAAAACTCACTCAAGGGGAACAGTTGGGACATTTTAAACAAAGCATGAAAAAGGTAAAAACACCAATTTTTGATCTTTTTCATGTACAAACGCTTGACTGACTTTACCATTATGCCTCTGTGCTTTTATAGTTGCTCATCGAAGACTTGTCCTCATATAAAGATACAGTAGTATATCATATGATTTACAGTACAAGGCCACTTCTTAATTTCATCCTCCCACTGGGTTATACATAGCCGTTTTAGTAAATATTTACCATTACTGTTTTAATCATATTTTGTGTGTGCTCCCACAACATTGTTTTCTTCTGGGTGGCTATTGAAACGGAAGATTCGCACATCACTTATTTCAGCATTCGTAAATAAGGTGAATACAGTTTTTATATTAATTGTAAAATAATATAAAAGAAATTAATCAAGCAGAATTAGTGTGAATCAATCACACTAATTAATGTGGTGTGATTCCATCACCAGTGGAGTCTGTCATCATTGTACCAGAGCCAGATTCCCAGCCTAAAGCTCTGCATGATATGAGGCACTGTGGCAGGCAGGACTGCCCAGGACATCCAGACTGGAGAAGATGAGAATGAACACAACAAGACCCAGAATGTGAGGGTAAGAGTTTTCTCTATTACTATTCTCTAAATCTTGAGGCTTTGTCTTCTGTATATACTGTACTGTTATGAATTATGTCCTGTTTTGAACTGTTTATAGCAAACTGTAAATATGATGTATGGTCCAAACACCACAATCCGCTCCAATTATGGTATTATCAGCATGGTCATGCTGTGCTTTCTTTGTCTTGTGTAACATAATTTACACCAACCTGGCTGGGTGAACACATCAGTTGCCTTTTGTCACAGCCCTGTTTCTCATTTCATGACCTTGAGTTACAATTATAGCCTATCTATAGAACATTTCTGGCCCAGGATCCTGCAAATAATATAATATATTCTCTCTCTCTCTCTCTCTCTCTCTCTCTCTCTCTCTCTCTCTCTCTCTCTCTCTCTCTCTCTCGGAAAACCCCTTTGGACTAAACTGAGGTTTATTGGATATTTGATTATATTTATACTTTATTTATTTCTTTGCTTTACAAAATCTCATGAACACATTTATATGCCTTCACAGTATAAGATTTGAGTTATAATTTCCCCTGGGACATATTTTCTGTGTCACTATCTCTTATACTGGATCATGTACATTACAGAGAATACACATTGGAAATAAACTGTACAGCAAATACATAAGGTTGTCTATGATCAGTGTTGCCAGATGTACGATAATTATTGTAATCGTACCATAATTTTGACTATGTACGATAATTTACTTTAAATGGTCGTTGCAATCATACACGAGGGCTTCTATACTCGTTGATCTAGTTGTGGATCCTATGTCTACCCTCATAATTGTGAGGAGAACATGAATGCATTTAACGCATGTGTTCTATCTCTTCATTTTGACTAGAATGAATACAGCTATGGCCTAAATCCCATAAAATGTTGGATTTACGGTTAGGTTTGGGGGTAGGATTAGGATTAAAACAGCATTGATTGGGCGAGATTTCATGCTAATTTGGCAGTTGCTGTTTCCCTTTTAGCAACAACTCTATTTCTTTGCATGGTAACACTTTATTTTACGACCCGTAAAGTACCACGTAATTAAACCGAATTTACAGCGTACCTATTTGTAACAACATTGTACCTCTACAGTACGTACTTGTAGGTATAAGGGAATAATATTTTAAGTTTGGGGTAATAAGGGGGTAAGAATATGAAGAATTATAAATTATTTATACTCTGTTGGAAAGCATCTTTTGCAGCAATTTTTGTGTGAGCATATCAGTGAACACCCCTGACCACTCGGTGAGTTTCACGTCTTTGTAAACGAAAGTTTAATGCATTTTAGAAAGGATGGTTCCTGTGCACCTATATACACATTGTAGAGGTGGGAGGTGAAACACAAACACCAGAAAATTCTCGGGGCAGCCGCATATGTCGAAATTTCAGTCAAAACCATTCTATTTCATAATAAACAATCTGAAAACATGGCTTTAAGTGTAAAAATACCGAACTTGTCCTTTAACTTTCAAATACCACTACAATCTGAATGGATGCTCACTATTGTGTTGGGGCGAGAGCATACTCTGTGGCTCCAGTGTTTTATGAAGCCACCATTTTAGCAGTGCCCAAATACTCCTGAACACAGAAATGTGGTAAAACAGTCTTTGCGTATTGTTTCAGCAATCTTTTAAAACATTCAAATGTGTTCAGAAACAATTATCTGAAATGATTTTACACTGAATTTAATAGATATAGACAAAGCAGCAAAAATGAATATCATATAATTGACTTATAAATTAATGAATAAGTTGTGCATCTGATGTTCGTACATTTTACACATTGCAAATCCTGCCCTTTTTGTATTCTTCCCATCTAGGTTTAATTCAGGTAAGCATCAGTATGTACAGCTCAAGCCCAAATATCGAATTCCACACATTAGCAAGGCAACCGACCATAAAAAAGCATGACTGCTATTTGGCAGGGTCAGATGAAGATCACCTTGCTGTGAAAGTCAACTGGAAGGCAAAACTGACCGGCTTTCACTTTACCACAAAATACAGCGAGAATCCCCAGCAGAGGGAGAGGTCAGTTCCTGATAAGATTAGGGGATATTCAGCATGCTTGATAACTGCATTAGCACTCAACCTGCAGAGGTAATTACATCACCAGGTTAATACCAGCATTCAGCCTTTTATAATTTCATTCTGCCTAAAGTGGGAGAGGCGAGCTGTTAAAGTCTGTTGATTGGGTTAGTAGCTATCATTTTCACCAATTCAACTGGATTTCAATGAAGTTCAGTGAATGATGTGCTAGCCTCCTACATCCCCAAGGAAATCAAAAACAAATTAAACATCATGAGAAAATCAAAAGCATCATACAGCCATAAAAACAGTAAATCCATCATCCACACATATAAATCATATAACATACCGTATGTTATCTTTTATATATAAGCACTATGTACTTCAAACTGTATTATTGACATGTCTTGGGGGCTTATGGCCACATCAATACAATAAAAATGTTAAGACTTTTCACACAATATCAAACATCAAACAGTGTTATTGTACATGTTGTAATTGTTAACATTTACAATAACTATGAAACGATGAAACACTATGAAAATATTATTTGGTAGGAACTATTTAAAAATATATTTTATTTTAACTTTATTTTGGATCTCTGGACCAATCAAAATGAATATACATTTTACTGTATTTGCCAGTTATCATAATAAATACATTTTTTACAAATTCAGCACCATTCCTAGTTATATTTAATGTAAAAAACCCAGTCTTTACATTTCCAGTTCAATAGGAATCCGTCAAGGACACAGTTCCTTCTATTGTAACTTTGTTGCGTGTTGTGTTGAAATGGACCATACAGAAAATTCCCACTTTAATTCTGTAAAAGGCAAACTTGATTTAACATCCAATCTTTTAACAAAGAACGTCTCCAAACATTTGCAATTGTTTACCAATATTAAATTAATATGGATGAAAATGATTTATTTAAATGTTAAGAGATTAGCGAACAAGGTCATGTAGCATCCATCACAGTGAATCATTGCAAACATGATTCTCTGCCAGACAACTCAAATGACATGAAGCATTCCAGCTAAACACAAGAAGTCAAAACTGCTGTCAGAGCATTCCCTATATTCATCGTCACCATCCCTCTTCCCTGTTGTTTGCGCCCTCCAGCCTTCTTTGGATGTGGTGGGCTTTATACATTTTGCCTAGAAGCCTCTTTCTAAATTCTCTTCTGCAATTGGCAGAGCAGCTTGCTTTTGCTTAAGGAATGATACTTCACAAAAACATAGAATTTTTTAAATGATATTTTTATAAAAATTGGTCTTGACAGCAGTTTTTGATGTGTTTCTTTGAAGGAACATTGAATTTATTAGGTTCTTTGATCAAGTTAAATTACATAGGCCTATGTAGCAACGTAACTTGTGCAACGTAACTTGCGCAACGTAACTTGCGCAGCGTAACTTGATATCCCCAAATCTTCACTGAAAAAAATGATTCATTCAATTTACTCAATTTTTTTAAGGTAAGTGGTTGCAATCAATTTATTTAAGCTACATTTAAACAAAAGTTTTTTATTGTATTTTACTTTACAAATTTTTTGTTTAAATGTTGCTTAAATACATTGATTGCAACCACTTAACTTAAAAAAATGAGTAAATTGAATGAATCATTTTTTTCAGTGTAGATAATATAAACGCTGCTTTGTAAATGTTGAACATTTATCATTATTCTATCTCTATATTAATATGACCATGGTTCGCGTGTGTTGTTGCCAGTTTACAGGCGATGTAATCTAATGGCTGTTTCCAAGCACATTTAGGCTGAAATAAAGCCTCTTTTCATTAACGTTATGCCTAGTATGCCTACTAACGTTATGCCTACACTGAAAAAAAATTATTAATTGAATTTAATCAATTTTTTTAAGGTAGATGGCTGCACGGTGGTGTCATCTTCCACGGTTAAGAATTTAGGCGTAATGTTCGACAGCAATCTATCTTTCGAGTCTTATCTCCAACGTCTGCCGCACAGCATTCTTCCATCTTAGAAATATCTCAAAAATACGCCATATGCGGTCTGCATCAGATGCAGAAAAGCTTATCCATGCTTTTATGACCTCTAGAATAGACTATTGTAACTCGTTACTCGGGGGATGCCATTCAAATCAGGTAAACAAGCTACAGCTGGTTCAAAATGCCGCCGCAAGGTAGCTTACTCGATCTAAAAAGTATGACCACATTAGTCCAGTTCTGGCATCTTTACACTGGCAACCAGTTAAATTGTAAAAATAATAATAAAAAAGTTTTAAATATATTTTTCTGTAGTTGCTAAAGTTGGTCAGAGTATCTAGGAAGTTTTAATTAGTAATTCATGACGTCCTGTTTCCCTGGAGTATAAATATGACATGACAAAGAGGTCTAATTCTCTTACCCATTTGTCATCATGGCAAAGACAATAGAACACACCATTCAAGTAAGGCAGATGTGTGTCGACCTTCATAAGTCAGGCAATCAGTGGCGGAGTGGCCATCGGGAGAGTCGGGACATTTCCCGGTGGGCCGGTAGTGTTTTGAGGCTGCAAGGGTCGGTCTGATAATAGTTATACATTGCGAGTTATAGCAACCCCGTCTGGCAGCTTGATGTGCGGCCGCTTCCCGCTGGTCAAACTGTGCAGCCTCTTTGCTCAACATAAAAGTGCTCAACCTGTTCAACAGGTCCAACCATGTTTAGGATTTTTTTAAATATAGGGGGATCATTGAACGGCGCTCCCCAAATGGCATAGCCTGTCGGCCTTTAATGTAAAAAGCACCGCCGCCGAATGCCTGTTTATTGGGGTTCATATGCGGTCAGATTGATCCATCAAGCAGATAGACTATTTGATAGTAAGTGTGGATTAAGGATGCTTAAAATCTCTAGCTTAGTGGTCAGTACATGAATGGATCAAATCTGCACATTTGCAAATGTTTGTCTCCATATGGCTATATAATAAATAAAAATAAGAAGGGTAACTTTGCAGTATCACATTATATATTTCCTACTATGTGATTTTCATATTACATATAACAGCATAATGAAATGAATAAACAGACAAGGAAGCAGGATTGGCATGTAAATTGTATTATTATTACCGGAAAAACAGCAAAATAACTGAAATAAACTCTGAGGTAAATGAGCCAAACACGTTAAAATAAATGAGCAATAGCAGTGGAAAAAAACATTATTATCTCTCAAAACTTTTTATGACAAAAATGATATTTAAAGGAAAAATTCGTACAGTTTTTCAAAGATGTAAAGAAAGTATTCCATATTACTCCCATTTATGAGTACGTTCATCTCTGGTCTCGCTCTGTTATGTAATAGCTGATTGACAGGTGCGCATCTCCGTCTTTCAAACAAGTATCATTTTGTATAGTTACTCATTTAGGGAAATTATCCATGATTTGATGATTTTATTATTATTATGATTTTTTTTTTTTTTTTGCAGATTGATTACGATTTGTATTACCATAGTTTTACTACAAATACAAGACCTTTTTTTCTTTTTACCAGAGGGCCGGTGGTATACAAAATTTCCCGGTAGATTTTTTGGTCCCACTCCGCTCCTGCAGGCAATGGCTACAAGAAAATAGCCACTCGCCTTAACTTGCCCGTATTTACAGTCAGAGGAATCATTAAGAAGTTTAAAATAACTGGAACAGTGACAAACAAGGCTGAAAGAGGTCCCATGTTTATCTTGCCACAATGCACAGTGAGGAGTAGGGTTAGAGAAGTAAAAAACTGTCCTCAGCTTACTGTCACAGAATTGCATCAAAGAGTGGCATCTTGGGGTTACAAAGTCTCCATAACAATTATCAGAACCTCTATACATGCCAACAAGCTGTTTGGGAGGCATGCAAGGAAAAAGCCTTTTCTCACAAACGTAAACATCTGGAGTTTGCTAAGCGGTACTGGAACTTCAACTGGGATCATGTGCTTTGGTCAGATGAGACTAAGATTGAGCTTTTTGGCAACAAACACTCTAAGTGGGTCTGGCGTAAAACAAAAGATGAGTATGCCGAAAAGCACCCCATGCCCACCGTGAAGTATGGTGGAGGATCTGTGATGCTGTGGGCCTGTTTCTCTTCCAAAGGCCCTCAGAACCTTGTTAGGGTGCATGGCATTATGAATGCTTTGAACTACTGTACCAGGACATTTTAAATAAAAAACCAGAGGGCCTCTGCCAGAAAGCTGAAGATGGGTCGTCATTGGGGCTTTCAGCAGGATAATGATCCAAAATATGTGGCAAAATCTACACAAAAATGGTTCAGCAGTCACAAACTCAAGGTCCTCCCATGGCCATCTCAGTCCCCAGACCTCAACCCAATCGAAAACCTGTGGGGCGAGCTAAAGAAGAGAGGACCCAGGACACTGGATGATCTAGAAAGATTGTGCAAAGAAGAATGGTCAAAGATCCCTCTCTCTGTGTTCTCCAATCTTGTGAAATGTTATAGGAGGAGATTAATTGCTGTCGTGTTGGCAAAAGGGGGTTGTACAAAGTATTAATGTCAGGGGTGCCAATAATTGTGAAACGCATGATTTCAAGTTTTTTTTTCTAGGCGTGTGGGTTCTTTGCCACCAAGGTAATGTGCTTGAATCAAGGGTTGGATTTTTGTCTTTTTTTGCATTTGGGTTCTATGTTGGGTTCTAGAAGTCCACGACCACATATTAAACAGGAGTGCCAATAATTGTGGAGGGCACTGTATATATTAATTTCTCCCAAGGGCTTTTGTCCTTCTAGGAGTTTTTCCCACCGGGTTTTCTCCTAGGGGGTTTTTTCGTCCCAGGGAGAGTCAGCCAACTTTGGCTTAACTTAGCACTTATATGTTACATTATTAATACGCTCGCTTGTACGGTTAAACCTTAGCCGCTATATTCTACTTCTTAAATTATCTATTGATTTTCTGTGTTCTCCTCTACATCTACTCATGTAAAGCTGCTTTGCAACAATTAACAATTGTGAAAAGTGCTATATAAATAAAATTGAATTTAATTTAATTGAATAGTATGTCTATTTTAATGGTCGCGGGTGCGGGACGGATTGTAAAAATAGATACAGTGGTGCGAGGCAGGTTGGGGTGGGCCAAATACGCTGACCCGCGCATCACTAATACAAACGTTGCATTTTGTTAAATAAAAATTTACAAAATGTTCAAAAAAAATTAAGAAACACATTCAACAGGTGCAAGATCAAAGCACCAAAGTACAAGTGATAGATTTGCACATTTTTTATTGTTCCTTTTTGTACTAAAAATGGTATCAACATTCTGGTTAAACTTACAAAGTTGTATATTTCCATCTTACTTTATCATGATTTGATAATAATTCTTATTTTTGTTAAATGGAAAATTTGTTATGAGAGTTGCAGATAAAACTACTGAAACAGCTTTAAATATCAGATGTGCATAAGCAAACCTTGTATGTTTTAAAGAGCCCATTTTTTTCTTTTACATGATTTTACATTTCTTTTGGTGTGTAAGTGTGTGTTAGTACATGTTAACAATGCAAAGTTACAAATCCCAACGTCTACGATGACGCAAGTTATCGTCTCCAACTGAAATCTCATTTCTTGGACTTCAATGAGCAAAAAGATTGTAGGCAACAGTTTACTTCCTCAGCCTGTTGATGTGGACTCGATGCACATTATCAAAATTCTGCCAACTTCTGCCTCATTTCCTGTAAGTAGCCTATGTTTAAAGGAATTGCTACTGACGATTTAAACCAAGGATTGAGTTTTGAGCAGTGTAGAGTAGCGCTTGTTGTTTGTCATTTCTAAGATCACAAATGCAAACATGGTTTAAGCCTTGTGCATTGTTCAAATTCACTATCTTTTCGTGTTGTTCGTGGATGAAAAATCAACTTTAATTAAACGGCTGTAAAAATATTATCAAAATATTGTTTTATTAAATGTTTTATAAATCTGTTAATCAACCTTAGTACTGATCAAAACTACTAAATGTTTACAAAAAATTCTTGAATTGCCTAGTTCATAAGTGATGTCATTGATTTGGGGGGGGGGCACAAAACGAACGATTAAATATAAAAAGTGCTTGTGGACTGGATTTTTTAAAGCTTTTTACAGTCTTGAGCATGTCAAAGATTAGTAAAAACATTGGCTTTGATGCATTTTTAGTTTTTGTGCAGGATCAGATTTGAATTTTTTCTCCCTCATTTATTGTTTATGGCTGTTTTTGCCCCATTGACTTCCATTATGACAACATATTTTGATTGTGGGTGGGGTTTTCTTCTTTTGCAAAGATGTAAAATTTGTCCTTTTTACTGTTGATCACCATGTGGCACCATTAACCCTTTAGTGGGCCTGTGAAAAAACAAAGCTAAATTTCTGGTTTGTACATTAAGTTATATAGAATATAACAGCAGTTGCTGCTGCACTGGTGAGAGAGATTTAGGGCCCTATTTTAACGATCTAAGCGGATTATTTAAAGCACATGGCACACCGTCTAAATGGGCGTGTCCGATGCCACTTTTGCTAATTTAACGACGGGAAAAATGGTTTGTGCAGCGAGCGCACGGTAGAAAAGGGTTGTTTTATTAATATTGTCCTAATAAGTATTGGGTGTGTTTTGGGCGTAACGTGCAATAAACCAATGAGAGTCTTATCTCTCATCCCCTTTAAAAGCCAGTTGCGCTGGCACTATGTCTAATCCCTATTTAGATGATGGACTTTGTAAACTGAAAAACTAAGCAGAGAAAGACGACCCCCAGTTTAAAATAATGTTAAAAAAATTGTTGTTTTCATTTTTATTGAAATATTTTTTTTTTGGATTAAAACCTTTAAAAGACATTTTCTTTCAGTCATAGAAGTACAAATAGCAGGCTTTAAATTGCTGTAAATTTATTGATATCCTACATAATCATTGTGATCTCATAAAATAATTTACAAATATGCAAGAAAAGGTTTGTCCTCTAAAAATACAAACAAGAGATAAAGGATTTACAAACGTGCAGAGAGCTGAAGCGTTTCAGCACTAGAACAGCGCCATGGGATTTTTTTAAAAAAAGCATTACCCCGGATTTCCACCTACTGCGGAACGGCTGCGGATCCGCTGCGGAACGGCGGCGGAGTCAATCGGTTTCCATTCAAGTCAATGTGTGTATTTCCACTGACTGCGCTCCGAATCCATCACAGCTCCGGCCATCCGCAGCCCTCCGGCACAAATGCGCAGAGCTTCTATTTTTGATGGATGCCGGACAGCTCCGCAGGGTGGAACCATGACTTTATCGCGTGATCATACCTGAATTCGCGAGAACTCATGTTTTTTTTTTTTATTAAATCTTTGCAATACAAACATTACAAACACACACAAATAAAGTCATTAATACAGAAACAACAAATAATAGACAGGAACAGAGCCAGGGGGAGTTTCAAATAAATACATTAAAGAGCATAAATAAATGTTTTAGCAGCCTTCTTATTTTTTTAATTTTGGATGGATTTGATGTACTGCTCTGTCTACGTGAGATCTCGTGTTGTGATCTGGGCTGGTTTGTAAAAACGTTATAGTTCTGTCTCTGCCCATTATGCCGTTGAATTAGGTATAGCGCGATCATCACGTGAATTTGCGAGACCTCATGGGTCTTCGTCACTTCAGCACGCAGCCGCTCTGCAACAAATACGGAACTGGTGGGTATTAACGGACGGCGGAGTGCGGAGCCGTAACGCAGCGGAGCTGATGTGCAGCCACTCCGCAGTCGGTGGAAATCCGGGGTTACTTAAAATGTTTCTCATCTCACCATATACCATGACCATGTCATCATATACAATAAATCCGTAGGGTAGCATTTAAAAACATTTAAAAATAGATGCATTTGTTTAAAGTAGGGCTGTGAAAATAACGCATTAATTCGATTAATTAATCTGAGAAAAAATAACGCCTGGA